>NW_006921635.1:335203-357450 GCF_000298275.1 Orycteropus afer afer
GGGAAAGGAAGTGCACACGCGTGCCCAGAGAGCACCCAAATTCCTTTTCAGCAAGTCGGCCTCTCAGTCCTCCTGCCTTGCTCAGCAAGACCACTCTGCACCTGTGCTGGTAAGGGCCTCCTTGATGGGGGAACCTTCTCAAGCCAGACGAGAGCAGATGCTGACGAGGCCGGAGCCCCAGGTCACACCCTGCACATGCCAGTTAGCTGGCTTCCCCCTGGTGACCACGCAGGTCACACCCTGCACATGCCAGTTAGCTGGCTTCTCCCTGGTGGCCACGCAGGGCACCTAGAAGGCCAGTGTCCTACGGAAGTGTCAGATGACCCGATAAGCAAAGTGCACGTGGCTTTGCAGTGGGCAGTTCCACACGTTCACTATAGATGAGTGAGTAAGCACAAGCAAACCAGTGCCTACCTTACTGACTGGGTGATTGCCCCTGCCCACAGGCTGCCTGGTCCACAGGGGCCAGCTCCAACTGTGCTCAGAGCCAGTTTGTTCCCAGGGCTAGGATGTTCCCTGCAGAGCTGTCAGCAGCAGAGTGGGCCCAGAGGCCGGCCTGCCACACAGGGGCTGTGACAAGCAGACGTCCAGGGCTCCGTGTGTGACCACGCTACCAGAGGAGGCCCACCATGGGCTGCCCACAGCTGCACACCAGTCAGGGGAGCTCAGACTCACCCGGAGCCAATCTGAGGAAGGCCACAGACGTCTGAGTGTACTTCCAGGGCAATCCACTGCTGTCGGACTAAGGGATGGGGGCAGGGGGAAGATGCAAGACGGTGCAGCCGATTCCTGCCGTCCAGGCCTGCCTGCTGGAGGCCAGACTCTCTCTTCCAGCTGTCGGTTCCACATCGTCACTTAGGGGCCTATCACGTACACATCTCAAAGTTCACAGAGAACTCGGCACGTCACCTCCACGGCCTCATCACTCGTGTGCTCTTCCTGGAGTCTCCCTCCTCCCTCTCTCCTTCCAGCCACTCAGGGGAAGCCTGGCTCACCCCCACCCTTCTCTCTCCTGGGCAGCTCACATCCACTCTGTGCAGAAGGCCTGGAGGGAAACCTATTTTGAAAATACCACCGCGACTCAGCATGTCTACTGCTTCCACTCTGGCCCAAGTCAGCACCACCCTTTGCCTGGATTACAGCAAAAGCCTCCGAAACGATCTCTCTGCTCGACCCTCACCACCCCCACCAGTGTTTTCTCTACACAGTGGCCAGAGCGCTCCTGTGGACACCTAGTCAGAGGTGTTTGTGGACGGCTCAAAACCCTCGCCAGACCCTCCCCTCATTCACTGGGAAGCCAAAGTCCAAACAACATCTGTAACGGCCACCCAGCCCCGGCCCCTGGCCCGTGAGCTCCCTGAGCACATCTGCAACCACGCCCTCCTGCTCAGCCCTTGCGGCACACTCCGCCTCATGGTCTTTGCATACGTCCACCGCCTCCCAACCTGGAGTCCCTCCCCTACGATATCTATACCCTCACTGCTGCGCCCTCAGGACTTTGCTCACATGCTGCCTTTTAAGCAAGGTCTTCTTTGGTGACTCTGCCAAAGCCCCATCTTCTTCACTGGCCATCCCAGTCTCACTTCCCTGCGCTTTCTGCACAGTGCTTAACACCACCCAACATACTAGATTTTATTTCTTTTCGTCTTTATGATGTTTCTGTCCACTACACTGTAAAGGCAACGAGGACAGGGATTGTGTCTGCTACGTCTTCTGAAATACCTCTAGCACCTGTAAGAGTACCTGGTAGCCACGTAGCAGGCACTCAATAAATAGCTCCGGAGTGGATGGGCAAATGAATGAATGAGTGAGTGGATCAGCTGTGAACGTCAGAGTAGTGGCACGCCATTATGACACTCTTGCCCCCTCAAAGCTTGTGTTTGGTCCTTGTGTGTGAGGACTCACCCCTGCCCACCCCTGCCTAAGGCCATCCACGCATGACTCATCTCTCACTGACTTCCAGTTTAGATGTCCATCTTTGGGGGATCACATGACCCTCTGTAAAGCCTGGGGAAATTTTTGTTTGGTGAGTTTCCTGCCAAAGCATTTCCCTGTGCCCAGGAAAAGTCCGGAACAGCAAAGCCCTGATAGGCTGGCATCTCAAAAATCCAAACATAAGAGTTGGTTCCTAACTTAATCGGCACTCAGTGTTGCTGGGACCACAGTCTTCTTCATGAGCACGTGAAAGTGCTCAGTCCTGTTGTAGTTAGTTGCTGAGTCAGCTCCAACTCATGGCCACGTTTTGTGCAACGATGAGACAGTGCCTGGTCCTGCCCCATCTCCACGACCACTGGCACCTTTGAGCCATCTCTGCAGCCCTTATGTCAAACCATCTCATTGAGGGCTCCTCCTGTTTGTGCTGACCCCACAATGATGTCCTTTCCTAGCAACCCATGCCTGTACAACTACTGGGCAGTCTTTGATTAAGCAGCAGTTAACCTGGGCTCTCGAGTACACATACAGTGCACGTGTGGTTCAGGGTCAGTCAGAGAGGGGAACAGAGTTTATACACAGAATTCGGGGGCTCCCCTTCTCTGGATCTTTCTTTTCCAGGATTCTCTCCTCACTGTCCAGTGCTCTGATTGTCTAGGTCCGCTTCCCTGCGTGGGGTGAGCGCATGGCCTTCTATGGGTCTGCACCTCACAGAGTCGTTCTTTTTCTAAGCACCTGCTTCTTTCCGTCACGCTCCCCACCCTTCAGGCAGTCTTTTCGGCATTTTCTGCAGAGTTTATCGTTGTTCTCTGGGAGCCAGGAGCTCCTCAGACATTACTGGAAGCAGAACCACCAAAGCTGAGTTTGGAAGGCTGGGCCTGGGCCTGGGCCAGACAGGTAAGGACGACGAAGGCAGCTCTTCCAAGGACTACTACCCGTGATGGGGGAACCAGGCTTCCCTGAGAAGGAAGAGCATCCACCACTGACTAGAAAAAATTAACAAAAAAAATAAATAAATAAACAAAGACGAGAGGCAGACAAAGACCAGAGAGACCCCTGAGGTGGTCAAAGACAAGCCCACACAGAATCTTAACCTCATTAACCTTGGAATTTTGCAGAGTTAAGAGAAGTCCACAAATAGATTGACATTCTAATGTCATTTGGGTCAAAAATCAGATTAGAATTCTAACCTTCAATTTACCTGGTGGCTCTTCAATAAATGTCAGCTGGGCAGAAATTCAACGAAGGGGATTGCAGGCGCCTGTAATCCCAAGGTGTGTAAATCTCCCTAAGTGAGGAGCTCTCCTTCAGGAAACAGGAATTCTCCCATCTCCAATTAATTAAAACGCAATGAGTCCATCACATCTCCTACTTGGCCCATTGTATTAATTACAACAGCCTCAAAATCTTTCTTATAGGCCAATTACTCTAAAGTAATTAGGTCTTAAGTCAACCACAATTAGAAAGGATTGTATGCACTTGACCTCTCTAACATCTCCTTTGCTGACTCTCTCTTCAAGCCCTCCAGAAAGTCTTTACATGGAATTGTGCCCATACTCAGCCACCCAACCCAACCAGCTGCCATCAAACTGACTCGACTCATGGAAATGCCTTGTGTGCCAGGGTAGAATGCTCCATGTTGTTGTTGTTGTTGTTGTTATGTGCCGTCAAGTCGGACCCGACTCATAGCAACCCCTCCTTGGGTTTCCGAGGCAGTATCACTATGGAAGTAGGATTGCCCAACCTTCCTTCCGAGGAGTGGCTGGTGGGTTTGAACCGCCAGCCTTCTGGTTAGCAGTCAAGCATCTTAGCCACTATGCTACCGGAGCTCCTGAATGCTCCATACGGTTTCTAAACCAAACTCCCAACTCACTGCTGTCAAGTTGGATCCGACTCACAGCAAGCCCTTCTTGGGTTTCTGAGGCGGTATCACTACGGAAATAGATTGCCCAGTCTTCCTTCCAAGGAAGGGCTGGTGGGTTTGAACCGCCAGCCTTCTGGTTAGCAGTCAAGTGCCTTAGGCACTGTGCCCCCAGAGCTACCTAAGATTTCTAGAGGCTGGTTTTTTAGAAGCAGATGGTCAGGCCTTTCTTTCAAGGTGCCCCTGGGTGCACTCGAACCTCCAACTTCTCAGTCAGCAGCCGAGTATGCTAACAACTTGTGCCACACAAGGACCCCTCCCATATGTAGACCTGCCACATACGATTAGGAGACGAATTTGGTCTGGAGGACCACGTGTGAAGCAGCCTCACGCATGAGACAATGGGAAACTGTGGTCAAAAGCTGCACGTTTCTCTTTTGTCTTATGAGGCTGCTCACATGCCCGGCTCCGTGATACCAAGACGGCCCAGAACAGGGAATGGCTTTATGTACACTACCTGCCTAACCGTTTCTCCAGGTTCCAGGGAGGGGGACATAGAACTCACACAGGATTCAGGCACCAGCACCGAACCTTCCAATGCTCACCTGCCATCGTTTTCACCCTCAGGCCCCCAAGTCCATGTTTTCAAGAAACGAGAATGATTCCAGATAATGATGAGGTCTGGATGGGAGCCGGCACCAGGTCAGACCCTCAGAGGATTAAGACCACTAATTGGCCGACAATGATAGAATGAGTGATGACACCTGCTCTGGTGGCTGAGACGTTGCACTAACAAGGGTCTCTGTGGCTGGCAGACGGCCGTTCGGCTGGCTGACCTGCGACATCATGCGTATGGCCCCCACACACCCATGACCATGGGGGAGGGTCAAGAGCCGGCTGGGAACACACAGCCCAGCATAGGGAAAGCAAAGAGAGACTTCTTGCTTCAGCTCTGAACCTTCCAGGTCAGGACCTGCAAGCCAGTTTCTTTGAAAACACCGTTCGGTCTGAAGGCAGTAATTTGTCCCTGCTCTCTGATCCAGGCTGGCTGACTCGGCCTAATGAGAGATGCCAGGAGGCTAGGGACCACATTTCTGAACTCAGAATTGGAACGAGTGGTCCAAGATGTGTGAGCTTCTAATTGGGACAGACTAATGGAAGTTAGGACTGTCCCAGAACTTCGAGGTCGGGACACCTAGCAAGATGTAGAAAGCAGCTGGAGACACCCAGTTGTCTATACCCAGGCTCCAATTCTGCCAGGGTTCCACAAACGGACACCATCTGGCTGGGCTTCCAAGTTCTGCATTATAACTCACCAGCAGGGCTCCTTCAATGCCCCCAGCTCCCGGTGTTCTGAGCATAGGGGAGCGTTGCATCTGACCGACTTGAGGGTGAGTGTAGCCATGTGACTAGTTCTTACCAGCACATTAAAAGCAGAAGTGTTGTGTCTTACTTCTGGGCAGAGCATTTAAGTCCTAGCCCAAGGCCACCTGTTCCCATGCCACAGCCAGCAGCAATACTCATGATGGGCTGCCTTGAAACATGGCCACCTCAGAAATGGGTGGTCAGAGTCCCCCAGCTGAACCCTGATGGGCTCATATTGTAAGTAAACCACAGCAACTTGGGGGTTTATGTTAGCAGAGCATAGAGCGGCTGACTGATAAAGAGCCTGGCAGAGATGAAGATGTAACGAGGTAAAGTGACGGAGAGAGGAAGTCACAGGCAAAGTGTGAAAGGAGGCCTCTCTGAAGAAGTGACGCTAGAGAGCTGTGATGGAGGACAAGGATCAGCATTGCAGACAAGGGGAACAGCAAGGCAGAGGCTCTGAGGTGGTTGGGAATACTTTTCCTTTTAATGTACACTAACAGCCAAGCAGATGGGGTTCGGTCTCCAAAGCCAGAGGGTCACACCTGCAGCTGACCTCTGGAAAGGCCCGCCTTTGGCTGGGGTGGTGTGGATTTTTATCCAGACTAGCTCTCTGTGCTGGAAAAGTGGCCGACGGAAGCGCCACCAGTGGATTTCAGTGCAGTCATCTGTTCATCTTCTGCCCCTGCTCGTCAGGCCCCCTGCGAGTCTGGTCAGGTATTGGCATGTGTGTGTGAGAGTGTGTGCATGTGTGTGCATGAGTGGTAGTGTTTGTGTGCGCATGCATGCATGTCTATGACTATATTATGTGTATGCGTGTACATGTGTGTGAATGCCTTGTGTGTATACATGAGTGTGTTGTATATGCCTGTGTGCATGTGTGTACTCGTGGGTTCATGAGTGCTTGTGTGTGCATGTGTATGTTCACATAAGTGCGTGTGTGTGTAGGTAAATTTACTACAACCTGGAAGGACTAACGGGTGCACTGCAAGGTGGGGAAAGAAACACAGCAGTGTCTCCTGTGCAACCCACCAGTTGAAGTAGGTTCTGGGTTTCTTTTGTGGGCCTTTGACTATGAGAACTTGACCTCTTGACAGAGGGGATTCTGGGATGTTGAACGTAAGCATTTGGCAGGTGAAGGTGTCTACCTGAAAGTGAGGCAGAGAACGGAGCCAAGTCGTGGGGGCAGGGAGGGTGGGAAGATCAGATGATATCCCGATCCAGCCCACGAGCTAGACCCTGCTCTGGATGGCCTGGTCCTTGAGCCAAGGTGTTCTCACTGACATGTGGGTGAGCTGACCCAGCTTCCTCAGCCTGCAACCAAAGCCAATGGACTGAGACAACAGCACTGCAGCCCGTCATGAGACGGGGGTGCCGTATTTCACAACACACTGGTGGCGTTATTCCACTTGCCTCATAATTTCAATGGTGATGACTTACACTGGCGTTTAACCATATTTCACCTGATATATGGGAAGGCCAAAGAGAGCCATCTATCAGAATCAAGTGCTGGGCAAAACTCCCTTCTTGAAGGTTCCCTCCCATGGGCGGCCCAATCTTCCCAGAAAGCTGATCCAAGTGCCACATGAAACCTCCCTGAAATGGCTAAACTACAAACACTTATCATCACACAGGAGCCCTGGTGGCGCAGTGCTTAAAGCACTCAGCCCCAAAGGTCGGTGGCTGGAATCCACCAGCTGCTCCTCAGGAGAAAGATGAGAAGGTCTGCTTCCATAAGGATGACAGCCTTGGAAACCCTATGGGGCCGATGTGCTGTGTCCCACAGGGTCACTATGCATCGCGACCAACTCAACAGCAGTGGGTTTATCATCACACATTCCACAACCCCATTCTCCAAGCTTGTCTTTTAAATCCAGGAAGACAATTTTCCGAGTTTGTTTTTCTGTTTCAAAAACTGGAGCTCACTAGCTGGCCTGCCACCCTAGTTCAATAAAGTGAAGAAATTCAGAGTTAAAAAGAATGCGATTTCAGAAGGACATGCGCTAGTGTTGTGTCACTGCTTCAGTGAATCCAAATGAATTACACTCGCACTGCAGCCTCTCAACCTCCTTGCACATTAAATGCTCGGAGGAGTTCTTAAAACAATGGAAGTAAGGAATTAATTTTTAAAAGGCCTTTATAATACAAGACAGTAAGGCACATTCACAATCTGCACCAAAAGTACGCTCGGTATCCTTCCTGGTCCAGCCCCATCCAGAGTGTCCTGGCCCCATGCATGTGTGACAGCCAATGGCTGGTCCATGCATTCTGCCCAGTGGCCATGGTAGGAGCCTCATGACAAGAAGAGATGGCCAAGCCCAGGCATTCTGCCCATGGCCTGCTGAGTGAAGTCCATGGAAGAATCGGCCATGGTTCCCACAGGAAGGAGGATGAAGGGAGTATTTACAGAGGTGCAAGACAGGACAAGAAAACTAAAAAGGGACACATTAGGGAACCCTGAGACTAGTAACAGCAGAAAGCTGGTACCACCCCTGGTCTGAAGGGCCAAGGTGGGGGGACAGTGTCTGAGCAATGCCCCAACCCACACCTGCCCCCCCTTCACCTGGGTCTCAGAGACAAGCCCAAACTCCGCTGCCGGACATGAAAGCAGATTAGGGTCCAAAAGGCATGAAGCGATATTTGCAGGAAATCACAAGGAGCCGACGGACAAACTCTAATCACATGCCACTGGACAGTTGTCAGGAGACAGGGGACGACTAAGCTGCCACCGTGGGTCTTCGCTGACCAGAACCCAGTTTACACAAATGCATTAAAAGGACCCACTTGTGATCCCAGTCCTGAGATAGGAGAGGGGCAAGCAGAGTCCACCAAACCCAAACACCTGTGACCACAGACCACTTTCACCACAGAGGACGCTCAATCCTCCTTGTTTAAATTTGCTCTTCTTTCTGTTGGTTGTGATGCCATCAAGTTCAATTCTGATTCATAGTGACCCCACAAGATGAGTAGAACTGCCCCATACAGTTTCCTAGGCTGTAATCTTTATGGGGCAGATTGCCAAGTCTCTCTCCTATGGAGCCACTGGGAAAAAAAAAAAAAAAAAACCTCACTCCCGTTGAGTCGGATCCTCCACTTTACCAAGCATGGTATCTTCCGCAGGAACTGGTGCCTTGTGACAACATGACCCATATACATGAGACGACGTCTGGCCATTCTCACTTCTAAGGAGCATTCTGGCTGTACCTCTTCCAAGACAGATTTGTTTGTTCTTCTGGAAGTAGCTGGTATTTTCAATATTCTTTATCAATGACACAATTCAAGCACATTAATTCTTCTTTGCTCTTCCTTAGTTATTCTCCAGCTACCACATGGATATGGTGCTATTAAAAATACCATGCCATGGGTCAGGTGCACCTTAGTCCTCAAAGTGACATCTTTGCTCTTTAACACTTTAAAGATATCTTTGCAGCAGATTTTCCCAGTGCAATATGTTATCTGATTTCTCGACTGCTGCTTCCATGGGTGTTGATTGTGGACTCAAGTAAAATGAAATTCCTGACAACTCCAATCTTTTCTCCATTTATTGTGATGTTGCTTATTGGTCCAGTTGTGAGGATTTTTGTTTTCTTATGTTGAGGTGTAATCCATACTGAAGACTGCAGTCTTTGAACTTCATCAGTAAGTGCTTCAAGTCATCCTCATTTTGAGCAAGCAAGGTGGTGTCATTTGCATATTGCAGGTTGTTAATGAGTCTTCCTCCAATCTTGATGCCGCATTCCTCTTCATATAATCCAACTTTTCAGATTATCTGCTCAGCATAGAAACTGAATAAGTATGGTGAAAGGATACAACCTTTCCCAATTTTAAACCATGAGTATCCCCTTGTTCTGTTCAAATGACAGCCTCTTGGGTCTGTGTACAGATTCCTCATAAGCAAAATTAAGTGCTCTGGAATTTCCATCCTTCTCAATGTTATCCATAATTTCTTATGATCCACACAATTTAATGCTTTTGCATAGTCAATAAAACACAGGTTAACATCTTTCTGGCATTCTTTGCTTTTAGCCAAGATCCATCTGACATCAATAATAACATCCTTGTCCCATGTCCTCTTTTGAATCTGGCTTGAATTTCTGACAGTTCCCTGTTGATATACTGTGGCAATTGTTTTTGAATTATCATCAGTAAAATTTTACTATTGCATGATATTGTTGTTGTTGTTGTTGTTATGTGCCATCAAGTCGGCCCCGACTCATAGCGACCCCTCCTTGGGTTTCCGAGGCAGTATCACTACGGAAGTAGATTGCCCAACCTTCCTTCCGAGGAGTGGCTGGTGGGTTTGAACCACCAGCCTTCTGGTTAGCAGTCAAGTGCTTTAGCCACTATGCTACCAGAGCTCCTTATTGCATGATATTAATGATATTGTTCAACAATTTTTGCAATTTGTTGGATCATTCTTCTCTGGAATGGACTGGAATAGATATGGATCTATTCCAGTCGGTTAGCCAGGTAGCTGTCTTCCAAGTGTCCTGGCATTAACCAGTGAGCATCTCCAGCACTGCATCCATTCCTTGAAACATCTCAATTCCTGAAGCCTTGTTTTTCTTCAATGGCTTCAGTGCATCTTGGACTTCTTCCTCCAATGCCATCAGTCCTTAACCCCACAGAATCCCTCAATATCACCACTCACGGCTTGAGGTTTTCTTCGGTTCCTCAAGCTTGAGAAATGCTGAGCATGTTCTTTGCTTTTGGTTTTCTAGCTCCAGGTTTTTGACTATTTCATTATACTTTGTCTTCTGGAACCACCCTTTTGAATCTTCTGTTCAGCTCTTTTATTTCATCATTTCATCCATTCCCTTTAGGAGCTCTGGTGATGTAGTGTCTAAGGCATTTGACTGCTAACCAGAAGGCTGGTGGTTCAAACCCACTAGCCACTCCTCAGAAGGGAGGTTGGGCAATCTACTTCAGTAGTGATACTGCCTCAGAAACCCAAGGAGGGGTCGCTATGAGTCGGATCCGACTTGATGGCAGTGAGTTGAGTTTTTCCATTCCCTTTAGCTATTCTACATTCAAAAGCAAGTTTTAGAGTCTCTTCAGACATCCATTTTGGTATTTTCTTTCTTTCTTGTCTTTTCAATGACCTTTGCTTTTTCTATTATGTTCTTGATGTCATTCCCATCTGGTCTTCGATCACTGGTGTTCAATGCATCAAATCTGTTCTTCAGATGGTCTCTAAATTCAGCTGGGATATAATCAAGGTTATATTTTGGCTCTTGTGGATTTGTTTTCATTTTCTTCAGCTTCAACTTGAATTTGCATATGAGCAACTGATGGTCTATTCCACGGTCAGCTCCTGGCCTTATCCTGACTGCTGATATTGAACTTTTCTATCGCCTCTTTCCACAGATATAGTTGATTTGATTCCTGTGTATTCCCTCTGGCAAGGTCCCTGTATATAGCTGCCATTTATGTTGTTGAAAATAGGTATTTGCAACAAATAAGTTGCAGGCCTTGCAAAATTCCATCATGTGGTCTTCAGTGTCATTTCTATCCCCAACGCCATATATTCCAACCACCAACGCTGCTTCTTTTTCCAACATTCACATTTCAATCACCAGTAATTATTAATACATGTTGATTGCATGTTTGGTCAATTTCAGACTCCAGAAGTCAGTAAAAATCATCAGTTTCTTCATCTTTGGCTTTAGTGGCTGGTGCATAAATTTGAGTAATAGTAGTATAGACTGGTCTTCCTTGTAGGTGTGTGGATATTATCCTATCACTGACAGCACTGTGCTCCAGGACAGATCTTGAAATGTTCTTTTTGATGATGAATTCAACCCTATTCCTCTTCAATTTGTCATTTTTGTCATAGTAAATTGTCATAGACAATTTGTTCAATTTGTCATAGTAAACCATATGACCATCTGATTCCAATCTAAATGGCAGATAGCAGTCCATTTCATCTCAATAATGCCTAGGATATTGATCTTTATGCTCTCCATTTCATTTTTGACAACTTGCAAGTTTACTTGTGCTTTATTGACTATGAAAAACCATTTGATTGTATGGATCATAACAAATTATAGGTAACATGGAGAAGAATGGGAATTCCAGAGCACTTAATTTTACTCATGAGGAACCTGTACATAGATGAGGAGGCTGTTGTTCGAACAGAACAAGGAGACAATGCATGGTTTAAAATCAAGAAGGGAGTGTGTCAGGGTTGTATCCTTTCACCATACTTATTCAATCTGTATGTGTTCATTCAATCTGTATCTTATTCAATCTGTATTTTCCAAGATTCATACTTTGTACATCCCATGTTCTAATCATTAATGAATGTTTACAGAGTTTCTTCTCATTTTGAGTCACGTCACATCAGCAAATGAAGACCCTGAGAGCTTTACTCCACCCATGTCACTAAGGTTGACTCTACTTTGAGGAGCCAGCTCTTCCGCAGTTGTATTTTGGGTGCCCTCCAACCTGGGGGTCTCATCTTCCAGCACTGTATCAATGTTTCCCTGGTATTCAAAAGGTTGTCAGTGGCCAGTTTCTCAGAAGTGGACATGGCCCTGTCCTTCTTTGGAATCTGTCTTAGTCTGGAAGGTCCACTGAAACCTGCCCACCATGGGTGACCCTGCTGGGATTTGAAACACCAGTGACATGCTTCCAGCACCACAGCAACACACAAACTGCCACAGTATGACACACTGACAGATGATTGGTGGCTTAAAAAAATACATACATGTATGTATAGAAATAGATATAGATACACACACACACAATACACATATATATACATACAGAGTGAGAAACAAGCATTTAGGCAAAAGCCGTGGTAAGGGCCAAAGACATAGCACAAGAGCAGAGAATGGCAATGCATGCTTGCAAGTGTGTCAGGGCAGTACCACATATTCACCTTGTATTAGCTGGAGCATTTCTTCCCCCTAGGCCCAGAGGAAGGATACATCTCCCTGCCTCCCTGGAAGCCAGGTGTCTGTGCACTAGCCAGTGAATGTGGTTAGAAGTAAGCCATTCCCAGGCCTGGTCTTTGAAAGCATCCTGTGAGATCTTCCAGGGTGTCTCTGCAAATTTCCAAGATGGCATGACCATGAGCATGGATCCAGATGGCATGTGCCTAGGACAGAAGTCACCTGGACTCAGACTCTTAGAGAAGAGCTGCTCAGAAACCCTGTCCAAGCCTCGCTGGACTGTGTGAAGCCACTGAGATAGAAGATGGTGAAGCCACCAAGATACAAGGTGGTGAAGCCACCAAGACACAAGGTGGTGTGTGACAGCAGCCAACATTCATTCCTCCAACTCATACAGCAGCAGGTGGAGGCCCTGGGCGATGTAGTTAATGTGCTCAGATGCTAATCAAAAGGTCAGTAGTTCAAGTCTACAGAGGTACCTTGGAAGACAGGCCTGGCAAAAATCAGCCACTGAAAACCCTATGGAGGGTAGTTCTGCTCTGACGCACAGGAGGCTACCATGAACAAAGTGACTTCCTGGCAACTATGTGTGTGTGTACTTGTATATATATGTATGTATATATATATGTGTGTATGTAGGTATGTGTATATATAATATATATAAACAATATACATTATATATATATAAAACCCTATGGAGTGTAGTTCTACTGCGAGGCCGCCATGACCAAACTGACTTCTTCACAACTCTGTATGTGTGTCTGTGTGTGCATATTTGTATATATATGTGTTTGTATGTGTGTATATATATATGTGTGTGTGTGTAGGTATGTATATATATATATATATATAAACAATATACATTATATATATATGAAAACCCTGTACAGTTCTGCTCTGACCCACAGGAGGCCGCCATGAATAAAGTGACTTCCTGGCAACTGTGTGCATGTGTATTTGTATATATATATATATGTGTGTGTGTGTGCATGTGTGTATATATGTGTGTACATATATAATATATTATATATACATATAATAGGTAGAGTTTTCAAAGACTTCAGCAGCTTCAATGTGACAGTGAATTCCTTAGGAACCAGCCTCTCTGTGCTATAACCATTGACCTAGAACTCCGGCTTTGACCTTCCCATTTTCCAAGCCAGCTGGCATTTTGGGAGCTAAGGAAGAGACTCTTACTGCAGTTCCTGTGAAGAGTGATGTACCTGCTGGAGTACCTGCACAGCCACCAAGGATGTGGAGTAATAGGGTCATGAAGTCTATGCTAAATAGCATTTCAAAGCAAAAGGCAGAGAACAGGCCGAGGCTTTCTGCTGCCAAGCAGATAGAGCCTCGGCACCAGTGGGAACAGAATTCAGGCTTCCTCAGGTTCCAACAGGGCAGCAGTGGTTCAGTGGTAGAGTTCTCACCTCTCATGCAGGAGACCTGGCTTGGACTCCCAGTCAATGCACCTCACGCACTTGCACGTTGCGATGATGAGCTTCAGAAAGCTCAGCTGAGCTTCAAACTAAGATGCAGTAGGAAGACAGGCCTGGCAACCTACTTCTGCAAATCGGCCAGTGAGAGCCCTATGGATGCCAACAGCACACTGTGTGGTCCCAGCCCATCCCAAGACCAGGCAGCATCTCATTCCTTTGTGCACAGGGTTGCCATGAGTCGGGGCCACCTTGACCACAGACAGCAATAATGTTTCAATACAAATTTACAGTGAAAATCCTTACCGCAGAAGAGGTACCAGAACGGTGCTGCACTGCTACCTGGGACCCCACCCTTCCTGGCGCCTCCAGATTGTTCGGTTCCCTTCACTTCAGCTAAGACATAAGTTTGGACCCATCAAGACTGGCCCCATCCCAAAGGAAGATGGCCATTAAATCCTGGGAAGACATTAAGTCAGAGTTCAGATGAGGCTGGCCAGAAGTCACACACATTCGTCTCCTGACACTGGGAAATTCAACAGGGACCCGACCCTCAGAAGGTTCTCACAGCACCTGAAAGCTTTATATTTAGAAGACAACATTGCTCAGTGGCAAACTAATGTTCCACTGGAGTTTCGAGAGGAACTGTCACAACCCTTTGGGCCTCTATCAATTCTCAAAGCCTTTAGACATTACACCAAAATGGATCACGAGTCCATGCTCCTACAGGCCCAGCATCTTTCACACCTGCAGCAGAGCAGTGTAAGACGAACCACCCCGTTCCAGGAAAATCGCAAAAGGATGTTTCCTGGTCAAACCGTTCTGACTTGCCCCCGGTCACATGGCCAGGAAGTGGTAGGGCCAACATTGGATCCCAGGCGGTGTGACACCAGGGTCCTCACTCATAAGCAGCACACCGTAGCACAGTGCGGTGACACACTCATCATCTGACACATGTCGTAATACAGTAGACTAGAGCAGAGGCTGAGCCTGGTTTTACATCCAGGACCTCTGTCCCCAGACATCAGTCTAGCTGTCTCTTCATCAGCTTCTCAAACACACTGTTCTTAACTGGACAGGTGTCAGGACTCGGAGGGATGCAGCATAAACTAGGCATAGCTGATATTCCTTCCACAGGTAATTTTATGACACCCTGTGCCACCACGACTCTGCCCACACCTGTCCCATAACATGCACACACACGTGTGCACACACACACACATTTTCCTCTTGTCCTAGGGAAATTCTAACATTCTAGCCAAGGCTTATATTGAACAGCAAGTGGATTCTGCTGTTGAAAACTAACAGGAAGAAACAGATGGCAGTCAGCAAGGCTAAGGTGGAATGGGAATTGGTTCTCAGAGTTGAAGAAGGGGAGAAATGGAAGCTCAGAGGTATCCCATGTGCAGTGAGTGGGATGAGTCAAGAAGCAACAAGATGGCTGCAGGGGTTTTCACAGCGGCCCAGCCTGCCTAATTCTACCATATTTAACACTTAAAATTCAGACTGCGAAACTCTTCCACGGAATAGAACCAGGGTTGCCAACTCCCTCGATAGATGTAACTACGGTAACTGCAAAGAACTCTAAATGGGGATGAGGTCCAGTTTGGGGTAAAAGAAGAGTAACACAGTTCAGTTTGACACTGAGCATCACTAAACGTCAAGTGGGAGGCACTGGTGGTTGGTTCAGTGATGGAATTCTCACCCACCAAGTGGGAGACTGGGAGCTCTGGTGGTGCACTGTTAAAGTATTCAGCTGGTAACCAAAAGGTCAGTGCTTCAAACCTCCCAGCTGTTCCATGGGAGAAAGATGAGGCAGTTTGCTTCTATTAAGGTTTACAGCCTTGGAAACCCTACAGGGCAGTTCTGCTCTGTCCTACAGGCTCACTATGAGTCAGAATCTACTCAGTGGCAGTGGGCGTGGATTTTGATTTGATCATTTCCAACCTGCCATTCATCTACTCAAGAGTCAAAGTCTCAGGATAGAGCATCTGATTGGCTGGCCATCTGTCCTATTCCCACCCCTTGCTCAGTTCATAGTGAGGCACCTTGACTTATAGCCCTACCCACAACGCACATGAGAATAGAAGGACCCTCCAGAAGGGAATCGGGGAGCTTCCATTAGAGAAAGCAGACACCAGAGTGACCCAGGCCCAGCAACGTCCGAGGCATACTGTGTGCACAGAAGGCAGGGAAGATTATATCATATGGGTATTACTCAACAGGAAGGTGTCTGCTCAGCCCATATCCCACTTCTTTGCAAAAGACATCTGACAACTATGTGTGTGATGCCCTCCTCCTCCTCCCACCCTGCCTCACCTAGCCATAACTCTTTGGGCAATATCTGACTCATGGAAACCAATCCATTGGCTGGCAAATAGCAAATCAGATTTTCTTTAGATAAAATGAACTTAAAGACACAGGGTGAAATTGAGAGGTTAAGTCAATATTAAGGCAAGAACCATAAAGTGAGCTTCCATAAATTCCTTCCTCTGAGGTTGGAAGATACCCTTGGTCTTGAGCTTCCTGAGTCCCAGTTATTCAAGGGATCCTGGACGTCATCAGCATCCTCCCAATAAATTCCTTTTGTGCCCATGCCTGGATTTCTACTCTTCGCAAAGCAACAGTGTCTGTCTAGTTCCAGATAAAACTTTCAATCAGACCTCAACTAACAGGAAGCCAGACACTAAATAACCTGGTATTTCTCTTTGCCGAAAACAACTCAACCAATAAAACCAAAATGTTTCAACCCACATTTGAAATGTGAAATGAAACAACCTATAATGTCCAGATAAGAATGCCTAAGCTATGCTAAAGGCCTCAATAGCTGATCCATATTAACTAAAGTTGCAAGAAATGTAAGAACCCCAATGTCAAAAATAAAGTGATTTTGCCTTAGAGAGGGGGAAAAAATGCACATAAATTTCTCAGAAAACAATTTCCTAAGAGAGGACAATTGGCAAAGGAGGAGTTAACTAGCTCAGCTACCAGGCCCCTGAGAAGGCTGTCTTGTAAGGGAAAGGCTGGATTGAGCAAGACAGAGAATATTCTCCATAAATCAGAATAATTGCATTACTTCACTGCAGGGCTCAGATCTCTCCCAGTAAATTTTTTAAATTATGATAAGATCCATTTTGAGTTTGAATCTTTTCATAGTCCATTCAGACACCTCTAAGTGAAAGTGAAATATGCTGCACTCTGAAAAAGGGGTACCTAGCCAGGTTTGGCTCAGAACCTGGAGAGCGGCGTGGGGTGATGGACGTGAGCTGCCGCACGCGTGGGGTGGCGAGAGCCTGCGTCTACGGAGCTGGCATGACAGAAGACTGCAGTGAGGTTCGCCTAGGCCTGACTGCACGCTCCAAGAGTCTTCTGAAGTATCCCCAGCTTGCCACTGTAGCAGGCTGCCATCCACCAACCACTAGAATTTGGGTGGAGAGGGAGATGGGGTTTCATGGTGTCCCTGGAAACCATTCCTCACCACTTATGCCTCTACAATGAGAACAACCTTGGGTTCCTTCCTGGTTTTCCACAGGCTGCAGCCGTGAGAAAGGCCAGCTGCACACAGCGATTTCCCCAGAGACTATGCCCCTGCTGACATTTGGGCCCAAGCATTCAGGGACCTGTTAGGGAACTATGATCATGTCTGTGGGTTAACGCTCATTGTGAATTGGGGATGGGGCTAAGAACCAGTGTTCGTCCATCCAGGTCGGGCTATCTGGCCTGGTGGGCCTCAGGACAGGAGTGCAGCCAGGCCTAGGCCCACCTGCAATGACGTGAAGCCCTGTACAAGTCCTTCCTGTGGGCTCCGCAGCAGTGGACTGAGTTAGACAGGACATTATATCACTGACGAGTCCATTTCTAGATTCCAAGTAGACACGCAAAGAGCTGGTGCTTCACCTGCTTGGGGTATTCAGTACGTGGGAGCTGCCATGTTCTCCTAACAGACTTCACCAATTACAATCACCTCAGACCCTTTAGGCATGCCCACACTTTCCCTCATGAGACTGTTGAAACAACGACAAGACCACAACCTGGCAGGGCACACACTCTCTGGGAACTTCCAATCACTGAGGGAAGTAAGAGCAAGAATCTCAAGGCTTCAGTGAAGGGAGTGTGCCCCTCTGCTACATCCCTGTCCACTGGCCACCCAGATCACCAGCCGGGACGAGACAGGGAGACTCCCAGACGGGATTTCACTTGGTAGAAACAGTGCGGGAAGCCACGGAGGGGTGGGGGCTACAGTCTGCGAGTGGGAGATGCTTAGGACAAAAACCAAGCCTCTGCAAAGTCACTACAATCAGACCCATGACATCGAGGGACCTGGCATGGCACCAGCTGCCCTGGAAGGGCCATGGGACCAGGTTTGTGATGCCTGGCATGCCCGTCTCTGGCCTGGACAGCCAGCTGGCACTGTGGGGGCCAAGGAACTCCCATCACAGGGGCAGCTGGGGGTTTGCTCTTGCCTCTGCCTGTGAACTTTTCCCCCTTCTCCTTACTCACCTTTCTGCCCAGATATCACCAACCATCCTCAGAGAGCCTTCTCTGACACATCTCCCTCTAGCAGCCCCCCAAACAGTCCCAATCATATTTGTATTTGTGTCACAACATTATACTCATTTGAATTATGTCATATTTATTCAGTTATGTGTGGGCTGCCTACCTTTTCCACTAGAATATAAACTCATGACAATTAGGAATCATGCCTAATCCTACTTTTTGCTGGATTCCAACACCAATTATGGCATCGGCGAAGAATCTGGACTATACCATGGGCTGCCAGAAGAAGAAACAAATCTGTCTGGGAGGAAGTACAATCAGAATGTTCCTTAGAAGAAAGAATGGAGAGAGTGTTTTCGCGTACTTTGGACATGTTTTCAGGAAGGACCGGTCCCTGGAGGCAGACATCAGGCATCGAAGAACAGAGGGCCAGAGGAAACCAGAAGGACCCTCAACAAGATGGACCAACCCAGTGGCCACAGCCATGGCTCAAGCCCAGCAGGACTGTGCGGCCGGCACAGGATCAGTCAGGGTTGCATTGTGTCATACACAGGGTCACTGTGAGTCGGAACCAAGTCGATGGCACCCAACACCAACAGTTCCTGGCACAAAGTAGGCTCTCCTGTAACAGCTGAATAAGAGAATGAACCCGCTCATTCCATAGATGAGCAACGGGGCTGAGGAACGTGGAACCTTCCCCAGGCCACCCAGCTGCCTAGTGGCAGAGCGGGACTCAAACACGGGCCCCCGCCCGCCGGGCTGAACTTCGGGGACCCCGGGGGCAGACCCCGGCCCCCCGGGGAGTCATGGTGCTGGGATCCCCTGAGGGCTGGGGACTTGGGGACCCACAGGACGGTCAGGGGATGCTTCTCACACGGTCGAGTCTGGACACCCAAGAAGAGATTGACATCAAAGTGTTTCGCAAATGCGATTATTTCACCCCCAAAACCTAGCGTGGACATGCTCCTCTTTCATAAATGCCATCAGCAAATTACCAAATCATTCAAAGACAAAGGCACTGCCGAGAATGGCTGGCAAAAGTGAACTTGTGATGAGACACGCAGACACGGAAACACCATTCTTCTTCATGACCAAACCACTGTAATTACGCCAGAGCGGGTCGGAGTCATTTAGCAAAATAAGTAATTACCCCGTGCCCTGGAGGCTCATGGCTAATTTGAGCATCAGGCGAATACTCTTGCAGTCTGATCTGGAAATCAATCAGAACCAGCCCGGAGCAAATGAGGCGCTTACAAAAACGGAATCAGTGTGACAACAGCAATGGCCTGTGTCCCACGGTCCACACACAAACAATGGCTGACATGTGCTTACACAGGCTCCCGTTATGAGAGACAGGAGTTACCACTTCTACACAGTGTCACTGAGCACCTGTCATGTGCCAGGCCCCTGAAGACACTGGGGACACAGGGTGACCCTGTCCCTGACCCTGAGAAGTTCACGAGCCCAAGTGAGGCCAATTGTTTTAGGAAGCTCCAAATCACCTCCAGGCAGGGACAACGTGCCAGCCTGCAAGACCTGGAATCCTATCAGAGAAGTCTTATTCAAATAGAGTTCCAGTCCTTCCAGAGTCCAAAGCAGATACGGGCACACCAGGGGCAGCCAGGGCGAATGTCTGCCTGTCCTCCAACCCAAAAGCTAAAGAGGAAGGTGGCCCCAAGCAGACAGTTGACAACTCTGAATGCAATTAGAGATTGGCCCACAGAGTCCAAATGGTCCCTGGTCACCTCGCAGCTGCCCAAGGCTCAATGGGCAGCTCTCAGACTTGTAACTCCTTGAAGACAGAGCTGTCTTATTCTGTTTTGTTCAGCATAGGACCCACAACCCATCATAAAACACACAATAGGGCCTCCGTGAATAAAAACAAAATGAATGAATGAGCTGATTAAATGAATGAATATATGGATTAATATCTATTTAGGAACAGAACTGGCTAAGAGTCTTGGTTTACCCTTATAAAGGCTGGATTTTCTACTTTAGTTGGAGATCCTAGTGGAGGGGACATACATGGTGTTCGTCAGCCCAGGGTCCCCATTTCCTTTACTGTGGTAACAGTACACTAAGTTTCCTTTGGCAAAAAACCCACAGCACACTTTTAGTTCTATGTGGTTCAGATGAAGCCGGCACCATGCCCCTTCCAGGGGTCTGCTTGTGAGCCAGCCAGGCCAATCAGTATGCTCCATTTCATTGGCCAGTTATGCGTCCAAGGATGTCCATGTGATCCAAACAGCCAATGAGATCCAGCGTGACTTTTGCTGGCATTGTTGAGAAACAGAAGCTCTTCCTCTAGGAAGTTTGCAGAGCCAACAGGATGGAAGCGTCAAGCTGCTGAGGCCACCTTGTCTCCCCAGTGGCAGTTAATAGGCCTGCACAAAGCTGGAACATGGAGAGACAGAGGCCTGAGGATATGATAGTACTAGGTTCCCACTGGATCTGAAGTCAGAAGTACCCTTCAACTTCTTATGATGCGACTAATTTGTTTTCTTTATGGACTAAGCCACCACTCTTGAAGAGTCTTAAGTAATCTGCCAATCAAGCTAGGGACCATTCATGAGGTGATGTGTATCTGCAACCCAACCACCTAGTGTATAAAATAAAGGGGGAAATGAATTGAGAAAGTTCAAGTTTATGTGGACAAAGTCAGCTGGAGAGGACTGGTCAGAAGAAGGTGGATCTCTAAGAGTGGGCGAATCAGACAATGAGAAAGGAAAGAATAGATGGGGTGACAGCACCAGCCCAGAGGAGGGTGGGGCCGTGGCATGAGGACACAAAGAAGCCAGGCCAGAGGGACAGGACCCAGGAGACGAGGACATGCCTCTCATTCAAGGAACAGGATGCGATGTAAGGCCCAGGAGAGAAGCAAGCACCATAGAGCCAAAGGAATCTTCAGCAGGTGCGAGAGAGGGCTGCTTCTAACCAGTTCCAGAGCAGAGGTTGCAAACTCCGAACGTGCGTTTTCTGGTTCTCTTCATGGATGAAAGCGTCAGTATTAAAAAATTGAGAGGTGGCACCTAAACTCCAGATGTTGGTCATCTCCTGAAATAATGCACAGATGACCGCCCCCTGATGTGGCAAGCAGAGCTGAGGCTGATGGCCTCTCCCTGGGCAGACAGGTACCTGCCATCCAGGTCGCCACCATGGCACATAGCACGTAACTTTGTTAAGTGGACCCACGGGTAGCCTACACGTTGTCAGCCAGGTCACGGCGAGCATTTGGTGTTTGGCCCCTGGCAGCGAGGACTCTCCCCCATCACCTCCTACCAGCAGACTCATGGGCCATAAACACATGGCTCTGAACTCAGTGGTGACCACAGCCCCACTCAGAGAAGGTCCCACCACTTCCGGGCTTCTGCTGTGATGGGCGTTGCCTGCACCTACTCTGACTGTTAATCACTCACCAAGATCACCTTTCTGACCCGCCTTCATTACCCAGTTGCATAAGGAAGCCTTTTCAGTCAACACCCTCGTAACTCAGACAAGTCCACTGGAGAGAGCGCCACGCCCCTTCCTGAGGTTCCATCAATAAAGCGTGTAGGAGATGTGGGAAAACGGGAAGGCAAAAATAACATTCTGAGGGGGCAGAGTTTTAAAGGGCTTTTTAAAAACGTTCAAAACGAAAATGGCAAACATTATTTTTCATGGTCTTTAAAAAGGTCAGAATTAAAAGTTTGCACAGAACGGCCAAGATTAGATTTTGTGAGAGCAATTTTCCAGCTCCTTCATGGTGAACACTTTGAGGCTGAGTAGCTAATAGCCGGTCCTCAAAACAAGGGTTTCCCTCCAGCCCCAGCTCCAAGGACAGGCACCATTGATGTTGGTCCTGATATCGGAAATCTATCTTACCTCCTTCCTTCAACTCTGAAAGGGTGGGAAGGTCTTGTCCTCAAAAGGAGAGAAACACTTCGTAAGACACTCAATGGCTGAGAGACACAGTTCAAGAGTGAAATGGGTTGAACTGGGGGCAGAGATGATGCACTTGGTTTAGAGACAAAAAGCAGAATATGCTGCCAGGGACTTTAGCAAGATATGTCTTTTTTCTGAAGCCATAGAATCTGGATGAACCCCTGAAACTACCATCCTGATTAATGTTTAATCCTGCGACCAAAAATATCCCCTGAAGTCTTATTCAAATCAAATAATAACCAAAACTATTGATGTCAAGTCCATTCTGACCCACAGCGCCCCTAGAGGTCAGAATGGAACTGCCCCACAGGGTCTCCAAGGCTGTCAATCTTCACAGAAGCA
>NW_006921635.1:358175-375550 GCF_000298275.1 Orycteropus afer afer
TCCTTCCACCCCTTCGCTGTCCTCCTTCCCCCTTGTCCCCACTCCTCAGCCCAGGCGCTTCCCCCACTCCCGACGCCCCCAACGACAAATCACTGCAGACTTCCCTTGAACGGTCAATGGTTGTTTGTTGCCTTTCACTGAACTCAAACTTGGTGTTTCTTCTTTTAATACAGAGAGCACCTTCTGTTCAAATCGCTTGAGGGCCTTGGATGGATTTTAAGTTTTTAATGAGTCCAGTTCGGTGTAGCCTCATTTTAAGTTCTCCCCTTAAAGTCCCCTTATTAGCTTCACAGAGAATAAAGGCTTCAGCGCCCAGCATTTAAATCGGCACTTGTTAACCTAGCGGTTGATCTTTGTGGTTTCTGTCGTGATTGGAAATAAGCATCAAGCAACACGGCCACTGGTGGAAGAGAGGTACGGGACGGAGACCGGAAAGTGCCAGCTTCCCAGGAAACAGAGACGTGCAACATCATCACTCAGAATGGGACGGTTTCTGCTTCCGTCCACCTGTGTCTCTGTAAGAGCAATTAGCAGATTTCTGGATGGCGCGACGTGTCCTCTGTCAGGCTGTGGGCGAGATGTCTGCTGTCACAGCTCCATCTCTGCCAAAGACCCTACGTTACTGACAAGGCCAGGCTAACGGCTGCCATGTGCTTTCAACACGGAGGGGTCAATCATTCCCGTGACTCCCACATGCAGGGGGATGCCGGGAATATCCAGAACCCAACTGAGGAAAGAGAGTTGCAGAGAATTCAATGCCAGTATCCCCGGGTCGTGCAAACAGTTAACATGCCCGGCTCCAAACAAGAGGTTGGAGGTTGGAGTCCACCCAGAGGTGTCTGGGAGGAAGGTCTGACAATCTCCTTCCAAACTATCGGCTGTGGGAACTCTGTGGGCCGCAGTCCTACTCTGAGATACATGGGGTCACCGTGAGCTGCACTGGCTCGACAGGAACTAGCTTGTTTGTTGTTTTCAATCCTTATTTTATACTTCTTAATTTTACAGTTATTTTATGTGAAATGCCAGATCAAAGTTAGGCTCTCATTTTTTTTTTTTTTTTTCACTGAAAAGTTACCATGACGACAAGTTTGCTGCCTCTTCTAAAAGCATCTCAGCAGGACACAGCCTAAACCCGTCCCCAGGAACCCTGCTGCAAACAGGCCCCTAAAAGGCCCATTCAGCTCTCAGAGCCATGTGCAGGACACAACAACAGCCCATGCAGCGGGAACAGGAGCCGGCTGCTGTCCCGTCTGGCCCCGCTCCTAGGGTGGGGGACCGGGACAAGCTGTCCGAACAGTAATAACAAGGCAGGGAAAACGCAAAAGGGCTGTGTGATTGGCCGTGGCACGAGAACAAGCAGGGTGTCCTCACACAGCCGACTGAGAATGGTGGCATTCTCTGGGGTTTGGGGACAGCTGCCTGCCCCCACAGAACCGGAGAGCTCTCACGGCCAGTGTGCACTGCAGTCACCAAGAGTAGAATCTGAATAAAACATAAGAACCAAACCAGTCGCCGTCAAGTCAATTCCAGCTCATGGCAATCCCACGTGTGTTAGAAGCAGACCCCAGCTCTTACCTCAGGTGCCTCTGGGTGGACGTGACCTGCCAACTTTTCTGAGTATGTAACCATTTGTGTCACCAGGGACCTCAGGAACAGAGGATGCAGTCTGACTCATTTCCCAAATTGGTTGGACCACCCAACCTTTCTGTCGGTGCTGGTATGTCATGAGGGGTCCCTTCACAGACTAATGCACTGTTTGGGGAATGACTTGGCTAGAGAAACTTTTCAGTGACTTTTTCACTCATGGTTTTCCGTGTATAAACTCTAAAACTCACTACCATTGAGTCAATTCCAACTCATAGCGACCACCATTGGGTTTCTGAGACTATAAATCTTTACAGAAGTAGATCACCCCATCTTCCTTCTGCAGAGCAGCTGGTGGGTTTGAACCATTGACCTTCTGGTTAGCAGCCAAATAAATGCCTTACCCACTGAGCCACTGGGGCTCCTCTTCAACGTATAATCTGCTTTCAAGTCAAAGATCTCAAACGACACTGACACAAGTCGTTTTGAAGATTAGACTCCATCCTGATACAGCTAGAAGAGCTGGGAGGGGCTTTAGAGCAGAGACGAATACTCTCATTTAGAAGGTGAAGAAATTGAGGCCCAAAGAGACAAAATGTCTGTGTGTGGACAGACAGACACAGAGAAGCTTGTGGGGAGCCTCGATGCCAATCCTTCCGCTGATGCCTGACTCCGGGCTCCATCACTGTTCTACTCAGAGGCTTCTTGTCATTATGAGAGAAAGAGACTTGAAGGAAGAGACAGGACGGATGTAGTGGGAAAGGGACAGCTTCTCTTGCAGGCACGGAAAGGCCACCGAGGGCTGCCTGCGAGATGCAGGCCGTGACA
The DNA here is from genome assembly GCF_000298275.1 of Orycteropus afer afer. Classification (NCBI taxonomy): domain Eukaryota; kingdom Metazoa; phylum Chordata; class Mammalia; order Tubulidentata; family Orycteropodidae; genus Orycteropus; species Orycteropus afer. The sequence continues at coordinate 360,588 of NW_006921635.1, forward strand.
TCTGACAGGAGAATGGGAGCAGCACAGCCTACGATGCGTGAATATAAAAAACACAATGATTCAACAGTGGATTGTCTGTCTACGGAACTCACTGATGTGCAAAACATCAATAGGATTATTAGGAAACTCACCGGAGGCAAGGTGTAAGATTGTGGTTTATGAGCTGAAAATGCAAAAACAGAACATATGAGACTGAGGACTGGACTTCCCCAAAACTGTAAACACATGGAAGACAGAAGATTCCATAACAAGTGCAGGCAAATCAAAAACTTAGGACAGTGTTTGATACATAAAACCAAGCAGGATTAGTATGTAAAGTGTGTAATGAGTTTGATACACAAATAAAACAAGTGTGGAACCCAGCGTGTGACCTTATTTAGAAGTCGGGTCTTAGATGGAATTAACTAAGTGACAATGAGGCCATGCTGGATTAGGGTGGTCTTAACCCATTCCCGGTGCCCTGATAAGAGGAGAAGGTAGACAGACGCCTAGAGGGAAGGCAGCCATGTGCACAGGGAGGCAGAGATGGAGTGATGCTGCCACAAACTCAGGGACGCGAAGGATCACTGGCGACCACCAGAATCTGGGAGAGGCACAGAAGGATGTCCTCTCAAGCCATCAGAGAGCCACGGCCCTGCTGACAACCTGACTTTGGTCCTCTGGCCTCTAGAACTGTGGGAGAATGAACATCCGGTGTTTTAAGCCACCAAGTTTGTGGGACGTGTCACCGCAGTCCAGGAAGCTAATACACACGTGTATAAAAGGAGACACGTCTGGTGAATCCAGCATAGCAGATGCAGTAAAAGTCTGGAAACACGCTCAGTGTCCATCAATATGGGAATGGCTCAGTAATCCACCATAGAGTCTCACGAATGAAAAAAAAAGAACAGCAGTGAGAGGCTTGTTTCTAGTAGTGGCGGACTTGGCAATCCCAAGGGCTGATGAGAATAAGAAGAGCTGGCTGAAATAGAAAGAAGATTTACTAAAGACATCAGAGAAGGGAAGAGTGGATAATTCCTCAGCGAGACCCCAGAGAGGTCAAAGGTCCAGACAGATGAGCCTGGGATTGAGGGAGCAGTTGCCAGGTTGAGAGGGGCAGCTGAGAGGCTGAGACGCTTTTCAGAGCCTGCAGGTTAGGGGCCAGGCCTGGAGTGAGTGCAGAGTCTGCCTGCAGTGGAAGCCGGCTGATCCCCTTCACCCAGTCTCTTTGGGAACCCCAAAGAGCCACATCGTGATGGTGGACCTCTCAAAAACAATCTTACATTTTAAAAATATTTTAGGATTTTTTTGGAAATAATTTCAAACTAACAGAAAAATTGCAAACATAAGACTATTATGAAGATTACTCAGATTTATCTTTTGTTCACCTTTTACCTAGAGTCACCTGTCTTCAACATTTAACCCCTTAGCTTCACAATTTGGATTCTGTGTGCCCACTGTCATGTGTTCTTATGGTAGATAGAAAGGTAGATGGATAGACAGACAGACAGACAGATAGTTGTTAGTGTCAGCTACCATCGAGTCAGCATCAACTCAGAGTGACCCCATAGGTGTCACTGGCTGGTTTTCAGGAGTGGGTCACTAGGTCTTCCTTCCAATAGAGAGATAGACACACGTGTATACATTCACTGTTCCTGAATCATGTTGTTGTTGTTGTTATGTGCCATCGAGTCGGCCCCGACTCATAGCGACCCCTCCTTGGGTTTCCGAGGCAGTATCACTACGGAAGTAGGATTGCCCAACCTTCCTTCCAAGGAGTGGCTGGTGGGTTTGAACCACCAGCCTTCTGGTGAGCAGGCAAGTGTCTTAGCCACTATGCTACTGTGCCCCTTTAACCCTAACTACTTCAGTGTGAATTTCCTAATAGGCATATTCTGGAACAGAACCACAGTACAGTCGTCCACTTAGTAAACTTAACATTGATACTACGTTGCTAGGCACCCTTAAGTCTGTTCTGACTCACAGCAACCCCATGTCCCACAGAAGAAAACAACGCTCAGTCCTGCACCATCCTCACAATCACTGCTGTGTTTGAGCCCCTCGTTGCAGCCACTGTGTCACTCCATCTTGTTGAGGGTCTTCCTTTTCTTCACTGACCCTCTATTTTACCAAGTCTGATGTCCTTCTCCAGGGATAACTTGTCCTCCTAACATATCCAAACTAAATGAAATAAAGGCTCACCATCCGAACCTCCAAGGAGCATTCTAGCTCTACTTCTTTCAAGACAGATTTGTTCGTACTTCTGACAGTCTGCAGTTGCTGAAGGGGTAAGGAGGTGGCATCTTCTGACCTCCTCTGACTTCACAACAGGAAAACAGAATCATCGGCAGCCTGAGGCCTGTTCTTATGAGAGACCAGATGTGCTGCCACCCTCCAGCCCTCTTACCAACCTTGACACCAACCATCAACCCTCCTGCGGGTTTGATAATTTGCTGCAGTGGCCACATGGAACTCACAGATTATGAGGTTTATTAGAGAAGCAACAGGCTACAATTCAAGTTCAGGAACACGCTCAGTCTCTCGCAACTGGCTGTCTCTCAGCCGGCCATCTCTCTCAGCTAGCTGTCTCTCTCAGCCAGTCTCTCTCAGCAGTGCACCTCTCTTTCAGTAGCACGTCTCTCTCTCAGCAGTGCGTCTCTCTCCCTCACTGGTGAGAGATTCCTTCTGCCTCTAGGAGGGCTCATTTTGAGCCTGGCAGAGTGGCAAAAACAACCAATCCCAACATCAGAGTTCTATACACCTGAGAGAGAGTGAACTTTCCCAGAAGATTACTTCATGCTACCTTAGGTGAATGACTTTAACAAGCAGCTACTCAGTTGCTCATGGCAAAGCGGGAGTTAAAAAGACTATAGCTAGAAAAGCCATACCATGTAATTTACTACACTGCAACAGTATAGTTGGTATTCTTCATCAACACCATAACTCAAAGGCATCAACTCTTCCTCAGTTTTCCTTATTCATTCTCCAGCTCTCACATGCATATGAACCACTGAAAATGTGGGACTTTGTAGCAATCCCCTCCAGTACAGGATCCAACACAGTGTCTGCTATCCCATCTCTTTAACCCCTTTAATTTGGAACCTTTCTACTGATAACTCTGTCTTTTCAAACATTGATACTTCTGAAGCACACAGAACACAGACACACACAGAGACACACACACTCCACTGCCTTAAAAAAGAAAGAAAGAAAGACCCTCATCTTGAGTTTGTCTAATGCCTCCTCAGGATTAGATTCAGGCTAAGTTATACACTGCTGGATGGGATACCACATATGTGATGGTGTGTCCCAGTCATGGTACCCGATCTGGACACAGGGTATGCCCCAGAGTATCAGATCTGGACACAGGGTGTGTCCTGGTCAGAGTATCAGATCTGGACGTAGGGTGTCCATTGCCTGTCATTGGGATGTCACGTTAATCACCCAGTCAAGGTGTGGTCCATGGTCACCAGTGTATCATCACCACTTGCACTCTCATAGCTAAGGAGCAATCAGCCAAGAGACATTTGAGACTGTGCATCTAACTTGACTCTCATCACAATGTCCCCTCGATTCAGTATCCATGGTGATTCTTGCCTGACACAACATTTGCTTATGATGATGTTACAGCTCTGATTTTTGTCCACCTCCAGCATTCCCTTCTTATTGAGTTGGGCCCTGGTCTCCTCCCATGAGCAAGAGGCTGCACTTCCGGGTCTGTGGTTCATTTATTGTCCTGTTATCTACATGGGCCTGTGAGTTCCTCTGTTTTTCAATAGTTTATCACTGTGCTTTGTGTGGTGTTCAAATAGCCCCACATTTAGCCCTGGGAACCTTTTCACATTTATTTCTGCATCCTTGATACCTCCTTTGGACATGAGTTCTTTCTCAGGATGGCCAGATTCATCTTGGACCCGCCCTGTCCAGACATGGACTCAGCCATTTTTCCAAGGATCCATTTCACGTTCTCTTCCCCTCCCCCCTCTTTAATACTTTATTGTGATTTGGATGAAAGTTTACAGAGAAAATGAGTTTTTAATTTAATGACCCATGCACATTTTGTTTCTCTCCTTTTCACTTCAGAGAAGAAGGATGATAAAAGAGTAACATCTAGCTGCAAGGTATCCCAGCAACTACTGAAATGGTTTTGATTCTTAGCCTGTTCAGTGGACAGAATGATCAAACCCATGTATGTGTAATACATACAAGCAAACAAACCCACTGCTGTCAAGTTAATTCTAACTCAAGGTGACACCGTATGTTAGAGCACAGCTGCCCCAGGGAGTTTTCTCTGCTGTAATCTTTACAGACCCAGATCTCCAGGTCTTTCTATTGGGGTGCCACTGGGTAGGTTCAAATCACCAAACTTCCAATTAGTGTTGTTGGGTGCAATCGAGTTGATTCCAACTCTTAGTGACCCTACAGGACAGAGTAGAACTGCCCCATAGGGTTTCCCAGCTGTAATCTTTATGGGAGCAGTTTGTCAAGTCTTTCTTCTACAGAGCCCGTACGTTCAAACCATTGACCTTTCAGTTGGCAGCCAAGCTCAAACCATCTGCACCACCCAGGGACGTACAGTACACACAGAAACATACAAATGCAATACATGCACACACGTACCAACCACGTACATACAAACTCAATAAACACAGCCTATCACACACTCTGGTAGCATAGTGCCTAAGGCACTTGACTGCTAACCAGAAGGCTGGCGGTTCAAACCCACCAGCCACTCCTCGGAAGGAAGATGGGGCAATCTACTTGTGTAGTGATATTGCCTCAGAAACCCAAGGAGGGGTCACTATGAGTCAGGTCCGACTCGACGGCACATAACAACAACAACAACATCACACACATATACACAAACCCACATATATGCACACACGTACCAACCATGTACATACAAACCTAGTAAACACATGGTCTATCACATACATACACACAAACCCGCATACATGCACACACGTACCAACCATGTACATACAAACCTAGTAAACACATGGTCTATCACATACATACACACAAACCCGCATACATGCACACACGTACCAAACTCGTACATACAAAGCCAGTAAAACACATGGTCTATAGAGAGGGAAAGCAGGAGGGGGGGAGGTTGACTGGGACAGGACACAAGGGAACTTCGAGATGTGTGATAATAGCATGTCTTGACTGTGGTGGTGACTCCTCCGGCAAATAAACACCTGTCAAAAGGGACAGGTAAAATGGGTGTATTTTACTGCTATCAGATTACACCTCAATTATATATATATATATATATATTTACTTACTTATTTATTTAAAATCAGCCACAGAAAGAAGAAAGACTGCCTTGAAAGTGAAAATAGTTGGACTGACAGTAACTTCTCAGCAGAAACAGTGTTTTCCAGGAGACAATATGATGATATGTTCAAAATGCAAAGAATATAACTGCCAAGTTAGATTTCAATTACCTTGAAAATATCCTTCCAGAAGAAAAATGAAATCAAGGCATCTAGAAATGAGAGAAAAAGTGAGAACATTTATCTCTCGCAGACACTTCTAAACAAAATACAAAAGAAGGCAGAAGAAAGCTGATTTCCAGGAAGACTAGGGAGGCAAAAAGGAAACAGGGGCAAAGCACATAGCGAACTATGTGAGCAGAAGACTAGCACACAGACCCTATAAGCCACCAGCCGTGTCTCAGTGTCCTCTGTAGAAGGAGTAAGACTCAAGCACTAGGAAGAGAAAACACTATTGTTGCCTTTTATAGAGACACGAAACAGTTGGCTACAAGCTGTCGCGTGTGCTGCCAGTCAGTTCCAACTCCTATTATTGTTAGGTGCCATCAAGCTGATTTCTGCTCATAGAACTGCCTCACAGGGTTTTCCATGGTGTGATCGCTGGGGAAGCAGACGGCCAGGTCTTCTCTCCTATGCAGCTGCTCACACTGCCAACCTTCTGGTTAGCAGCCAAGACTTATCCATTGCACCACCAGAGCTAGGAAGCATGATAAATGGAATTAAAGTATTACGAGGAATTGTCTGGAAACAAGATGAAGTTACCAAGTAACACCAGACTTTGATAAATAAAAGAGATGCACTGATTTCTGCAGAGTAACTGCTGAACCACAATGAAAGGATGTAGAACTTCCAAGCTAACTGATTGATCATATGTCCTAACCTTGCCCTCAACTAGCCCAAAAGCAAGCAAGGAAGGGACGTGGGGCAGAAAGGAGAAAGAGAAAACACTTGGTAAACCTGTGAATTAAAACACAAATGGTCTGTTCCACAACCAATCATGGGGACACGCAGGACTGGGCAGTGTGTCCTTTAATTGTGCGTGGGGTCACCAACGGTCAGGGTCACCATGAGTCAGGGCCACCATGTGTCAGCTGTAGCTAACAACATTACCTAGTCAGGATGACACACACAACCACCATTGCAAATATTAACTGAAAAACTATTTTCCAAAGCAGATGATAAGCCTTCAAAAACATCAAGGAAGGAGCTGTGATAGCACAACCATTAAGTGCTCACCTGCCAACTGGAAGGTCAGTGGCTCAAACCCACCCAGTGGGTATAGGACAAAAGACCTGGCCATCTGCTCTCATAAAGATGACAGTTCAGGGAACCCTATGGAGCAGTTCAACTCTGTGACACAGGGTCACTATTAAGTGGGAATCAACTCCACAAGAATGAAACTTTGTCAACACAAAGAACCATCATTTTCAGGAAGCACCTAAGGAAATAATGCAAAAGACAAAGATTCAAGACTTACTCAAAACAATAAAATATTTAGCAATAATCTAACTGGCCGCACTAGGGCAGCTGATGAGGAAAGCATGCTACTTTCACTTGAGAAGCAATGAGGCGCCATTCAAAATTCGCTAAAAGTCTGCATGCGCATTTGCAAGCCTCTGATAAAATATTAAACTGAGAAAGCAGAGAAGAAAACTGTTTATTGTGTACATAATAAATTCTGAGACAAAAGCACTAAATGGAACTTGAAAAAAGTTAACAGCTGCTCTTTATACTTTGTTTTCTAATTTTTCAACAATGACTTGAATTACAGTGAAAATTACACAGAGTAAAATAGAGAGGGAGAACGTTCCACACAGAGTACGAAGCATACATAAAAGTGAGATGTTATTCCAATAATTAGGGTTGGTTTATTCAGTTACAGATCCCAAGTGTCGTATGCAAATCAGGGCTCTGACCAAACTCATTTTTAAGAGAAAAGAGAAGATGGATTGAGAAGAAATACTGACCTCAACCAGCGAACACCCTAAAAAGATCAATCGTTTTCCAACTGACACGAAGGCAACTTTAATGAATTGCACAGAGGGGGAAAAAATACACGACTTTCCTGGAGCCCTGCCCTTCCCAGCTGGGCCCAAGTTCACGGTGCCTGGCTGGCTTCTATTTCACTGTCACTGAGGCACTGGGAAAACAAATAGAGTAAAGACGACCACTGTTTACGGATATTTTTGAAAAAAAGAAAAAACATTTTTCTTGCAGTTTCAGTGGGTTATTTAGTTTCAATGACATCCGCTGACAATGAAAAATGCAACTACCTTCGCTATAAATAGGCTTTGGTTGTAAATGCTGTTTCCATTTTATTGGAAATAAATGCACTTTCTGCCTTAGGAAAGAATTGTGACCCAGAAAGCAGACTGAAAGCCAATCTCAGCGTGGTCCTCACCCAGCTCCCCAGGCCCCTGGCAGGTGGGATGCAGTGGGCTCGTCCCAGCGGCCCCCACACTGCAGCTCCGAGTCTCCTGGGCCGCCAGGCAGTCCCAGCGAAGACAAGGCAGCAGGTCCTTCCCCACCGAGCTCCCTGGCCCGGCTGGAGCTCCCAGGGGGCACGGACATCCCGCAGCACCCCTGCTCCAGGCACAGAGTCTGCAGCCCACAAAGGGCTCTGGGGGGCTTCTCTGTGATCTGGAAGTCGCAGCAGCCCCTTCCCCAGCCTAGCACTGCATCGGCGTCTTCTCTGCAAGCACCGGAACCAGCCGCCCCGCACACCTGGGTCTCCTGTGACGGCAGGGGAGGCAGCCTCTGCAGAAAGCCCGCCGCTTCTCAGGGAAGGACAGCAGCAGAGGTGCCTCGGGCAGCACCCCACGGAGATGCAATGCTGCTCAGGGACCCTTGTTCTCAGTGGGACCCTCAGCAAGAAAGTCACCGTGGTTTGAGGGGCTAGTCGGCATGTCAGAGAATCATAACATAAATGAAAACCTGGAGTGTCCCAGGATAGGGAGAAACCAGAGAGGGGCTCCTGTCACTTGAGCTACTGGCTCACAACACAGAGCGATGGGCGGAGTTGCCAGTCGGGGCTGGAGGTTCCCCCTGACCCCCAGATCTGCTTCTTCCGGGCCACGCAGCATTTGCAAACTTAAATCATCATCAGGAGAGGCCTCGCCCAGGTCTCCATTTCTCTGTGTCTGAAACTCCACTGGCTTCCGGGCCACACCGATTCCACAGGATGATCCCAGGCTCCTTGGAGCAGCACCCACCTCCGAGGGCCCAGCGCAGGGGGTGGGGCCCCTGGTCTAGCATTGGGTCCTCGCTCCTAAACAGAAAGAGCTTCTGCGACCTTTCCAGGGGACTGTTCACTCTGTGCCCAGCACTGGACCGAACACTGTGCACGAATTACCTCCCTCAATCCCCACCGCACACCTCGCAGCAGGTACCAGACTGTTCCCAGGGTCACAGGTGAGACACGGAGGCACAGAGGGCCGGAGACCCCTGTCGAAGGCCATAGAGCTAGTAACGACACGGCCTGGATCAGAACCCAGCCCTGACTCCAAAGACCAGAACTTTAAATGACTGTGGTAACTGACCTCCCCATGGAGGATTCCAGCCAATCACACTGGCCCCAGCTCCCAGGTGCGATGCATGCCTCCAACCCAAGGAGCACATCTCTCGCTAATGTGACATCTCCACAGCCTTTCCCGGTTTTCCCTGCCAGTCCTCAGCTGCCACTATGTCCCCAAAGGCAGTGACAGCATGTGGACACAGGTTCCACAGCGCTCCTCTCTCCCGAACGCTTCCTGAAGTCCCGTCCTGAGCCTCACCACGGCCTGGGCCTCTGGCCAAGCTCCTGCTTTACTTGCTGTCTTCGCATCGGGTAAAGGGAGAGCCCAGAGGGGTTTCGGGAAAGAAGAGAAAGAGGCAGCACGGATCCACCTGAAGGGTCTGTTTTCATTTATCTCCTGGCCACTCCTGGGAAGGAAGGCGGGGCAATCTACTTCCGTAGTGATGCCACCTCAGAAACCCAAGGAGGCGTCGCTGTGAGTCGGGGCCGACTCGACGGCACATAACAACAACAACAACAGTGGGGTGGTTTCAGTGTTTGGTTTGTTTCTAAATCCGTTTTGTTCTCACAGTAGAGGAAGACAGTTTCAAATGCCCTGCATTTGAACTCCAGACTCTCGGGTGGATTTCTGCTGAGGAAAGAGAGGGTTAAGAGGTGCAGTCACTCAAGGTGGGCTGCTTTTTGTTTCTCCCCTCACTGACTGCCCAGTGAGCCTTCCAGGAAATTCCTAGTCTGTGAAGAGATTCCGAGAGTCTGTTGTCTGACTGACTTCACACAGCAGTGAGAGAAAGAGGCGCCTCCCTGAACCGAGCTCTGCCTTCCAACCTGGGCTACACCTGCCTCGAACAAGGCCCTTTCCCTGCGTCTGAGATGGCTCCTCTCAGTTCACACTGGGCCACCTCCGCCACAGCCAAGGAGGGATGGGGGGACCAAGTGGCCAAGGAGGCTCACAGCACCCACAGTGAGCGAGCCCTTCCACAGGTAGGCAGGACGCACAGCTGCCTTTCACGGGAACAACACCCGCACGCCTTATTTGCATTTAGAAAGAAACCCTGTTGAAACCTAAGCCCTTTTATCAGTTCCTTAAGTTTTCATCATACATCTTTTCTGTGCATTTATCACAGTGTGCACTGAGGTTGTTTCTTATGGGTGTCTTAAGATGTTTTCAATACAGAAACTTTTGTTTCCATATTAAATATATAACCATCTTCTTTATTTTCACATTGATCTTGAAACACTCATGTAAGTCCGTGTTTCCCACTTTGTGGGCACATGGCTGACACAATCCTTTAAACCTTACAGGTCACTCACCAGACACTGCTGACGTGTTTTACACAGATAAACACCTTTAATCCTTACAACAGGCCTAGGGGTAAGTACTATTATTTTCTTGATTTTAAAGATGAGGCAACTGAGGCACAAAGACTGAAGTAACTTGTTCAAAATCTCAGAGCTAAACCAGCCACTCCTCGGAAGGAAGGTTGGGCAATCCTACTTCCGTAGTGATACTGCCTCGGAAACCCAAGGAGGGGTCGCTATGAGTCGGGGCCGACTCGACGGCACATAACAACAACAACAACAACAATAAGTATATCAAGATATACTTCTCCCCTATAAGAAAACGCACCAACTATGTGTCTGTGTTTCACGCTTTGGTGGCTGACACGTTGTGGAAGCTGTACCACTGGTATTTCAAATACCAGCAAGGTCTCCATGGTGGACAGGTCTCAGCAGGGCTTCCAGACTGGGACAGACTAAGAAGGAAGGCCTGGTGATCTACTTGTGAAAATCGGCCAATGAAAACTCTTCAGGTCACCACAGAACTCTGTCTGACACAGCGCTGGAAGGTGAGCCCATAGGTTAGGAGGCACGCAGAGTCCACAGTGGCCACAGCAACGGACGCCCGCAGACCAGCCACGGTGAGGAGGGTAACCTTCCGTTCCATCGCACATTGGTCACTATGAGTCATAACCGACCTGAGAGTAGCTAATAACAAAAGTGCCTCTGCACACTGAGCAATAAATGGCAACACCCAGCACAATGCCAAAAGCATGTGACTGCTAATCAGAAGGTTGGCGGTTCAAACCCACCAACCACTCCATGGAAGGAAGATGGGGCAATCTACTTTTGTACAGATTTATTGCCTTGGAAATCCAGTGGGGTCACTATGAGTTGGAACTGACTCAATGGCAGTGGTTTGGTTTTTTGGTTTCACCTCCACCCCAGTTTCAGGGGGACAGTAGGGAATGGAGAGGATGTGGCCCAAAGGAGGGCACAGCCCCTTCTACATGCAGCGGCCACAAGTCCAATCCAACCAGTAGAGGCCATTCACCTCGCTGACCAGCTATTGCCAGAGATGCCTGCAATGTATACTTTTATGTCAAATGTTCTATTAAAAAAAAAAAAAACCTTTAGCCCAAAAGAAGGGGAACAAACAACAAAACCCGGGGCCAGCCAAACAGCGGAGCCTGTGACTCCATCACCATTTGCCACCTAACTGCAGAAGTTCCCAACGGAACCAAAGCTAAGTGGCAACAGTTCCTACACTCCAGTAGTTCAGGAGATGAACACGGGTGTGCATATAACTGCCCACGGCACGGTTTTTATTTCCCTAGGATATATCCCTAGTTGTGGGATTGCCAAGTCAGATGGTATTTCTGTTTCCAACCTCCCAAGAAAGCACTTTCCACAGCGGCTGAAACATTTTACAATCCCACCAGCAGGGTACGAGGGTTCCAGTCTCTCCACAACCTGGCCAGCATTTTTTTTTTTTTTTTTTTCAACTTTGCTAGGTTGGGCAATCCTACTTCTGTAGTGATACTGCCTCGGAAACCCAAGGAGGGGTCGCTATGAGTCGGGGCCGACTCAATGGCAAATAACAAGAACAACAACAATGGCTAATGGTTGTGAGCAATTCTTCATGTGTTTGTTGGCTGCTTCAATGTCTTCTTTGGTGAGCGTCTGTTCATGTCCTGTACTCATTTTTTAATTGAATAGCTAGTCTTTTTTGTTGTTGTTGTTGAGGTGTTGACATTTTCTATAAATTTTGGAGATTAGTCCCTTGTCCAACATATTATTGCCAAAATTTTTTCCCAGTCTGTAAGTTCTCTTTTCACTCTTTAAACAAAGTCTTTTGATGCCTATAAATGTTTAATTTCCCAGTTGTCTAGTTTGTCTTCTACTGTTTGTGAATTTTTAGTCATGCATGATAGTCTATTTATGCCATGTATTAGGGTCCCTATATTATCCCTATTTTTTCTTTGATGTTCTCTATGGCTTTAGGTTTTACAGTGAGGTCTTTTTGATCCACCTTGAGTTAGTTTTTTTTTTTTTTTTTTAATGTGGTGTGAGATATGGCTCCTGTTTCATTTTCCTGCAAATGGATGTCGAGTTTTGCCAGCACCATTTGTTAAAGAGACTATCTTTTCCCCATTTAATGGGTTTTGGCCCTTTGTCAATGATCAGCTGACCATAAGTGGATGGGTTTACTTCTGGGTTCTCAATTCTGTTCCATTGGTCTGTATGTCTGTCATTGTACCAATACCAGGATGTATTAACTACTGTGGCTGTGTAGTATGTTTTGAGATTGGGGATTGTGAGGTCTCTTACATTGTTCTTCTTCTTTAGCAGTGTTTTACTCATCCAGGGTCTCTTTTCCATATAAAGTTGGCGATTAGCTTTTCTATCTCTTTAAAGAATGATGATGGAATCTGGATTGGGATTGCATTATATCTGTACATTGCTTTGGGTAGTACTGACATTTGTACAATATCTTCCTATCCATGAGCATGGTATATTCTTCCACTTATGTAAGCCTCTTTCAGTTTCTTGTAGTAATTTTTTGTAATTTTCTTTGTATAGGATTTTTGTGTCTCTGGTTATTTACAATAGCAAAAAGATGGAAACAACCTACATGTCCACCAATGGACGTATGGAGGACAAACTATGGTACCTACACACAGTGTAATAATACTACATCGTTACATAATACAACATAATGATGAATCTGTGGAACACCTCATAACATGGATGAACCTAGAGAACATTATGCTGAGTGAAATTAGTTCATCATAAAAGGACAATTATTATTGCATGAGACCACTACTGTAAAGAGTTAAGAACAGGTTTACACAGAGAAAGAATCATTCTTGGAGGGTTACAAGGGGTGGAAGGGGAAGGGAGGGAAAATCACCAATGAGAGGGTAGATACATATTGACTGGGTAAAGGGAAAGACAATATACACTAAGAGGGAGGTCAGCACAAAATGATCAAGGCAGAAGAAGACACAGGGAGGAGCACAAGACTTAAAGGCAACAAAGGTAAATACTACAACATACACAATCCTGCAGCAAGAGTAATGGCAATAATCCACTACTGGATACACAGACGGACACTCAGGCTGAACAGGAGTAGGAAGGCAGAGGGGACTACACCATGAATACATACAGGTTTGACAGAGGATACCTCTACCTGTATACTTATATGTGCTGCAACTATATCCATGAATATAGTTCAGCATACAGGAGGCAAGGTTGTAAAAACTTCTTGGTCATAACCAAACACCTTGCAGGAATGAGTTGCTGGGCCTAGGAGCTCAGAACTATAGTCACAGGGGTCAACTGACCCAACATAGTCCACAAAGACAATATTCTACCATCCTACTTTGTTGAGTAGCAACTGGGGTCTTAAAAGCTTGTGAATGGCCAGCTAAGGTGCAACTATTCATGTCTCCCCATCCAGAGCAAAGAAAAATGAAGAAAATCAAAGACACAAGGAAACAAGTGATCCAGAGGTCTCATGGACCACATGAACTACGCCATCCATGATCTGGAGACTAGAAGAACTGGACGGTGCCCAGCTCCCACCACTGATCAAAGACACAAGGAAACATGTAATCCAGAGGTCTCATGGACCACATGAACTACGGCATCCATGATCTGGAGACTAGAAGAACTGGACGGTGCCCAGCTCCCACCACTGATAAAAGACACAAGGAAACATGTGATCCAGAGGTCTCATGGACCACATGAACTATGGCATCCATGATCTGGAGACTAGAAGAACTGGACGGTGCCCAGCTCCCACGACTGATCAAAGACACAAGGAAACATGTGATCCAGAGGTCTCATGGACCACATGAACTACGGCATCCATGATCTGGAGACTAGAAGAACTGGACGGTGCCCAGCTCCCACCACTGACTGCTCTGAAAGGGCTTACAGAAGAAGGTCCTGGATAAAGTGGGAGAAAAATGCGGAATGAAACTGAAAATCATTAAACAAACAAACAAACAAACAAAAAAGACCAGGCTTACGGGTCTGATGAAGACTGGTGGAACCCCCAAGAATATGGCTATTAGACACCCTTTGAGCTAGGAAATGAACTTAAGCCCCTTGTCTCAACTTTGAGCCAAACGATGAACGGCCCTTTCAGGTGAACAGTAATACCAGGAGGGCATGCATTCATTACAACAATCAAGCACATGAGATCCATTTGCCCAGGGATCGAGTGAGGCAGGTGGGAGGGGATGGCAAGGAAGGATGAAGAGAAGGGGTGGGCACAGGGAGGGGGTGGGAGAATGCTGTTACCATTTGGGGATTGCAGTAAATGTCCCAAAACAGCATGTGTATGGATTGGTGAACGGGTAACTAATTTGCTCTGTGGACTTTCACCCAAATCACAATTTAGAACAAAACAGTTCAGGAGACCTGATGTGACCTTGAAAACAAAGGCTTCTTTGCTTTGCACTCTTTGGCCCAAGGGGAGATGCAAGGTTCTGGTTCCTTTATTAACTGGAAAATAATCGTTTGCCCTAATGAATCACTCAGCATCAAAACACACCAAATCCATCATCACTGTTTTTGTTTTTTGAAAATGATTAAATACCACTTTCTTTTCCTCTATAGCAAGACACAAGCGACAGCCGATCCATCAGCTTATCTGCTGATTTTTAACTACAGCACTTTGCATTCATTATTTCCTACTTAAATCATTCTTTATAAAACGGGGGGGGGGGGGCTAACTTAATTCTGCATCTTGACAGCATAGAAATTAAATGACGTGCCATTAGATGAATGTTTCTCCAACAAAAACAAAACAGCAACAGCAGAATTCAAGTGAAAACACCTTCCAATCTCAAACAGAACTTGCCAATCGGTACAACCATTCTGGGGAGCAATTTGGCAAC
>NW_006921635.1:377556-389942 GCF_000298275.1 Orycteropus afer afer
TGAGGCCTGCTGTGCGTTCTGCCGGGTGTGTTTTCAGCAACATTAAAAAAAAAAAAAAAAAAACTTAAAAGCTCTGTAGCATATTGGGCAAAATGTTAAAGCGACAGAGTGATGGGTAGATGGGTGGGTGTCTGTCACAGTGTCCTCCACACTTGTAAGGGTGCCTCAAACAGCTCCGAATTTCCAAAAAGCAGGAAGCCGGCCCACTGGGCGAGGACGAGGTGACTCGCTTCTTTGCTGGTCGAGGCCTCACACCCTCCGTACAGAGGGACAGACAGAGGGCACCCGTCATCTGTTCCTTTCCAGCTCTGCTCTTCTTCCTTGGTCTTGAGCGACTCCTCTCCGGGATTGCACCGCGAGCCAGTTGTCAACCCCGACAACTTGTTTGGGTCGGTCCCTTCCAGCGGGAAACCTCCTGCCGCAGAAATCTAAGTCCTGCTGCCAGTGATGAGCTTCTGCTGCGCAACAGCGGCCTCCTGAATTGCGACCAACAGGTCACGTCTTGGAAAGTCTCAGCAAAGAGAGTACGGTGGGGTAGATTCTTGGCTAGGGGTTCAGTGGGAAAGACCGCGTGGGACGTAGCAATGACACAGCCAAAGCAGCCTTCCAACGTTCCTTCAACCGGCCAGAAAGCATATCACACATGACTTGTGCAGGGAGAAGTCCTTCTTTTGGTTTTTTCTTTTGTTTTATTATGTGGTTGTTGTTAGGTGCCATAGAGTTGGCTCCGACTCAGAGCGACGCCGTGTACAACAAACAACAAAACGCCGGCCAGTCTTGCACCATGCTCAGTCCTTACTGCGGCTCTGTTCCACGTTTCCCCCCCCTCCCACCAGGGTCCCTCCACTGGGGCCTGATCAGGGCCACTAGCGGCAGCTGGGCTCCACCTAGTTCTGGTCTCAGGGCAGATGAGGGCATGGTTGGTGTAGACCCTCAGTCCTGGAGACTGGCTGCTTCTGAGTCCTCAGTTTCCTTCTTTAGGGATGTCTTTATACCTGCTCCATTTCACTCGCCTGTTTTCTAAATTTTCTACAACTGAACATCGATTACTTTTGAAATAAGAAGTCTTATACGATACTTATCCTGAAATCACCCAGCTGCAAAAATTCACAAAGAATTTCTTTGGAAAGAAAATGAGGCACAGTGATTTTCAAATATTTCTTTTTTTCTTTTCTTCTGCTGGCTTGATCCTTTAGAGGAGTGTGTGTTGGGGGAAGGGGAGCCCTGCATTTCTTATAGGAGAAATCTGTTACAATTTTCCAGTGTAAATGAAAACCCACCAACCTCAGCCCATGGGGGGGCGGGGGTCTAACCTAGAGAGGACCCGGTGTCTTTCTATGTATCAAACCCTGGCTTTGAACCATGCGGTGGCTGGTCCTCAGAGAGCTCCAGATGCTCAATGGCCAACGCTATTGCAAACCTAAGAGTCGCGTGTTCTGACAATGTCATTACTTCTCATGGTGTCTAACTCTGTTCTTATTTCATTTAGTCATGTAACCCAGTAATTCTCAACCCTGGCTGAACATTTAAAGTCACCAGGGAAGATTTTTCTTTTTTTTTTCTAATGCTACTAGTGCAGCGGTTAAAGCATTGAGCTGCTAAGCAAAAGATCTCCAGGCCATGAGATAAAGAGGAAGCAGTCTGCTTCCATAAAGATCTGTTGTTGTTGTTATGTGCCGTCGAGTCGGCCCCGACTCATAACAACCCTCCTTGGGTTTCCGAGGCAGTATCACTACGGAAGTAGATTGCCCAACCTTCTTCTGAGGAGTGGCTGGTGGGTTTGAACCGCCAGCTTTCTGGTTAGCAGTCAAGTGCCTTAGGCCTTGCAAATCTGTCCTATAGGGTTGCTATGAGTCAGAACGGACTAAGCGCTGCAGGAGAGTGGTTAATGCCAGTGACCCGAGGGGGTGGGGGTGGGACATCTGTATTCTCTACAGGTTCCCCGCTGATCCTGACATGCACAGGGTTGAGAAGCCCCAATTTATTCTTTCCAAGTATTCACTGAGGCCCATACTAGTTTCCCAGGGCTGCCATCACAAATGACCACAAAGTGGGTGGCTTAAAACTGCATCGACGTATTCTCTCTCAGTCCCGGAGGCCAGAAGTCTCACAGGGCCACATTCCCTCTGAAGGCTCTCGAGGAAGATCCTTCCTCGTCTCTCACAGTTGCTGGTGGTTGTCCGTTTCCTGAGCTTATGTCCATCTCACTCCCTCTCTGCCCTGTCTCCATTCACCTTCTCTGTGTGTCGATCTTGGAAGGACACTGGTTATTGGATTTAGGGGCCTCCTAGGTAATCCAGGATGGTCTCTTCATCTCAAAATCCTCAACTTAATCACATACCCAAAGACCTTTCTTCCAAATAACATCACGTTCACAGGTTGCAAGGATCAGGAGGTGGATGCATTTTTTAGGTGACCACCGTTCAACCCACTGGAGCCCCTGTTTGAACACACAGATGGTCTGCCAGTGCTATGGGCCCTGCTTCCACTGTGTTTTCAGTCTAGTGGGGCAGGGGGATGCCATGGGAGCTCATAGCAGGGCACTGTGTCATGGCATGTGAACAGCTCCACCTAACACAACCTTGGGCATTGGTCAAAAGGGAGGGCTCTACAGGAATTGGAGAAGGAAATAGACTGTGTATCTGGTTACCTCCATGAAAAACATGAGACCAGAAGAACTACATGGTGCCTGGCTACCATTACTGATCATTTTGATCAAAGATTCTAAGGAAGAATCCTGGTCAAAAGGGGGAAGAATGTGGAACATAACTTAAAATTCCCAAAGGAAACCAACTTTCGGGAGCCACTGAGACCAGATGAACCCCCAAAACCATCACTCTGAGATAATCTTTAAACTTTAAACCAAAATTATCCCTTGATGTCTTCTTTGAACCAAAACGTAGTTTATCTTATCATTGTGCTCTTTTAAAGAGTTATCTATGCGAGATCAAATTGACAACAGCAATTCAAAAGATCAAATGAGAAACTTAGGAGCAGTGAGTCTAACTCAATTATGCTGGAAAAATTCAGAGAAGGATGGTGAGAATATTTGCACAATTTGAGGAATATAATCAACATCACTGAACTGTGCATGTAGAAATTGTTGAGATGGTGTATGACTGTGTATATTTTCACCAAAAAGCCAAAACAAGGTAGACTGTAAAGTCAGATCTCATTGATTACTTACTAGCTCTGAGACCTTGGTAAGTCATTTAAACTGTGCCTCAATTTACACGCCAGTTAAATGAGTAATAGTTATTGGTCTCACAATATTCTTACTCCTGATTTTGAACAGTTTATTTTTTTAAGAGGCTTAAAATAGTATCTGGATTTATGGGTTTTCAATATACTTTAAAATAAAATAAGGAAAACAACTGTTTTTGTTAGATGCCGTCGAGTTACATCCAACCCATAGTGACCCCATCTATAACAGGATGAAACTCTACCCAGTCCTGCACCATCCTTACAATTGTTACTATTTTGAGCCCATCGTTGCAGCCATTGTGTCAGTCCACCTCGTTGAGGGCCTTCCCCTTTCTCACTGGCCCTCTACTTTACCAAGCATGATGTCCTTCTCCAGGGACTGGTCCCTCCTGAAAACATCCCAAGTACATGGGATGAAGTCTCACCATCCTCACTTCCCAGGAGCGTTCTGGCCGAACTTCCTCCAAGACAGACGTGTTCCTTCTTCTGGCAGTCCATGGTGTATTCAATACTCTTTGCCAACACCATAATGCAAAGGCATTGAGTCTTCTTCGGTCTTCCTTGTTCATTGTCTAGCTTCGTATGCAGAGAAGGTGACTAAGAATACCACTGCTTGGGTCAGGTCAACCTGAATCCACAAAGTAACATCTTTGCTGCAGACAATAACACCTTCAAAGAGGACTTTTGCAGCCGATTTACCCAATGCACTCTACCGTTTGGTCATTTGTGATGGCAGCCCTAGGAGACGAGTATGGGCCTCAGTGAATACTCGGAAAGAATAAACCGGGGCTTCTCAACCCTGTGCACGTCAGGATCAGCGGGGAACCTGGAGAGAATACAGATGTCCCACCCCAACCCCCTTGGGTCACTGGCATTAACCAAAACCCTGTGCTGCCGAGGCCATTTGACTCATAGCAACCCTATAGGACAGAGTAGAGCTTTCCCATAGGATTTCCAAGGCTGTAGATCTTGACGGAAGCAGACTGCCTCATCTTTCTCTCATGGAGTGGCTGGTGGGTCTGAACTCCTTCTTCTGTGAGTGCTGACTGTGGATGCAAGTAAAATGAAATCCTTGACAACTTCAGTCTTTTCTCCATTTATCATGATGTTGAACACTGGTCCAGTTGTGAGGACTTTTTTTTTTTTTTTTTATGTTGAGATGTGATCCATAAGGAAGACTGTAGTCTTTGATCTTCGTCAATAAGTGCTTCAAGTTCTCTTCACAGTCTACCACTCATCTGTCACTTTGTCACACTGTGGTGTCTTGCACTTTGCTGTGGAAGCTCTGCCACCTGTATTTCAAATACCAGCAGGGCCACCCGTAGGGGACAGGCTTCAGCAGAACTTCCAGACTAAGACCAGGAAGAAAGACCTGGCAGTCTACTTCTAAGATTCAGTGAGAATCTTATGGACAGCAACAGAAGGACGACAGAACCACACAATTTGTGCTCAAAGATACACTGAAATTTTCCAAGCCCCTTACCTCTCAGTAAAATCTTTTACAGGAGAAAAACCAACATAAAATGAGTCAGGGAGGAAAAACAACTTCTACTTTTTAGAAACAGAAGCAATAACTCACTTAACTGTCACTGCTCTTCTTTTTTTTTTCTTTTATTGTGATTTGAGCAAAAGTTTACATAGCAAATTGGTTTTCCATCCAACAGTGCATACCCATTTTGTTTTGTGACCTTGACTACAATGCCCACAATGCAACATTTCTCTCCCCGCCTCCTCCCTGTGTTTCCCACTTCCTTCCCAGCCCTTCCTGCCTTCTGAGCTGTGACCCAGAGGAATGCTGCCCTTTTGGTCTGGTGTCGTTGATTGTTCTAAGGACGTGTGCTGTCCACCTTGTAGGCCTGTCTACCGATTGGCTGAAAGTTCAGCCACGGGGGCGAAGTCAGTGCCAGGCTTGAAGAGCGTTCTTTCAAAAAAAAAAAAACTTAAAAAAAGATTGTAGATGGGAGAAAGAAGGGCTGTGAATGCACAGGGAGACAGCTCAGGGGGCAGGAGTGCATGCAGGGATGGACACAGGGAAGAGGTGACTGTTGGGAGGAAGTGAGAGGGGAGCTGTGCATTGTGGGAAACTGTGGTCAATGTCATGAGACAAAGTGTATGTGAACTGCTGTATGGAAAGTGAATTTGCTCTGTAAACTTTCACCCAAATCACAATTAAAAAAAAAATTATATATAGAGAGAGAGAGTAGAGCACAAGAGAAGGTTTACCCTGGTTTATGTTTCACAAATGCATCAATGACACTTGATATAGTAACTTTCTTAATGTTAACACTGTTTTTTGTTCAGCTGTCCGATTTCACAAATTTAGCCATGGGTTAGTCGAGTTTATTAAAATAATGACTCCTTCCTATGTTCAGTTGGTTATAGTATATCCTGGACTGATGTCTGTAAGTAAAAAGATCAGGCCTAGGTTTTCAACTACAGAAGCACCTCGTGGCCAGCATTTTTGGCTGCTCTCTTGGTTTTGACCTTGACTTGGGTTAAAGACTTCATTGCCATCAAATAAATTCTGACTCACAGCCACCCCCACTAGGTTTCCAAAGCTATACATCTTTACAATAGTAAATTGCCTCATTTTCCTCCCGCAAAGTAGCTGGTAGATTTGAACCACCAACCTTCTTGTTAGCAGCCAAATGCCTCACTTACTACATCACCAGAGCTCCTTTAAAAAATGCAAGGTGTGTTTATTTCTTTGATAAAATCTATTTTATACCTTGATTCTTCTATCCTACACTTAGTACAATCCCTGTGAGTGGACCACTGAGCTTTTCTGTCTCCACTCTGACTAGTCACTGGACTAACAGGGTATCATATTCGGTAAAGGAGACGGTCACCAAAAACAAGGGAACCCCTCAGTGAGATGGACTGACACACTAGCCACCACCGTGGACTTGATTAACGCAGCAACGGCCAGCGTTTCACACTGTTATACACGTGGTCACTGTGGTAGGTAAGGTTATGCGTCAGCTTGGCTGGGCCTGGTTCTGAGTGGCTGGGCAGCTGGTGGTAGTTATTCCCCATGATGAGACTGGCAATCAGCTCCGTGGTGGAATCTGTCACGAGCAGCTGTTGTTTCCCCTGAGGTTGGGATCCCAGCAGCCAGACACACTGTGCAAGGAAGCAACTCCTCTCAAGCTAGTGGGGCGCCCAGGTTTCCAGGCGAACAGGCCGTCAACTGGCTTTCATGGCCTTCACGCCCATGTTATCTGGCTGAGTACTTCCACAGTTGCTTACTTTTCTAATCTCTTCTCTCCTCCTTTGGCAACACGACTATCTCGTGATTTTCATCTTCATTACTCACATTTCCTCACAATGAGGGTTCATTAAAATATTTTAAATTAAGAACTTCCCTGCCTGTCGCAGGGAGTGTGACGGGTCTTCCCATACAGCACGTTTTTAATCCTTATCACAGTGGCTCAGGCAGTTTGTACATTAGATTCTATTAAAGACTTCATTGCATGCAAGGCCGTCACCATGCACAGATGCCAGCGCCTGCAGTATGTTTGTTAGGGACGTGTTCACATGCTCCCTTTGTGAGCCGGCAAACGGGGCCCAGGAGCCTGCCTTTCACACCTCATTTGACACCACAATTGAACAAAACATACAAAAGGCAGCAATTATTTACTCAGATTATGGGAGGGATTTTAGAGGGTATTAGAGGAAGCATAAACTGTCATGCCGAAGCAACACTCGGAGCCCAAGGGAGGCCGGACCCTGGAAGGGGAGGAAGGAGGGGAAGGGGACACGGGATGTGACAGCATCTTCTACTTGCGTAACTCTCATTATGTAACGACTTTTGTTCTCAAGGAACTTATTTTTATCTAAAGAGGATACAAAACTGATTCTCAGAAAACCAAATGATAACCGCGGCCTATGTTGTCCTTTCTGTTTAAAATACTGTCACATGATCAGTCAAATAGCTCAACAAGATTAATGTCCCATGCACAGACCATGGATACCATACACACGTACATATCTATGTCCCATGCACAGACCATGGATACCATACACACATACATATCTATGTATACATATGTAAAAAAGCACACATATATATACATGTATCTATGCATATGTATGTATACACTTATATGTCACATACACAGATAGACATACACATGTATGTGTCTATGTATAAGTATATGCATATATACATATATACCAATATATACATGTATGTATAAATGGATGGATGTGTATACACATATATACGTATACACACATATATATACACACGTATGTGTATGTATATGCATATATACACATTCATTATATATGTATGTCTATGGATATACAAACACACATGTATGCACACATGCATGTATGTCTATGTATGCACAGACACCCACACACACACACACATAACACATTACCAGTTGCCGTTGAGTCCATTCTGACTCATGATGACCCCATGTGCATCACGGTAGAACTGTGCTCCATGGTGTTTTCAAGGGCTGTCACCTTTTGGAAGTAATTCCCAAGTCTTTCTTCCAAGGCACCTCTCGGTTGGCTTGAACCACCAACCTTTTGGTTAATAGAGAGAGTACTAACTGCTTGATTTATACCCCACCCCCAAAAAAGCAAACTCACTGCCGTCGAGTTGAACCCAACTCATATCAACTCCTCTTGGGTTTCCGAGGCGGTATCGCCGCTGACCGACCTTCCTTCGGAGGAGTGGCTGGTGGCCCAGGATGACTTATTTATATATAAACAGAGAGAGCCCTGGGAGGCAGTGGCTAAGTGTTTCTCTGCTAACTGGAAGGTCGCCTCCATGACACACACAAACACATGCATATCTTTCTGAGGGTGTAGGATCAGAAAACTCTACCCACACTCTTGCACAATAGGTGGGGCAGTGAGACGTGTACCTGCAGGGCCACCTGTGGCCTCCCCCTCCCAGCACCCACCCCTCCCAAAGCCCCCCCCATGCTCAGTCCACGGGTTTCAGTGTTTCAGGTGGGGCCCACCTAACTTCCAGAGTTGGGTACAGTGATTGGCTCAGGGCAGACGTCAAACTAAGATGATGATGACCGGCCCCAGGACTTGTGTGGACCTGTCTGTGGAGAGAAACGTATTCCTAAGCAAGGGAGTCAGAAGGATGAATGTAGAAGCCGCCGGCATCACCTCCAAAGTGCGTGGCAGACTCTGCAGCAGCCATTCTGCCCCCATTTGTTCAAGCGGCAGAGACCACCTTCCACTGTCAAAACCACAAAACCAAACCATAAAGTCGATTCTAACTTCTAGTGACTCTGTAAACTACAGAAGAACTGCCCCATAGGGATTCCAAGCCTGTTATCTTTGCGGAAGCAAACTGCTTCATCTTTCTCCCAGGGAGCCGCTGATAGCTTTGAACCACCAAGCTTTCATTCAGCAGCCAAGCAATTTAATCCCTGTGCCATCAGGGTATGTCCCTTCCCCGACACTCACCTTCTCAGACTCCCTGTGTCCTGGGCAAAGGCATGGAACCCACTGCTTATGAGTGAGATGTAAAGGGAAGACTTCCAGGGTACTGGTGGGTAGGGTTTCTCCCCTGATAAAAAAAGAGATACATGAAGAGAAGTACCCTCTCTTCCAGCCTTTGGGTACAGATGGATAAGTCTGTGATGTCTGGAATTGCTGCAGCCATCTTGTGCCCATGAGGAAACAAGCTGGCAGATGAGGGAAGGGACTAGGCCTAATGGAAAGACAGGAAACACGTGACATCACAGTGCTCCTGCTGGATCAACCAGCTACACGACCACGGAACCAGCTGTCTCTACATTTCGTGTCATGTGAGACAATAAAACCGTCTTGTTGCAGCCAGGCAGCCCTGGTAGCACAAACACTGTGTGCTTGGCTAGTAATCTAAAGGTTGACAGTTTGAATCCACCCAGCAGCTCTGCAGACAATAGGCCTAGTGATCTGCTTCAGTAAAAGAGAACAGATAGAAAGCCCTTTGGAGCACAGTGGAACCCTGTACCACACGGGTCGCCATGAGTGGGGATCGCGTTGATGGCCATGGGTTTGGTGTAGGGTCTGCTGCAGCCACTCTTGGGTAGGTGCTCGAGCACTGCAACTGAAAGCACGTGGACACGTGTAAGAGCCCCAGGCTCCCCCCACAGACACACTACAGGCGGAGGGCGTGGCCAGCCAGCAGACACAGGTTTCCAAGGACACTACGGGCCAAGCGAGGGTGCAGACTGGACATTCCTTCAATAGATGGAAAGGGTGATGGCCAGAATGCTGAGTTCAGACAAGAGGCATCCAGGTCACCGGACCAATTCCTCCTGATCGAGGCCTTTCCCCCCACACCCTGAGTCGCTCCCTGCCTTTGAAAGTGATCTTCAAAGCCAGGCACCACACAGCTCCAGAGAGGACTGGATGGGCCACCCAAGAACGGACAGCGCTCACCACACGGCTCTAGTGGAAAGGGCAGGCTCGACCTGATGCCGCCACTTGACGGCATCCTCCACCCACCCTGTCACATGTGCCGGGCGTGCCTCTCCCATGCCTGACAGTGTTGAACCTCAAGGGCTCCCAGACTCAAACAGAAGGAAAAGAGAAGAGGCTGTACCAACAGACAGTGTTGGGTACCAGACTGTGCCAGCTAAGGACTTAGAGCCTCAGCCCGGGTGAAGTGTGAACCAAGGATGGCTTAAGCCATCCAGGGAGGCCATGTTCCAGACTAGCACACCAGCCAGACCACGTCAGCAGTCCCATACAGATGTCACAGCACTGTTGGGGGGAATCGTGTGGATTCCTACTCACTGTGAGACCATGTGACAGGGTAGAACAGCCCCATAGGGTTTTCCAGGTCATTGTGTTTACACAGGAGCCCAGTGGCACAAAGGTTCAGTGCTTGACTGGGGACCAAAAGGTTGGCAATTCAAACTCAGCCTTTCCGTTATGTGGGAAAAAGAGGCACTTGACTGCTCACCACAAGGCTGGCAGTTCAAACCCACCAGCCACTCCTCGGAAGAAAGGTTGGGCAATCCTACTTCCGTAGTGATATATGAGTCGGGGCCGACTCGACGGCAAACAACAACAACAACAACAACATGCTCCTGTAACACTGCAGCCAAGAAAACCCTACAAGCCAGCTCTACTCCGTCAAATGGGGTTGCTAAGGGTTGGAACCAACTCAATGGCCCCTAGCAACAACACAGTCGTCACTGAAGCAGATGACCAGGTCTTCCTCACACGGAGCCACTGGGTAGGTTGGAACCACCACCCTTTGGACTAGCAGCTGAGTGCTCACTATGCCAGTAGGGCTCTTCTCAGAGAGATGGGGGCCCAGTGAAAGGGAAGAGAGTGGAGACAACAAGACTGTGTAGAGGAGCAGTCAGCCACAATGAGAAAGGACGTTCTGGTGCACGCTACCCCCAGGACGGACCCGGAGAGGGGATGCTGAGTGCAATCAGACACAAAAGGACAAACACTGTATGTTGTTGTAGTTGTTGTTAGGTGCCGTTGAGTCGGCTCTGACTCACAGCAACACTATGAACAACAGAACGAAACACTGCCTGGCCCTGCACCAGCCTCACAGTCCTTGCTATGCCTGGACAATGCTTCAGGGCTATTCATAAAGTTTTCCAGTCATATATCAGACAGCGTTTCACTGCTATTCATAGGGTTTTCACTGGCCAGTTCTTTGAGAAGTGGGTGGCCCCTTCCTTCTTCCGAGTCTGTCTTAGTCTGGAAGCTCCACTGAAACTTGTCCACCATGGGGGACCCTGCTGGCATTTGAAATACCGGTGGCATGGCCTTCAGCCTCAGAGCAACACACAAGCCACCACAGTGCGACAAACTGACAGAGGAGTGGTGGACTAGTGTATGAACCGCTGATACAGCCTATCTAGCAGACCCAAATGCATGGAGACAAAACGTTAGTAGCCACCAGAGCTGAGGGAGGAGGAAAAGGCGAGTTACTGCTTAAGGGGTACTGAGTTTCTGTTTAATAAAAACCAACCAGTTGCCATTGAGCTGATGGTTCCCACTCAGGACTCCCACCTGCGTCAGAGCAAGGCTGTGCCCCACGGGGCTTTCAATGGCTGTGATCTTTCAGAAGCAGACCACCTGGCCCAAGGTGCCCCCAAGTAGATTCAAGCTCGTAACTGTTTGCACACTCAGGGACTATGAGTATCTGTTTACAAAAAAAAACAAACCCACTGTCATTGACTGAGTGGATTCCAACCCATAGCAACCCCAGAGGACAGAGCAGAATTGCCCCATAGGGTTTCCAAAGTTGTAAATCTTTACGGAAGCAGACTGCCTCATGTTTTTCCCATGGAGCGACTGGTGGTCTGGAACTGCTGACCTTTTGGTTGGCAGCCAAATGGCTGGACCAGTGCACCACCCATTTCTATTTAGAGTGCTGGGATACTGGTGGGATACTTGGAACTGGATACTGGTGGCTGATGATTGGACAACATGGTCAGTGGAATTAATGTCATTGGATTACATACTTAAAAATGGTTAAAATGGCTAACTTTTTGCTATGCGTATTTACCACAGCACAATTTTTAAACAAAAAGGTTAGGCGTCGACAAGGCTGTTGAAACAGGGGGGAGAGCTTTTGGGTGTCACAGTCCTGCCACGTGATCCTACATGACTTCTCTTAGCATCCCAGACGAGTTCAACCCCAGAAATCCAAGGCCAGGGTCTAAGCTGAAGAAGACAGGCTGTGTGCCAGCAACTCCAAGTTCACCTGGCTTAGCATTCTGAAGGCTGAGCCAGCCACCCACACTCAGCTGTAGCATCTGCAAATTGACTATGCTGGAGCACGAAGGGACAATTACTCAATAGCTTGAGCCTCTTTTCCTTTGTTCGTAAAAAAAGGACATTTTCTCCTCGCCTCCTAAAGTGTGTCTGTTTTTCCCCATTTCCGTCTTCAGCTCTTCACTGCAAACAATAACAACAATAATAATGAGGTTTTACAATACTGTTATCAAACCCCACACTGTGACAAATGTGAACTCAGGTACTGTTTGAGACTATCAACCTAACTGGGGCGTTTGTGTACTAAGAGCGTGATGGATAAAAGCCCCACATGGCTGCACTTCCAGGTAATGGGCCGTCGGCAGCTGTGCGGCTGAACTGTGCCAGTGAGCCAACCGGACACATTAGCGTTCAATGGATCAGCATCAGGCCATAAAAGCAGGACTTCCAACGGGTCCATTCCTGTTATG
>NW_006921635.1:390804-404355 GCF_000298275.1 Orycteropus afer afer
AAGCCCAAACCACACCCACTGCCTGGAGTCCATTCCGACCCACAGCGCCCCTAGAGGACAGAGTGGAACTGCCCCACATGGTTTCCAAAGCTGCCAGTCTTCACAGAAGCAAAGCCTAAACCACACCCACTGCCATGGAGTTGATTCTAACTCACAGCACCCCTAGAGGACAGAGCAGAACTGCCCACAGGGTCTCCAAGGATGTACTCTTTACAGAAGCAGACTGTCTCATCTTCCTCCCTTGGACTGGCTGACGGGTTCAAACCGCTGGCTTTTGGTTAGCAATTGAGTGCCTGAACCAGTGTGCCACAGAGCTCCTTTTGCACGAGAGCAAAGTACCTCACTGTCTGCTTTCAGCTCCTGCACCCCCTGCTCACCCCGTCGCTGCCCAGGTGCCTTGAGGACGTGGTGCTCACCTGCCCTGCGTGTCCGGGCGGTGGCCCATGCAGGTGAGGGTGGCCGAGGTCTGCTCACTGCCATTTTCCACCTCCTCCTGGACGGCCCACTGGTCCTCACTGCTGACTCTCACTGCTGTGACCTTCACTCCTGCTGCCGCTTTAATTCTGTTGAGTGGGAAAAAGAAAAAAAAAGGTCGACGATTTCAGTTCTAACCTGGTAATACAATACCACGCGCGAGCAGATTGCCTGGGACAAACGACCAGAGTGCTGCCCTGTTCCTCTGGGGGAGGTGAGGAGGGTGGCGGTCAGCTGACGGGCACCCCTTTGCTTTTACAAACACCCAGACACGAGTCTAATCATTGGAGCCAACTACGTTCTGGCCCAGGAATCCCAGGGCATCATAGGTGTGAGGCAGGCATGAGCAGGAGGGATGGCTCTGCAGGCCTGTCTGTGAGTGGCAGCGTGCTGTCCCTGTGGGTGGAGGGGCCGAGGGAGGTCCTGGGCTGCCATGGCCCAAGGACACAACAGGCGTCCTCGGCCCCCGCCCCCGCCCCCGCCCCCGTCCTCGTCGTCGGGCGGGGGCAGCAGGCACAGCACCCAGGCCAGATGGAACAGCAGCTGCTGCCCGGTCCCATGTTTGCAGAACCCAATTCCACAGGAAACACTGAGGAACCAGGCACTCCGGCCACTGAGATGGCCTGGGAGGTCAGTTCCAGGCTCATTAATCCCTCTGGTAGCATAGTGCCTAAGGCACTTGACTGCTAACCAGAAGGCTGGCGGTTCAAACCCACCAGCCACTCCTCGGAAGGAAGGTTGGGCAATCTACTTCCGTAGTAATACTGCCTCAGTAACCCATGGAGGGCTCGCTATGAATCGGGGCCGACTCGACGGCACATAACAACAACAACAACATGCTGCTGCAAAGCCAGGACCGGCCCTCAAGCAGTGGGGTGTCCTGGGAAGGTCAGGGCCTCCAAGAGCCTCCTGGGGACCCCTGGAGGTTCTGCAGACAATAGTTTGGATGAGAGCACAACCATGGGTGTGTGGGGACTTAAACAAACATGCTAAGTCCCACAGGAAGTGCTCTGACTTGTCGGGACTCAGGTGACAGTGTGAATGGTGCTCAACGGTAGTCACTGAGCCTCTCTGCCTCCCCCAGCCTGGGGGGCAAGGTCAGTGCCCAGCAAGGCTCCAGATGCTCTTCTCACGGGACAGAAAGCCTGCCCTGTGCAGAGAGCAGTGTGTGCTGGGACAAGAGGCCTGTTGGCAGAGGAGGTCCGTGCAGACAGACAGGCCACCGCCACCAGACGCCCAGAAAGATATAACCAATCACACCCGCACACACCAGCAGGGTGGGCCATGCCGGCTACACAGGGGAGTGCCCTCCCAGGAAGGTGAAGCTTTAAACAAAAGGATCTGAATCAAAACCCCTTTAAGACCCAAAAAGAAACCCCTGCCAGGGCAGCAGTTTGAGCACTAGCAGGGAGAGTTCCAGACTGGAGCCCCTAGTTTTTGCCGCCTACCACAGCGAGCCTGGGGTGGAGTTAGGGGATCCAGAAGCCTGCAGTTTTGATTAAATGAAAAAGACGGGTGAGGAAGGTGGCACAACGGGAGGAAGGTCCCGCGTGTCACAGAACTGTCCACGCGGTAGCTGTGGGGCTGCTGTACGCGCCACTGTGTGCATTCTCAGCAACAAACGCAAGACAAAATCCATTAGAGAGGAAAATGCTCTGCCTCCTTTGCCCCTCACACCTTCGTGGAGTTCCTGGGCAGCACAGACGGCAGACGGCAGATGCACGCCCGAGGGGCCTCAGAAGGAAGGCCTGGCAATCTATTTCTGAAGAAACAACCCTTGCAAACCCTGTGGGACAGATGCAGCTCTACTGTGGCGCTCACGGCGTGGCCATGAGGCGGCCGACTGGTGCGGCTGCTTTGGGTCTTGCTTTGGGGCCTTTGCACAGACTTTGATGACGACACCCTCCTGCGGCTCCTGCCTGTGGAGCCTACTGAGAAATCCCTGCAGATGCAGGTGACCCTGCAGGGATGCAGACGCTTGCATGGCCCTGACCTGATGGCTCTTCTGGCTGAATTCTGGGGCCCACCTTTGCTTCTTCCTCGGAGAATGCTTTCTTGCCACCGTGACGTTCCAGTGGCTAACATCCGCAAACCACGGAAAGAGACGCCCTGCCTGTCCCTGCCTTAGGCCTTTCCAGCTTGCTCTGCGAGTGTGCGTCCACCCACTTTGGAACGAAACAGCCAGCTGTCTGCAGGGTGTCAGTCTGGTGCTCACTCAGTGGATGTCCAAAGATTCACTCTTGCCCACAGAGAAGGCTGGCCTTGGCCTTCAGCCCCTGGGAGGTGGCCGCTCAGCCCTTAGAATGTCCTGCCTGAAAGGTGTCTTTGTTTAGCTGGGTGCCTTGGGCCATACCAGAGAGGCCATGTTAACAATGTCATTCATGGAGGGGGCGTTGGGCCTGCGGTATCAGCTCAGCTTCCGGAGGGGCTAGAGATGCGGTCAGCCATGTGGGATCAGTCAAGTTCACGTGACCACCCCCACTGCCAGCATGAACTCTGGGTGCCAGGGCTGTGGCAGCACTCTGTGGGTCCTCACTCATCCTTGCTGGGACACTAAGCGCTGTCCATGACTCCACCGGAAGCTCATACTTGGCATCTCCTGGACACGGCCCCACGGGCCTCTTCCCTTAGCTGATTTTAAGCTGCACTTTTTTGCTGTAATAAACCATATCTTGAGTATAGCAGCTTTTCTTGAGTCCTGTGAGTCCTTCCCGCGAATTACTGAGCCTGAGGTTGGTCTTGGGGGCTCCTGACCTAGCAGTTGGTGTCAGCAGTGAGAGAGGTCTTGGGGGCTCCTGAACTTGGCAGTGAGTGAGTCAGCTTGTTCACTTCCTGCCCTGGGGAAGGGCTGGGGAAGGAAGCATGCACCCTGAACTCTGAAATCGTCCATACAGCAATTCTTTTCCACTGTACATTACTCATCCAGTCTGCTAACATTTACGGGGGATTTCTTGAGTGGCAGGTTGTGTGTGAGCCACTTGGGAATATAAATAGGACCACAGCTCACTCTAGACCAGTGACTCTCTACAGACAAGACCGGAGTTCACCCCCCACTACCTTACTTGGGGTAGAAAAAGGCACTGATTAACAAATTTTATAATTTCTTGGGCTTCCATGTGTTAGCGCTGTCCAATGTCTTATGTGTCTTCATGCCCTGGATTCTCACACAAGCCCATGGGGATGAGTATTACCTCTGTCCCCATTTTCCATCTGAGGAAACCAAATGAAATGTCACTAGACACATATATTGGGGGGGGGGGTCTGAGGAGGGGAATTTTGTGTTCTGCTTCAGCCACAGGAGATTAAAAAAAAAAAAAAACAGATCCTAGTTTGAGCAGCAAAAGATATTTATGGTCCAGTGATTAGAAATTTGTTAAATATTTAGATAAGCACGTCTACCACGGTAAAGCCGACCAAAGAACCCACAACAAGGAAAGGGACCAGGAGGAAACCAAAGAAATGATCATCCACGAGCAGGGACGGCTACAACTTCCAGTCACAACCACTGCCAAGACAGGACTGTCGACACCCCACTAATAAACCGTCATGTCCTCACATGGACAGCCGGCTGGGGCCAGAAACAGTGTGCACCCCAGCGCTGCCCAGAGGACAGCAGGCGCTCGGTGATATTTGTGCAATTTGAAGAGCTCAGATTTACCGAGAGCCACTACCACTGGCCAGACCCCCTTCCAAGAGCTTTACATACATTATCTCATGTTTTACCTGCATTTACACATTTAATCCTCTTAACAGCACTCTGAGTAGGAACTGTGAGCCCAGATTTACAAATGAGAAACCTGTGGCCCAAAGAGATTAAGTAAGTGGACCAGAACCATAAGGCAAGGTCCCTGCGGTCAGGGTTGGAGTCCAGGGCTTCTCATTCCTGGGCCTGCTCTTCCAACCACGGGCCTGGATGGCGGGGGCGATGCGGATGCCAGGCTGCCCGGGTTCCCGTCCCGGCATTGCCAGACTCTTCTTTCAAAAGAGAGAAAAATGATCATGTCTGCAGTGGGTTGAATAAGGTCCCCCAAAATGCATGCCCACCCAAAAACTCAGGATATGCCATCTTTTTTTTTTTTTTAATCTTAAGACGTTTCATGACATATATTATCATTTGTTATGTTGCATTGACATATTTTTAAATTGTGGTTTGGGTGGAAGTTCACAGAGCAACTTAGTTCTCCATTCACTAATTTATATACATTTTGTCGATGACACTGGTTACAATTCCCTCATTGTGACAGCACTCTTCCCACTTCCTCCCTCTGTTTCCATCTGTCCTTCTCTCTGCCCCTTCCTGTCTTCTGAGCTTTGTTTTTGGAGAAATGCTGCCCTTTTGGCTCGTATGGGTAATTGTCCTAAGGAGTGTGTTCCTCACGAGAGTTGTTCATTTCACAGGCCTGTCTGCTATTTGGGTGCCAGGGGATCCCAGGGGCGGGGAGTGGTCCATGAGAGTGCCCCTCTGCAGATGTCATCATTTGAGAATCCAGAGATGAGGTCATGGTGGATTCTCATGGGCTCCGCATCCATTGGTTGGGTCCTTGTAAGAGAAAGCAAAGGAGAAGACCAGAGAAGGAGGCCATGTGGTGGTGAAGGCAGAGACTGCAGTGGGGCACCCGCCAGCAAAGGATTGCCAGGGCCATGGGGAACCACCAGAAGGTGGGAGGGGGCAAGGGACACAGAGGACTCAACCCTCAGACACCTTGACTGTGGGCATCAAGCCCCGAGAACAAACTCCTGTTGTTCTGAGCCATCACGTTTGTGGCAGTTGGTTGTGATGGCCACGGGACACTACTCCAGTGGCCTTCTCCTAATTGGCTGTGAGGAGCTCAGAGGAAGTGCTCCGTCTGCGCTTGGTGGGACTGCACTGTGGTGCTGGCTGTGAACAAAGAGAGGACTCAAGGTCCTCGGTCTGTCTCGGGGAACAGTGATTCACGTGGGAATAGCATCCACTTAGAAAATGAAGAGAAATTTCCTTGCTTCTGGAGTGTTCAGAGGCCCTAGGCATCCCTCCCTCCCTGGGACAGCTGGGTGTTCCACAAACGAAGGTGGGGAGGTGGGGAGTTAGGGAGAGAGACTCCTGAGTTGTGAGTTTCAGGAGTCACAGCTACCCCGTTGACTAATGACATGACCTTGAGAAGCCACTGAACTTCTGTGACTTGGTTTCCTTGCTTCCAAAATCTGGGGCATTACAACATCTACCCATAGTGTGTTAAGCAGCTCTGGTGGTTCGAACCCACCAGCCACTCTGTAGAGAAAAGGTGAGGCAGTCTGCTTCTGTAAAGGTTTACAGCCTTGGAAACCTATGGGACATCTCTGCTGTGTCACATGGGGTCGTTATGAGTTTAAATCAACTTGACGGCACCTACCAACAACAACAAATGTATATGAAGTGCTTGGAAGAACAGCTGAGGCAAAGAAACTGATCAATGCTAGTGATGACTGTTTCTCTGAAAATGAGCCACCACGTCCTCTCCCAGAAACGACACACTCAAGGTCCAATCCCCTCTCTGGAAGTGCTCTGGGTCCTCAACCTGGATCCCAAACACCTCCCCTCCAGCCTGAGTCCTCTCACATCCCAAGGCAGCCTCAACGTCTCCATTTGCTGTGGGAAAACCATTTGTTTTTCCACTCCAGAGAACATCCAACCCTCAGCCCTTTGGGCCCAATGGACGTCAATGTACACCTGACAACTTCTCAGAAATGTTGGGTTGCTTACAGCTGACAAAAAACAGTAACATCCAATTCTGGAACAAGTCTGTTGATGTGTCCAGAGGTGGGGCTGGCTTCAGATGGGGTGTGGTGAAAAGGCTCAGGCACCTGACTGTGTTCATGTCTCCCTCTATGAGGGCTTTCCCCTCCAACAGGACCACTTCCTGGGGTCACAGTCTAGCTGCCGCAGCTCTGGATCTCACATCCTCATCCACATACACACAAAAAAACGCAAGAGTCTCCCCCCATGACAAAACAAACATCCTGGGGCCACGTTTTCATTGGTTTGAATTAGATTAAACATTCAAACTTGGACCAATCATTGTGGCCTAGGGGATAAGGTGGGAAAGGAGACAGTGCCCCTTAGCTTAAGCCAGTCGACGACCACCCTCCACTAAGGATGACGTTAATCTTACCTGAACCACATAGGAGGGGGCACAAAGGAGTAGATCCTAAAAGGATATTCAAGTTACAACAGAAGGAATGAATGCTGGGAACCCAAAGGCAAGTCCTAAGCCGAATGATTGAGGTTTTCTTTGTCTCTTAAATACAAATCATAAAACTGTTCCTAAATTCCAGCACTTAGCCCAAGTCTTTCCAAATTTTAGATTATATTTGTTAGAAGAATTTAAGTCCAGGCGCTCCATGGCTTGAATATTCATTAAGTTTGTGTTAGACAATATTTTTAGGCCTTGTGATATTCTTAGCACACATTATTTTAAAACTACAGCATCTGAAGCCACGTGAGTAGGATTAATGGTCTCACCGCCTTCTGACATCCATGTTAACATATATTTATGTTTCCATAAGGAGTCCCCGGGTGCTGCCAACAGTTAAGCGTGTAGCCACTAACTGAAAGGTTGATCATTTGAACCCACCCAGAGGCCCCTCAGACAAAAGCCTGGTGACCCGCTCCCAAAAGGCCACAGCCATGACACCCTGTGGAGCAAGGCTCTCCCCCACACATGGGATCACCATGAATCAGAGCTGACTCCAACGCAACTGGCTGTTTGGTTTGAGAGTCCTCATGAGGCAAATATTTCTTACCTGAATCTTGCTGTTAGGGGGTCACATGTTGCTGTTGTCAGGTGACGTTCAATCGTTTCCGACTCATAGTGACCCGTGTGGAACAGAACAAAGCACTGCCCGGTCTGTACCATCCCCACAATTGCTTCTATGTTGGAGCCCACCCTTGCAGCCACTGTGCCAATCCTTCTTGTCAAGGGTCTTCTTTTTCGCTGACCCGCCTCTTTACCAACCATGATATCCTTCCTCAGAAACTAGTCCCTCTGACAACATGACCAAAGTACCTGAGACAAAGTCTCGCCATCCTCGATCCTAAAGGAGTATCTGGCTGTGCTTCTTGCAACACTGGTTTGTTCATCCTTCTAGCAGTCCATTACACATTCAGTATTCTATGCCAACACCACAGTTCAAATGCATCAATTCTTCTTAGGTCTTCCTTATTCATTGTCCAGCTCTCATATGCATATGAAGCTATTGAAAATACCATGGCTTGGGTCAGGCTCACCATAGTCTTCAAAGTGACATCTTTGCTTTTTAACATTTTAAAGAGGTCTTTTAAAGCAGATTGCCCAGTACAATCCATTGTTTGATTCCTTGAGTGCTGCTTCCATGGAGATGATGGTGGAACAAGCAAAATGAAATCCCTGACAACTTCAATGCTTTCTCCTTTATCAAGATTTCGCTTATTGGTCCAGTTGTGAGGATGTTTGTTTTCTTTATGTTAAGGTGTAATCCATAGCAAGGGCTGTAGTCTTTTATCTTCATCAACAAGCAAGGTTGTGTCATCTGCATATCACAGGTTGTTAATGAGTCTTTCTCCAATCCTGATGCCATGTTCTTCTTCATATAGCCCAGCATCCCAGATTGGGATACTGCTCAGCATATGATTGGGATTACACACAGAGAGGAAACTGACAGAATAAGAAGATATTCATCAATAAACTGAGCCTTCGGGGGGTCAGTCCCACTTACACCTGGCCCTTGGGTAACAAGAGCATCTATCATCCCTGCCACCATCTTGATTGCTCAGGTTTTGCTGACTGTGGCTGGAAATACAGGGCACGTACAACACAGATCAACTCCAAAGTGAAATTGCCAGTCCCGTAATAGTGGAGGAATGCCAAATGCCAGAAAAACTACCAACAAAGAAAGAATCCAGCAGAGTCTACCAATCAGCCTTCATCAGATGTTTACTGACAGTTAGCAACCGAAGAAGAGACAATGAACAAAGATGACCCAGTGCTTCAGAAGAGAGCAAGATGGAACCCCAAATATAATGAAGTTCTTGGGGAGAATAGGGACGTCCTCAAATACTTCCGCTCAGTTGGTCCTTTATGCAAAATGTCGAAAGTGAAATGGATCAAATCCCAGACCAGACAGACCAAGGAGACTGGGGGGGGGGCTCCCAGCATCCATGCCTTCAGCACCAGGACTTCTCTTTGGGGAGTCACCTGTGCTCAATCCACATAGTTCCTACTCTCCTAACTCTAGTCCTCTACTTCAGGCATTGGTATGTATGTGACCAATCAAAATCCTCTGTCTTTCTGGACACAGTGATTGGGCCAACAGAGGACCCATGTGACCCAACCAAGCCAATCAGAATATTCTATCCCCTAGTCCCAGCTGATTGGCTCCCAGTAGACATGTAGCCCAGGATTGGTCAGGGAGTGTTGAGCCCAGCTCTCTTTCCACTAAGGCTTACAAGAGTCCACCTGAGAATGAAGCTAACAGAGGGAAACAAAAGCAGTAAGGGTAAAAAGGTAGCTTCTTGGCATGCTGCCCAAGCCTCTGGATCCAGTCAGGCCTGAGGCTGGACTTTTCCTAATGATGAACTTTTCCATTACAAGCCAATAAATTCCTCTTAAGCCATTTTGAGTTGGGATTCTTCTTTCTGCCATTGAAAATGCACTGACAAAAACAGTCAGGATCTGACATTTTGACTATTCGGAAGACCGGAAAAAAAAATCCTCCCAAAGTGCACAGAAGATACATAGAGAAGTGACCTTCCGTAATCCAAGGACGAGGGAACAGATGGAGGAAGGATGTTCCAGCCTTTTGCTTTTCAATATTTAAGCAGTTCTTGCAAGCACCAAGAGCAAATATTAAACAAAGAGAATCTATAGAAACAATCAGAGATCCTCTCTCTTCATCAAAAATTCAATTCATAACTCAAAAATCATCTGACCTTTTATGGAATGAAACTCATTTTCCATCAGCCTTACCATTTGTAGAATTCTTGGTGATATAAACCTTTAAATGACTAATAAAGAATAATTTATTATAGTAAACTGAAGCATTTTATGAGCCACAGTGATGCCCACTCACACACACACACACACACACACACCTCAGATACAACCAAGTGGTCACCTTGATGTATTGGCTATTCCCTATCTATGAGGTCTTGTCTCTAGCCTGGATACTCACAGCTACCAAGATACACACACACCTCAAATCCATTTTCACAATTT
The DNA here is from genome assembly GCF_000298275.1 of Orycteropus afer afer. Classification (NCBI taxonomy): domain Eukaryota; kingdom Metazoa; phylum Chordata; class Mammalia; order Tubulidentata; family Orycteropodidae; genus Orycteropus; species Orycteropus afer. The sequence continues at coordinate 400,488 of NW_006921635.1, forward strand.
CATTTACCATCAATCTTAGGATGACCCTCAGAATTATTTGTACAACACAGAACTTTCTTCCAAGTCCCAGATTCATGGCCAAATGAATACCTGAAATCTCCTCTTAGATGTCCAAACTCTCAACCTGTCCAAAAGAGACCTCAGGTGCAACCCACCCATATTTCTTTACTTCTTTATTTATTCATTGTCTGTCTCCCAACTAGAATATGAGCTCCTTGAAGAATGTTATGTGTCTTGTACATTGCTGTATCCTTGACACCTTAAAAAAAAAAAAAAAAAAAAACCAACTAGATAGATCAATCTATGGAAGAAGATATGGAGAAAAATGGAAGGAAATATGGAAGGAGACACTGTAGACATTGGCAGGGGAAGAGAAAGTGGAGCCAGGACGAGAGAGGCAAGAATGACAGAGGTGGTCGGCTTCTCCTGGTATAATCCTGTGTTACCTGCTTTGTTGCAACCAACGGGTACTGCTTTTGCAGTATGAAGAGGACATTCAATGAAACACAAAATGTAAACAAACACAGAAGATGCTACAGAAGTTGTGAGATCCAGAAACCATTCCTGGGTGTTGGTGCCAGTCTGCCTGGGCAGGAGCACAGGCGGGGGCAAGGACAGCAAACAGTGTTCATCTCCCGTGCCAAACTGCAGTGGGCCCCTAGAGCACTGTTTCAGAGACCCCGGGGCCACTTCTGACTGAGCAGGAGAGAATGTTGTCACCAATTATGTCTGCCACAGGCAGGGGATGGAGGTTGGCAGGGTTGTATCATATATTTGCCATCCCCGGCTCACAGTATTTCCTGGGAAGATTTTTGACTGTCACATGATGCTCCAGACAGGACCCGTCAATTCAAATCGTCCCTCAAGCACAAGGAAATTGACAACTAAACCGCATGGGTTTTCTATTTCAAAATGCCTATGGAAAAGGAGATTTAACCACCTTCTCTGTGATCAAATCTTGTGTTCTGCACCCTTCAATGCCTCGTGTGTAATTATTATCAGTGCCACACCACCAGCCTTTCGGAGCCTTGAGATCAAACCAGTAATCAAAACGGCAGATTGTGCAGGAAGCCCCCTTTCAAGTTACAGGCTCTGATCATTCCACAGCAGTCCTGACCCACCAAGACCTTTCCTGCTTTTGAACTCCCACAATGTTCACTGGTATTCTCAGTGTCCAGAACTCCATCATATACTGCCTTATGCTGTTAGTGGAGGATGGATGCATGGATGGATGCATGGACAGGCAGATAGACAGGTGGGTGGATGAACAGGTGGATGGATGGATGCATGGATGGATGGGCAGATAGACAGGTGGGTAGATGAACAGGTGGATAGATGCATGCATGCATGCATGGATGAATGCATGGATGGGAAGATAGACAGGTGGGTGGGCATGAAGGTGAATGCATGGATGCATGGATGGATGGCAGATAGACAGGTGGGTAGAGGAACAGGTGGATAGATGCATGCATGCATGGATGAATGCATGGATGGGCAGATAGACAGGTGGGTGGACATGAAGACAGATGAACAGACGGATGGATGGATGGATGACTGGGTGGATAGATGAATCAATGCATTGACAAGCAGGGCAGATGAACAGACTAACATAGTTTCCCCATCTCAGTTATTAACTTCTTACAAGTTGCTGTCATTTTTCAGTTTGGATCTCCTACTTGGAGCTCATACAACAGCTACTCAATGAATGACTGCCTACAACAATGGGGATGATCCCTACACATGAAGGTTACAAATCTCAAAAACTGTCTAATGCTGCAGCCACAAAAGGCCCCCAAGGTAGCTTTTCAACCTGCAGGAGGAAAGAGTCCACTGGCTGCAAACCAGTGACACTGTGGGTTGGGGTTCTGGTCTGCATGGAGACGAGAAACAGGCAGAAGAGACCAAGCTCTAGTTGGCACTGCTTTGCTTGGCCTTTCTCAGGGGCAAAGTCTGTCATCGGCACAAGACCAGAGGCCTATGTGTTCTTTAACAAACACCCAGATAACCCATTTGGGTCCTTGTGTTCAAGAGTCCAGTATTTCTAGCTGTATTTGTGGAAGAAGCAGTTATAGAGACCTGGAAACTAAGGAGCAAAAACTTTCTTAACCCTCCTTTCAGAAGAGAGCCCTTGTCTGCAATGGGTTGCCAATAAAAAACTAGAGGAAAATACTTAAAACAAGACCAGGTTTCTCTCTAGAATATTCAAAGCCATGGATAATGTGGCCAGGGATGGTCAGATGGTTTTTCTTAGACAACATCTCCCCTGTATCTCAGATTCCTTATCTGTGTTATCACCTTGAAAACAGAGCCTTCAGGGACAGAAAATACACAGGACACATCCAGAGGAATAGAAGTCAAAGAAACCCCACATCACAGAGGTCTAGATTCAGTCATAGCTGGAAGTTTAATTTAAATGTGGTTCACGGTTTTCTGCGTGACTTTAAGCAAATGACTGCACTTCTTGGTGTAACATTAAAATGGCCTCACAAAGCTGCATTCATTTTGTGAAATGTTCTTATCCTTGCAGATCCAGAAACTCAATCAGGTATCACTGGATACAGGAAAGACTACCTCCTTTCTCTTCCTCCTCAAAGCTGAGATAATCCCTACCTCACAGCCTTTACACTGGCTGGTCCCTCTCCATTTCTCCTATGGTATTTTTTTTTTTTTTAATACTATCTCAGGTTATTCAACCCTTTCACTCATTTACCTTGTCTTGCTTCTATAGAAATGTGAAACTGCAATGAACAAATCATTAAGTAGAGAACAAATAAACAAAAGCAAGAAAAATCTAGTAATTTTCTCATCAGTAATGGGCATTTTTTCTTTAACTGCCATTGCTACAAAATCACTTCTAACATCAAAAACCGTCCATGGCCCCAATGCTGGCTCACAATCAGAGAATACTTGGCTAGTCATTGTTCCGCCCCACCATCCAGCTGACCTTCCTTCCCTCCCACTGTGGTTCCATGTGGACTCTCTGCTCCATTCAAAATCAACACGTACTCCGGTACGTGCTGGGTTCAGAAAATATGGGTACCATAAACACCAAAATACCAAGGATTTCTCTGGGTCTCCCTCACTAGAGTACAAGCTTCATAAGATCAGAGAATTCCATTCTTCCCCACTATACAGTCAGTGCAACAACAATGTCTGACAAATGGAAGACACCAAATATTGAAATAATAAATCTCCCACAAAGAAAATATTATATGACACTGATCCACCTTCCATGGGTTAAATAAAAAATATTATATTAAGACCCTGGGATTCACTGGAACCTCATTTACATCAGTGGGACATACTTCTCTTAGCGGCCAAACCTACTATAAAGTCCTGGGAAGCCACAATAATGTAGCCATTGTTTCCTGGGAAATTGCAGTCTGAGAGTTACATGAGGTCTGTGTCTGTCCAGCACAAATTTTTTCTGTATCTGTCTCATGTGACCTAGAACACTCTGGTTCCCTGTCACTGAAAAGACTCTCTCAAGCCAAAAAGCCCAAAGGGTACCAACCACCTCCAACAAAAGGGTCCACAAGGCAACCTCTAGCTGCAGATTCTTTTGAACGATGTCAAGCAAAAAGCCCTGTGGAGGCTCTGCTGGGGCTTCCCTTGTGAGTCCAGAGATGGGAAGCAAAGGGCTGGAGGAAAGGTTCCCTCCACCACGATCTCAAACTTTCAAAACAAAACTCACTGCTGTCAAGTCAGATCTGAATCATAGCAATCCCTCCTTGGGTTTCTGAGAGGTATCACTACGGAACTAGATTGCCCAATCTTCCTTCCGAAGAGTGGCTGGTGGGTTTGAACCTCCAGCCTTCTGGTTAGCAGTCAAATGCCTTAGGCATTATGCAAAGGGTATAGCATTGAA
>NW_006921635.1:404940-406480 GCF_000298275.1 Orycteropus afer afer
ACTTGGAGGCACTTTAGGGGGCAGTGAGTTTCTGCTAATGAGGGAAGAACAACTCAGAAAATGAAGAAGATAATGGTTTCACGACTCAAAGACTGTAATCAATTTCCCTGAATTGTACCTGCAGAAACTTGATTGGTGTATGTCTTTGCTGTGTATATTAACAACAACAAAAAATACATTGTTTAACAAGAAAAGAAAAATCTATGGAGGACAATTCTACTGTTGATGTCTGTGGGGTCGCCCTGAGTCAGACTCAATGGCACCTGGCTTGGTTTTGGGTTTTTGTTTTGTTTTTTAAAATACTATTTTATTGTGTTTTCAGTGAGGGCTGACCCAGCAGTTTAGGTGCCAGTCAACAATTTCTACACCGGTTGCTCAGTGGCATGGGTTCCATTCTTCACAACGCATGGACACTCTCAACGTTTCTGTGCTGGTTGTTTTGTTTCTCTCAGGTCTCAGGGCTTTGAACTGGTGCGCGGACAATGGAGTGATACGGGAACTGACACGGGTCAACCAGAACGCTAACCAGAATGGGAGAAATCATGGTTCGAAGCCCTGCTAGAAACTGAACCTTCCTTTTAGACAGAAAGGGTAGCGTACACATTGCATAGCAACCACATCTCTTAACTAGACGTGTTGAAAAACAATGGGTGCTGACTCACAGATGGTGGCCAACTGCACCACTTTGAATGTGTGTGGAGGAATGCCCAGAGCTACCAGAAGAAGGGACCCTCCTCTAGCTGGACCTGATGCCCTGCTTTGGACTCTGGCCTCCAAAACTGTGAGACAATAAATACCTGTCCTATAAAGCCACCCACCTGTGGGATTTCTGTTATAGCAGCACTCGGTAACAAAGACAGAGTGACATAAAAGGTTCTTTTAAAATTATTGCCAAAAAAAATGTGTATCAATAGCCTTAGGGGACACTGAGCTTCTATTAAGGGTGACAGAAAATCTGGGAATGGATAAAGGTCATGGTTGAACAACATGACAAGCAAACATGGCTGACATGAAGGTTGTGGAATGGCGAGTGATCTGTTACCTATATATCACGACAACAAGATGAAGTATATCAATGCAGACGACAACAGTGAGAGACAAGGGGAGGTGTGTGGTTATGGGCAAAAACCATGGGTGGTCCCTGAAGGAACTCTGGGAAACGTCACTTTCAGGAGTGTCTTCACAGTTGGCCTCCCTCTCCACTGCACCCCTGCAGCTGCATGCGAAGGTCTATGAGCGGAAAATCAAAGAGGCAGCTCTCAGCAACAGGTGGCCTCTTCGTCCAGCTGCACCGAGTTGTGACGCCGGCGACTGGTCCCAAGATCTGAGCACCTCACTCCTGGCTGGGTTTGCTCAACAGCTCAGATGAAAGAAGAAAACATATCTGGAGGAAGAACCCCACTGCAAAACAGGAACTCGAGGCTTCTCTTCAGCTGTCGAGAGAACACTTTGCTGTGGAACACATGGCCTCCCACCTTCACCTGCCTGCATCTCTCAGGGTCCAGCACTAACGAGTCACGGAGCAGCTGGGAACAGGAGG
>NW_006921635.1:408006-408566 GCF_000298275.1 Orycteropus afer afer
AGCGACCCCTCCTTGGGTTTCCAAGGTGGTATCACTGCGGAAGTAGATTGCCCAAGCTTCCTTTCGAGGAGTGGCTGTGGGTTTGAACCGCCTGAACTTTGATTCCTGCTGCACCCTTCCCATCACAGTTACCTCAAGGAGGTCATCTCTGATTGCTGCTTGACTCCACCAGAGCTTCCCACAGGAGCTCCCCGACAGCAGTTATAGGTATGTTCTAAAGAGATGATGGATTTATTCCACTCCCCTAAGAGATCAGTGCAAATCAGTGAGGATCTTAAGAACATTCCAATGGCCCGTGAGATACGCTGGGGCCTACAGAAGTGGAGTCAGATCTTCAGCCTGAACATCGGCATCAGCCAGTCGCCAGCGTCCCTAGTCACTGTCACCCCGTCAGAGTCACTGGGATAGTGGTAATACTCACAGCTAGGCATCTGGCCCTGGTGTACGCCATTTACATGTATTAAGCATGCATTCCTCACAACAGGAATACATGTATTAGCCATGTATTCCTCTGAAATAGGAACTGCATTATCCCCGCTTTAGAGAGGGGAAACTGCGGC
>NW_006921635.1:409796-426110 GCF_000298275.1 Orycteropus afer afer
GGTCGCTGTGAGTCAGAATCAACTCAATGGCAGAGTTTGGTTTTGAGTTTTCATGTTTTCTTTTAAATCTGCTCACCTGGTTTATTTAAATTGATCTGGAAAGAAGCGATAACGTATCAGCCTTTTAATTAAAAATGAAAAGAAAGATCAGATGGTCCATAAATATGTAAAAGAAAATCCTAAAATAAGTGTAATGAAAACAAAACAGTAAAATTAAACAATTTTATTCTTGAATTCTAGCCAGGTGCTGCTGCCCTCCAAAGGCTCCTAGCCTGCGGCGTGGACTTTCAGTTTTTAAAGCAAAAACAAGCAAACAATAAGGAGATTATCTGGTGGTTGAGGGGTGGCAGGGCAATTGGAGCAGCCAACAGAGATGACCTCCTTGAGGTAACTGTGATGGGAAGAGTGCAGCAGGAATCAAAGTTCAGGCGGTTCACAGTTACTTCTTGTTATCAGCTGCCACGAGGTTGGCTCAGACTCGTGGCAATCCTGTGTACAACATAATCATGAAGATGAACTTTAGAAAAATCGCAAAGGGTGACTTCAGACCTCAACAGAAACTCCGTTTCAAATGAAGATTCCTAAAGAAAGCCATTCAGGCATTTTCCTTGTCACAGTGCTGCTGTTCGAATAACAAAGATGACAAGAATCAGAATTTCTAACCCAGATGAAGAATGGTTCAGAGCCTGTTGAAGGCACTATCCTACCTGCTCTGTGAATCACTAGGTGAGTTGCCTAATTCCTTCTCACTTCCCCCAGCCAGATAAACAACGTTTTACATTTCAAAGCTTCAGATTAGAGTTGATTCAACCTTCTCTTTTTAACCAAACGAATCCGTTTTCACATCTCCAGTCTCCAACTCCAATGGACTGCTCTGCATTCAGTCACAATGGCCCCACATCAGAACGTTTACACCGTGTGCCTTAGAGATACTGCCTTAGTCAAGTTGTATCAGGAGATAAGGAATTAATGTCTGGCTGGGAATCCTTGTTAAGTTTCTGATCTGACAACGCTGGTAAATTTTTCTCCCTTCCTTGCACTCTTTGATGTGAAAAGTCTCTGTTTGCTTTCCCAAATAAAAATGGACTGCTTTTCCTGGGGTGGGGGTGGGGGACATGTTGCATTTTCTTGTAGGATGCCATGTGACTCCATTTCATGCAATGCCATCATTCCTTTGATAAAAACTTTTGTTTTGATTTCTAAGAGAGGTCAGTCTAGTGTTTTCACTAAGACAATAAAGTCTGCCCCGTCTAGTCCCGCCTCCCTGGTCACTGGTATGTTACAGTCCACCGTCATAGCGACTGTGTCCCTCACCCCACGGAGGGTTTCTCGCATTTTTGCTAATGCTCCACTTTGCCAAGCATGGTGCCTTTTTCTAGCGGTTGGTTTTTCCTGATGACATGTCCTGGGTAAATGAGTCAAAGGCGTGCCATGCTCATTTCTAAGGAACATTCTAGTTATCTGCTAAGGAGCATTCAAGTTGTATTTCTTGTAAGACTGGTTCGTTCCTTCTTTTGGCAGTCCTTGGTATATTCAGTATTCTTCACTAACGTTGTTGTTGTTATGTGCCGTCGAGTCCGACCTGACTCCTAGCGATCCCTCTTTGGGTTTCCGAGGTGGTATCACTATGGAAGTAGATTGCTCCATCTTCCTTCTGAGGAGTGGCTGATGGATTTGAACCGCCAGCCTTGTGGTTAGAGTCAAGTGCCTTAGGCGCTGCGCCCCCAGAGCTCCTTCTTCACTAATAGACCAGTTTAAATACATCAATCAATTCTCTGTCTTCCTTCTCCATAGTCCAGCTTTTGTATCAATTTTTTTCACGTTTATCATGATGTTTATGGTCCAATTGTGAAGATTTTCATTTTCTTCATGTTCAGTTGTAATTCTCATCTTTGTTTAAAAGTAATACTTGACTGTTTGGTCCCATACAGATGATATTTTAAAGGAGCACAGTACTTACACACAAAATACGAACAAGGCAGAAAGCATCAAAAGAAAATAGAAAAAAATACATGGAGTCATTGTACCAAAAAGAACTGGTCAACGTTCAATCATTTCAAGAGGTAGCATATGATCAAGAACCAAGAGCACTGAAGGAAGAAGTCCAACCTGCACTGAAGGCATTAGAAAAACAAGGCTCCATGACAGATACCACCTGAGATGTTTCAACAAACAGATGCAACACTGGAAGCTCACTCATCTACACCAAGAAATGTGGAAAACAGCTACGTGGGCAACTGGTTGGAAGAGGTCCACATTTTGTCCATTCCAAAGAAAAGTGATGCAAAGGCTGTAGACCTTGTCTTTCATCAGATACCTACACACCCCTCATTGGTACCTGAACACCTACAATCATCCAGATATCACCTGAAATCATATTTCCCCTTCAGTGGTGGTTCCAAGCTTGTGAAAAACAGACCAATTTTAGTTGGTCTGTTTGAAAGGCAAAGGTCATTCCAGCAAGAGGTAACTCTGGGGGGAGCCATAAAAGAATGACACTAAGAACTCACAGGAAGCTTGGTGGTTTTGCTCGTGGTGGTGGTGGGTGCTGTCAGTCAATTCCAAGTCATGGCAACTGCCCGTGACAGAGCAGAACTGCCCCACAGGTTTTCTTGGTTGTCAGCTTTAGGGGGGCAGAGCTCCAGGCCTTTCTCCTCTTGGGCTGCTGGCTGGGTCCAAACCGCCAACCTTCAGGTCAGCAGCCAACCATTTACCATGTGTCACCAGGACACCTTCACAGGAACATAGCAGGCAAAGTCATTCACGTGCAGGTCTCACCAAAAGTGGGTCTTCCGCCTTCTCTGGACTCCAATCCCGTTACCATGGATACAGGCAGCCCTGGCAAGTCCAAATTTCTACCTCGTGTGTTACAGCATGTGATGTGTTCCTTCCAGACAGTCAGCAACATGGTGCCCAGAAAGGCATTTCCCCAGCCCGGAATGGTAATTATGGAAGAGAATTGCCACCCACATACCTGAATCCTATTTTCACATCAGTTCAGTTTCTTTCAGGATAAAAAGCCAAGAAGGGTGTTCCTCTATTCCAGGACCAGCTATAGTTAACTCAAAAAATGTGTGTTCTTCAGCAACAGAAGGCATCTCTTGATAGTCAGTCAGTCACCTGGGGAGTCACCAAGGAAGGACAGACTGGCACACATTCTGAGCTGAGATACGGGGAAGTGCGGACACTGCGTATCGCTGGGAGGCTCAACCCCATCACCTGGTCTTCAGTGACGGCTGCATATTTAAATGAGCGTGTCCATTGTGATTACAAGTTAGATTCTGAGTCAGAGATTGAGTTTCTTATAGAAACAACAATGAGCCAAATTATTCATACACACACATTCTGCCTTTGTGTGTGTGTCATAGCTCAACTATTACAGTACATTGTGCACTACCTGGTTGCAATACAATTTCTGACACAATTTCCATAATAGCAAAATTTACATACAGATGGCAAATAAATAAAACCTTGCTGTGGCTTGCTCTGTGGTGCTCGTGGTCAGCAAATCCTATTAGGGGCTTTATTAACTTGCTCAGTGATGGAAATGTGCTATCTGATCTGAGGGATTTCCGCTGTGCAATCTACCCTGCTGCAGAATGAAACTGAACTCCTGACTCTTCTGCAACATGAGGCCACCAAAATTGAGTTTCTTCTGTAGGCAGGGTTAGAAGTATTTGCTCCTTTTCATTTCCCCTTCCAGCCACAAATGGTCACTTTTTTCCTCTCCATGTTCTTTAACAGCACACACTAGCAATTAGTGAGCACCAAAGGGTGAAGGTTGACCAGCGTGAATGCACAAGGTTGCCAAGGGAAGTCAGTATGGATGAGAAAGGAAGAAAGGAGGGGCTCTCTGCAATGGGGGGCACACTAGAAAGTGCTTGCACTGCTCCCTAAAAAGATATTTTGAAGCTCTAACCCCCTGTACCTGTGAATGAGGCCTTGTTTGGAACTAGAGCCTTTGACAACGTTATCAGTCAGCGTAAAAAGGCAGTAGTAATAGCGTCAGAACCTAACTGCAGGGAGGATAATCAAGATCACGCCAAGGCTGACTCCTACGAGATGGAGGTCAAACATATCTCCACTTTCTGACCATTTTACCAATCCTGACACCAGCCATCCCTCTCACGGCACTATTACTCTGCTGGAGTCAATAACCCATTAGAATGGCCTCACAGAACTCACGAACCGTATTTACAGTTAAGTGATTTATTAAGGAAGTAACAGGGTACAACTCAGGATCAGGAGCGACAGGCTACCACTTGGGATCAGGATCAGGAAGCATGTCGTGAGCAGTGCAGGCCAGCTTTCTCGGCTCCTCTCTGTCATGCAAGCAAGCAGGCCCTTCTCTCTGCCGTGGGTGCCCCCTCTGGGCCATGCAAGTCTCCTCGCAGCCCCCTCAGAACAGGCTCCTCTCGAGACAGCCTCCTGGTGTCTGTCACCACCAACTCTGCTCCAGGACCCTTTCTGGGCCTGCCACTGCTGGCTCTGTCACGGGCCCCTTCCAGGGCTGTTGCTGCCAACCCTTCCACTGGACCTCTTCCAGGCCCACTGCTGTCTTCAGTGTTACAGCTCTTTCAGGGGGTCCCTTTCCTCCTTGCCCTCCACTTCTTCTCTCTTGTCCTCTCTCATTTCGACTTCTTCCTGCTTCTGTGTGAAAAACCTGTGTTGTTGTTGTTGTTGTTATGTGCCGTCGAGTCGGCCCCGACTCTTAGCTGATTGCATATAATCACAAACTTCTCAGTAATGTCAAAGCACGGCCCTCCCACCAGGACCACAAACTGACCAATCCTCTCTCACTAGGCCACAGACCATTTGCATAGTAGGCGGCAGTAACTTCATTTGCATGGTATATTGACCAATCCTTGCAAGAAGCACACCAATCCCAAGGCAGGCTGCAGCCCAAGGCCAGATAAAAAGTATCAACCCATAAATTACTTAGAACTTATGCAGAAAGTCAATCAACCTGAAGAAAGTAGCAAACCCTCTGGGGTAGAAAACTAGAACAAAGGTCATTTCCTCAGGGCTTGGAGGAAACATCTGGCAGGCTGTTTTTCAGAGAACCAAGGCAAACCGCCACATAAAGGTTAGCATGAGGTCATACAGGAATAGGGCGGGTCCTAATGCAATACGACTGGCGTCCTTATAAAGAAAAGAGACACAGAGACAGATGACAGTGGAAGGATGGCCGTGTGATGACAGGCAGCTGCAGTGACCAACCACGGCCCCAGAAATGGCCAGGAGCCACCGAGGCAGGAGAGCGGCATGCGATGGTTCATCTCCTACGGCCTCGGGAGGAATCAATACAACTGATGCCCTGGTACGGACCTGGGGCATCCAGACTGTGCGATGACACATTTCTATTCCAGAAGAACTAGACGGTGCCTGGCTACCAGTACAGACATTCTGATTAGAGCCACAATACATGAGTCCTGACAGAATGGGAGAAAAGCAAGGAACAGAATCTCAAATCCTTTGGGAAAAAAAAAAGAACAGACTTACAGACCAGTTTAATCTGGGACACTCCCCAAGATTATTCCCCTCAGATACTCTTTAAACGGAATTAAAAGTAGCCACTGAGGTCATTTTTTTTAGCTAAATAACAGAGTGGCTCACAAAGTGAAGAATATCACCTGTAAGCACTGTGCTCCTTTAAAATATCATCTATCTGACATCAAACAGTCAACAGGTACTTTAACACGAAGGGGAGAATGTAAGTGGGCAGGGAAACTCGATTAACAGGAAGAGAACCACCAGAATGGAAATAATGAGACTGCCCACGCTTTGTGAAGAATGTGACCAGTGTCCCTGGATAATTGGTGAAGAAATTGTTGAATGGAACCTAAACTGCTATGAAAAACTTCATGGAAAACACAATAAAATATTATTTCAGAAACTAAATTAAATGATTTATTTCCTCTTCAAAAAATGCTGAAAAAGCAATTGCTGTGTAACTGATTCTAGCTCCTACTTAGCCTGTGTGTGTCAAAGTGGAACAGGGTTTCCAAGAGCCAAGTTTTCAAAAGTGGATCACCAGGTCTTTCCCCCAGGTGTCTCTGGGTGGACTCGGTTAGCAGCCAAGTACATGAACCATTTGCACCACACAGGAGCTTCCGTTGTTGAAAGCTACACAACTTAGGGTATTTTGTTATGGTAGCCCTGGGAAACTAGGAGACTTTGACTGAAACCCCAAAGAAGCCCCTACAGAGACCTACACATCTCCCTGCTCAACCCGACCCTGGCAGGAGACATTCAGGACTCAGGGGAATGACTAGTTACTAGTTAAAACCAACCATGCTGTGGGTGAGTCAAGTTGAGGTCTGCAGGACACAAGGTCTCACATTGAAGAAATTTCCTGTGCCCCAGAAGAATTTAAGTGGCAAAGTCATCTCACATCTAAGAATGAGGTGGGATGGGGAACTCCAGAGAAAGGATTTCCAGGAGCAAGGAGGTCTTGGGAACACCCTTCTTTTTGCATTTGCACTATGAACTTCCTCCATATCTCTAATCTCAAAAAAAAAATTCCTGATGAGGAAATGCAAATTCCAAATCCATGATGGCCTCCTCCAGGGACTGATTGCTTCTGAGAACATATCCAAAGCCCATGAGACAAAGCCGTCCTCACCTCCAAGGAGCATTCTGACTGTACTTCTTCAGAGACAGAGTTGTTCGTTTTTCTGGCAGTCCATGGGAGCTCTGGTGGCATAGTGCCTAAGGCATCTGACTGCTAATCAGGGTTTGAACCACCAGCCACTCCTCAGAAGGAGACTGGGGAACCTACTTCCACAGACATATCACCTCAGAAACCCAAGGAGGGGTCGCTATGAGTTGGAACCGGCTCAACAGCAGTGAGTTTGGTTTTGGGTTTTGGCAGTCCATAATTCAAAGGCATCAAGTCTCCTTCAGTCTTCCTTATTCATTGTTCAGCTTTTACATGCATATGAGGTGGTTGAAAATACCATGGTTTGGGGCAGGTGCACCTAAGTCTTCAAAGTGACATCTTTGCTCTTTAACACTTTAAAGACGTCTTTTGAAGATTTGCTCAATGCAGTATGGCATCTGATTTCTTGACTGCTGCTTCCATGGGTGTTGATCTTGGATCCAAGTAAAATGAAATCCTGGCCAACTTCAAAATTTCCTGAGTTTATCATGATATTGCTTCCTTAAGCAGTTGTGAGGATTTTTATTTACTTTATGTTGACATGTGATCCAAACTAAAGGCTGTGGTCTTTGGTCTTCATCAGTAAGTAAGTAGTTCAAGTCCTTTTCCCTCTCAGCAAGCAAGGCTGGGCCGTCTGCATATCCCAAGTTGTTAATGAGCCTTCCATCAAACCTGACGCATGTTCTTCATCATACAGCCCAGCTTCTCAGACCATTCGCTCAGCACAGAGACTGAACAAGTACGGTGAAGGGTACAACCCTCACACACACACTTCCTGATTTTAAACCATGCAGTATTCCCTTATTCTATTTGAATGACTGTCTCTTGGCCTATGTATAGGTTCCCATGAGTATAACTAAGTGTTCTGGAATTCCAATTCTTCACAAGGTTATCCATAATTTCTTATGACCCACACAGTTGAATGCCTCTGCATAGTCAATAAAACAGGTAAATATCTTTCTGGTATTCCCGGCTTTCAGCCAAGATCCATCTGACATCAGCAATGATATCCCTTGTCCCACGCCCTTATCTGAATCTGGCTTGACTTTCCGGCAGTTCCCTGTCCATGTGATGCTGCAGTCATTTTTTAATATTCTTCAGCAAAATTTTACCCGTGTGTGATATTAACAATATTGTTCAATAATTTCCACATTCTGTTAGATCACCTTTCCTAGAATGGGCAAAAATATGGATCTCTTCCAGTCAGCTTGCTCAGGTAGCTGTCTTCCAAGTTTCTTGGGATAGTTGCGTAAGCGCTTCCAGCACCGCGTCCTTCTGTTGGAGGATCTCGGTGGGTGTCCCATCCATGTCTGGAGCCTCGTTTTCTCACTAATGCTTTCAGTGCATCTTGCACGTCTGCCTTCAATATCATTGGTTCTTGATCACATGCTACCTCGTGAAATGGCTGATTGTTGACCAATTCCTTTTGGTACAGTGACTCTGTGTATTCCTTCCATCTTCTTCTGATGCTTCCTGCATCCTCCCATATTTTGCCCATAGAATTCTTCAGTATTGCAAATCAAGACTTGAATATTTTCTTCAGTTCCCTCAGCTTAAGGAATGCCATGCATGTTCTTCCCTTTTGGTTTTCTAACTCCAGGCCTTTGCACATTTCATCGTAACACTTCATCTTCTCGAGCTGACCCTCTAAAATCTTCAAATTGGCTCCTTCACTTCATCCTGTCTTCCATTCCCTTTAATTACTCTGTTCAAGAGTGGGTTTCAGAGTCACTTCTGACATCTACTTTGTTCTTGTCTTTCTTCCCTGTCCTTTTAGCAACTTTTGCTTTCCTCATGTATAATGTCCTTGATATCATTTCACAACTCCTCTGGTCTTTGGTCATTAGTGTTCAATGTGTCAAATCTATTTTTCAGGTGGTGTCTACAGTCAGGTGGGATATACTCAATGTACTTTGGTTCTCGTGGGTTTGTTTTCATTTTCTCCAGCTTCAACTTGAAACTTCATATGAGCAATTGATGGTCTTTTCCACAGTCAACTCCTGGCTTTGTTCTAACTGATGATGTTGCATTTCTCCATTGTTTCTTTTCACAGATATAGTCAATTTGATTCCTGCATATTCCATCTGGTGAGGTCCATACGTATAGTAGCCATTGATGTTGTTGGAAAAAGGTATTTGCAACGAGTGAGCTGTTAGTCTTGCACAATTCTATCATGAGCTGTCCAGTGCCGTTTCTATGACCAAGGCCATATTGTCCAAGCACCAGTGCTGCTTCTTTGTCTACATCTTGCCGTGAAGTCAGTTCTAATTCGTGACAACTCCGTGTGTGTCAGACAAGGCCTGAGCTCCACAGGGTTTCCAGTGCCTGGCTTCTCAGCACATGAGCAGCCTTTCTTCTGAGGTCCCCCTGGGTAGGTTCAAACCTCCAACCTTGAGGTTAGCAGCTGAGCACATTGACCATTTGTACCACCCATGGACTCTAATGAACAGCAAATTGTATTGAAAGCTGTTTTATTACTTTTCATAATGGGGCACCAGCCCACATGAGTTAACTGCCATAACTAGGATGTAAAGGCGTGTTTGTTCCCCATTTATTGGGTTCTTAGCACCAGGGAAGGAACCCTAGTGGCACAGTGGAAAAGTACTCAGCTGCTAACTAAAAAAAAGTCAATGGTTTGAAACTGTAAGTTGCTCTATGGGAGAAAGATGTGGCAGTCTGCTTCTGTAAAGACTGACAGCCTTGGAAACCCTCTGGAGCAGATCTACTCTGTCCTATAGGATCACTGTGAGTCAGAATAGACTTAACAGCAAGTGGTTGGGTTTTGGATTTGGCATTGGGGACCCAAGAGGGACTAATTCAGAGGTGGTCCCTGCCCACATGGAGCTGATGTTCAGTGTGAGGAAAACAGACAAGAAAGTGCACAAACAGGCAACTCACTTTATTTCAGGAGTGGTGAGGCTCTGTGAAGAAGTGGGGTGGGTAACAAGAGTGTTCAGAGTGGGGGCCGCTTGGGGGCGATCAGGGAAGAAGAGGGGACATTCCAGCTGAGATGTGAAAGTCAAGGAGAAGCCAGCTCTGCCGAGAACTGTTTGGAGCAGAGGGAGCAAAGGTAATACCCTACGTTTGGAAAAGTGCAGTGGGTTCCGGGACCCAGCAGAGGCGTGTATGGCTGGAACCTGACGGGCAGAGAGGAGTGTGGCGGTGGCGAGGCTGGAGAGGTGGGTCAGGGTTTCACAAGCATCTGGCTGACATCTGACCCATCCCTTGTCCTGCTCCCTAGAGTCACGATCAAGCCCGGTGACCAGCCGCGGTGGAGTCGACTCAGACTTGGGGCAGTGCCATGCCCATCAGAGCAGAACTGCTCTCCACAGCACTTTTAGTGACTGATTTTTTTGGAAGTAAATCACCAGACCTTTCTTCTGCAGAACCTGTGGATGGAACCTCCGGTTAGCACCCAGGGACAATCAAGGGCACTGCAAATTTGCAGCAGGCAAGGTGCCTTTAGCTTTTCCCCTGCCTTTCTCCCCTGGACCCAATCAGAATGTCAAATACTGTGTATAAACTATCACCAGGTGCAGTCCCAACCAACTGAAAATGGTGCACGTTTTTAATCTGCTTCTTCCCTCTGGCAAAGCAGCTCCCAGCATTGATCCTGACGTCCCAACCCTGAGAGCAAGCAGAAAGCTCCTTCCGCTAAACCCAGGAGGGCCTAAGGCCTGGGAAAGCCTTCGACCTCCAGCAGAGAAGGAAACCATCAGTGCACTTATTAAGTAGCAGGTGCAGCTTTGTTGCCATAAGTGAAGAAAAATCATTACTTGGGACCCTGCAGGTAAGCGGCAAGTTTTCTTATTCTGCATTTCAAGTTTAATCCCACTCAAGGCTACTCATGAGCTCTAACAAGTGCCAGTCCTGTGCCGGGGACACAGACATTGCCAAGTCAGCAGCCCTGTCTGCAAGAAGCACACGTCCAGAGACTGACACAAATTCAGTTAATTGCAATGCACTGGGACAAACACCCTCCCGGAAGTTTGTATCATGTAAGAACAAGAGGAGTGCCTGCTTACTTCCTTCAGAAGTTTTATGAGTTTGCGACACAGACAGAAAGAAATGCAATTAAAATGATAATTAAAAATGGCAGCTACCCCCTGAGGTTGCAGATTGTGGCTTCCACAATGGCACAGAACACTGTCTTCCTTCTTGGCATAAAGTCACTTTTTCAGAAATTTTCTGTCTGTGGTTTTTTAATGGATGAACAGAAAGAAGCAATGCTACACTCTTCCTGGAAATCCGATGGAGTTGCCTCACCAGTCAGGAGTCAAGGCCGTAGCATGTCTCTGGTCAGCACGGTCCCTTTGAATTTCTTTAGAATTACTTCCTGCACAAGGACCCCAGCCAGCACAGAGGGTTCACACTGGATGACTAACGTAAAGGTCAGTGGTTTGAACATACCAAGCAGCACAGCAGAAGAAAGGCCTGGCTACCTTCTTCTATAAAGATTAAAGCTAGAAAACCCTGTGCTCTGTAACACGTGGAGTCACCGTGAGTCAGAAGCCGCTTGATGGCCACAGGTGTTTCTACTGACTGCACAAGTGGCTGGTGGGCAACCAGAAGATGTGGAAAAGCACACGGGACATTGTTGCTGTTGTTGTTAGGTGCCGTTGAGTCAGTTCTGACTCAGAGAGACCCTGTGTACAACAGAACGAAACACCACCCAGTCGGGCACCATCCTCACAATCCTTGCTGGACCTGCGCCCATCTAGCAGCACATGGACCTGCAGCAGGGCCACTGGGCTCACAGTTACTCACACAAGGACGGGAGACAGAAGATGGGAACCCACCGGAACCAGGAGTTCTCTGAGAGCCCGGGACACAGTCACACTTACCGCCAGGCCTCTGAGCTTCCCATCAGCATGCAACCGTGCACAGGTTTCTCTCAGCACCGTGCACAGATTTCTCTCAGCTTTGGGGGAGAAAACCCGCCGCCCACCCAGGTTCCCCGAAGGCCCTCCCTCCTTCCCGCCTCCTTCCAGCCGAACGCTGGGGAAAGCCAACAGCACCGTCTGCGCTACACCCGCTGAGTCAGGAGTGGCAAACACCGCTAAGTGCTTGCCCGTCACCCACTCTCCTCTGCCTGCAGCACTGGGGACAACTGGACGCAACTTGGATGGGTGAACAGAGTCCCACAGACGGGGCAGCTTCCAACAACAGCCATTTAGTCATTCTCCCACCTTCCTGGAGGCCGGAAGTCTGGAATCAAGGTGTCGGCAGGGCCGTGCGCCCTCTGGAGGCTCTAGGGAAGGACCTTCCTTGCCTCTCTCCCGGCCTCTGGTGGCTCCATGGGGCTTGGTGGCCCTGGGCTTGTGGCTGCACCACCCCACTTTCTGGCCCCGTCGTCACCGTGCCTTCCCCTCTGGGTTTTTTTCTTTTCTTACAGGGACACCAGCCATTGGATTCAGGGTCCTCCCTAATCCAGTATGACCTCAGCGCAACTAATTACGTCCGCAGAGACCCTATTTCCAACTGGGTCACATTCTGAGGTCCTGGGTGGACATGGGTTTGGAAGGTGGGTGCATATCCAGCCCGTTCCACAGCCTCAGGCCGGCTGCCTGGGGAATGGTTAGGGAGCCTACAACAGCCACCAGCAGTGTGGACAAGTGGGGTTTCCTGGGCTGTGCTGACGTGGAAAGTTCTCCAAGTCACACTGTTGGACATAGAAGCAAGGCTACGTACACCATGCCGCTATAAAGATGGTGACGTATTTGCAGATCACAGGACTGAGGGGAAGCTACATAAGGCTGAGCTCCCATCTACAAATGGTTGGAAGCTCTCAGGAGCAATCAGGGGCGGGGATGGGGGCCTCCGTGGGGATGCTGGCCTTGCCCACATTGTTCCGTGTAAAGAGAATACTCGCCGTGTGACTTGTGTGACTGAAGATGAACTCCACATGTGTGATCACTGACACAGGGGCACACAGCTGAGGGACGAGGGCTCGGCTTCACGTGCAGGGTGGGCAGTGCCCTGTGCGCGTTTCCAGCAGAGAGCCGGTGCTGGGGGAAAGGCTGTGTGCTGGCCGCCTCTCAGAGGAGCATCCCTTCCACGACAGCCAGCACAGTTATCCGTGACCCTTGCTGCTGGGTCCACCAGCAAACCCGGTTGCTGTCAAGTCCCCTAGGACTCAGGGCGCCCCCATGTGTGCCCAAGTAAAATCGTGCCCCAGAGGGTTTCCTGTGCTGATTCTTCTCCAGTAGATTGCCAGGCCTTTCTTCCGAGGCCCCTCTGGGACTTGAACCTCCAGACTTTCAGTTAGCAGCCAAGCATGGAACCATTTGCACCACCCGGGAGCCCCACTGTCCTCTCAGGTGAGACCCTGAACAGCAGAGGCCTGCAGGCCTGACCGATGTGTCGTTTGTGGAACGGCATCATCCCCACCTCCTAGCACAGTGGTGAGGTTCCCTGTGACACACAGCACACCCGCTGGGCTGCTTTCCATAGTGGCGGCACCACTTTGCATTCCCATCCACGGTGCATCGGTGTTCCAGTTTCCCCACATCCTTCCAACACTTATTAGTTGTTTTTTTTTTATTTATTATTTTCTTATAGTAGCCATCCTAGTGGGTGTGAACAGACACATGGGCAGAAATAAAAGTTTATTAGTGGTTACCAGGGACTGGGGTCGCAGAGAAAAGAGAATTGTTCCTTAAGAGATGCTGAACGTCTCTCCCAGATGTGTTGTTGTTGTTATTATGTGCTGTTGAGTCGGACCCAACTCATAGCGACCCCTCCTTGGGTTTCTAAGGCAGTATCACTACGGAAGTAGATTGCCCAACCTTCCTTCCAAGGAGTGACTGGTGGATTTGAACCTCCAGCCTTCTGGTTAGCAGTCAAGTGCCTTAAGGACTATGCTTGATATCACTAAATTGTACACTTAAGAGGAGTGAAAATAATGGGAAATGTTTTGTTACATATATTTTACCACAATAATTTTTAAAATTGAACTAATTTCATAAAGGAACGTAAGGTAAATCTGTTATAAAGTAGTTGCTCAATAAAGCTCTTCCAAGGCATGTGAAGTAAACAAATACATAATCAACCGCAGAGCACAACAACAACAACAACATAGCACAGTGCTTGGCACTGAGAAAGCGCTCAGTGGTTTATGTGCCGGATCTGGAGCTGGGCGCCCTGAGCTTTGCTGAGCCGTGACCCGAGCGGGAGCTACACCCACAGGTGGGAATCGCCTGGCGCGTGTGGAAACCTCCAGCGTCTGAAATTCACACTCTGCCCCTCGCACGCCGCCTCTGCAGTTCGCAGGCCCGTGCGTCTGGGAGGGAGTGCGAGGCTGACTTGGCGCAGGCACGGTCTACGCATGACCGAAACGCGCTCCCTAAGCCCAGTGGGCTGCACTTGGAACGCGCCAAACACGCTGTGCAGCTCCGGGTCATGCAGGAGCTAGCCGCTCGGGGAGAGCCCGAAGCTCCGACGGGACTGGGGCTCCACGACCCCAGACTGCAGGCCGTCTGTGTTGTGCGGCCTCCTCAGCGGAAATCGGAGTTTGATTCTGGACAACATAAGTTTTCGGGGTCATCTGCCAACGTTCATCGAGCAGGTCGGTTTTTGTTTTGGAGGGTGGAGAATGAGCATAAAGATAGCATTGCACTTGAGACGGGGCAAGGCCGTGAGGAAGGCGCCGGCCTGAGGCCTGCTCTGCCGCTTCCGAGCTGGGCGGCCCCTGGACAGGTGGCTCAGCACCTCTGGGCCTGTTTCTCCACCTGTAAACGGCGGAAACAACCGAGCTGTCATGAGGCTGACGCGGGACCGCACTGGGCTTATACAGAACCTACCCCGGAACCTGGAGATTTCGCGTTGGAAGTTCATCCAATGAAAACAAAGGTCCGGCCCCCAAATGCACGGCTCTGTGAGTCCGAGGAGACTGCACAGGAACTAGGATTCTTTGTTTTGTTGAGTAGGGGCAGAGCGGGGGGTCAGCAAAAAGAGGAAGACCCTCAACAAGGTGGATGGACACCGTGGCTACCACAAGGGACTCGAATATGTCAGCCATTGTGAGGAGGGCGCAGGACCCGGCAGCGTCCTGTTCCGTGGTGCCGGAGTCAGACCCAGCTCAAGACAACCCCAGAGACTAGTGTTTGGCATGAAGAACCCGGCCGACCGAGCTGCTTCCGGCTGAAATGGATGGGCTGTGTGGCTGAGCACCAGGTTCTCCACTGACAGAGAGGGAACTGTGGTACAGAGAGCTTAGGTGACTGCCTGGGGTCACACAGCAGGGACGTGGTAGAGCCAGGATCCAAACTCAGTCCATCTCCCAGCCTCTGACATAATATATTTGGAGTAGGGAAAACAATTTGTGATATATCATACTTTCTAGGAACTATTGCAAAGACCTGGCCTGACTCCAGCCCAACACTGCCCAGCCAAAAGCACCCAAGCCTCCAGCCCCTGCTCACAGCCTTTTGCTCCATGACTCTTCCTAACACGGTTAGATGCTGGTGCGCAACGGGGTCGAGGTCAGTATCAGAAAATAACAGACACAGCTTTGGTGTGCAGTGACCCCTCCAATATGCTGTCTGAAATGGCAGTGGGACACACAGACGTCCCAAATGTCCCAGACCCCTGACCCCTTCCCAGCGTTGTGGGCTCTGGAATCAGCCTTAGTGAGTCTGTGCCCATCTGCATTTGAACCTGGCCAATAGAATATGTCACATTTCATTCATAAAAGATGTAGTCAAAAAAAAGATATAATCAAAACAGACAGTCATAATGGGAAATAACTCACTTCCCTGAGCCTCCAAATATCCTTTCATTTTGAGAGACTGGATACACAAATGGACGAAGACCAGACCATACAGGACAAGACAAGTGGGACCACAACCCCGGGAAGCCACCCTCAGGCGGAACAGGCAGGACTCCGTGTGACTGCCGGCCCCCCTATTTCTTGGACCCCCCATCCCCCTGGGGAACAAGCAGAGAATATGGAACATGCTCCCCATAGTGATCACACAGACACCCTGCTTTGAGTTAGCCCGTCTCTGGCTTCCCCGTGTCAATGGGCGACACACAGGGCACTCCTGAGCCAGAACCAGTGGTCGTCAGTCGCCTTGGATGCATGGCAACCCCTCATGTGTCACAGGAAAGCTGTGCCCCATCAGGCTGCTGGTGGCTGAGTTTTCCAAAGTCAGTCAGCAGGCTTTCTCCTGAGGCACCCCTGGACGGACGAGAACCTCCAGCCTTTCAGTCAACAGGCGAGTGTGTTAACCATTTGCACCACTCAGGGACTGCAAACTGCAGATACAGGGGTGCTTTTCACTGTCTTTAAAGAACACTATATTCAAATATATATCAAATTGGACAATCTCGTAACACGCTCACAAATAAGTTCAAAGAGGCCCTCATAGCTGTTCTTGACAGCATGTGTAAAATCATGTACGTTCACTGCGAAAGGGGCAGGGCGGTGGCGTCTTCTGCCCTCCTCTTACTACACAAGGGGAAGACAAGGTAACTACCACCTGCCCAAGGCCTGTTCTTATGAGGCCAGACATCCCACCATCCTCCAACCCTCTTACTAACCTTATCACCAACCGTTCTTCCCATGACACGCATCACCTCTTTGCTGGGTTTGATAAATCGCTGCAGTGCCCACACAGAGCTCACTGATTATGGGGTTTATTAGGGAAGCA
>NW_006921635.1:427855-435404 GCF_000298275.1 Orycteropus afer afer
TGAGGGAGGAACAGTGGCTGTCAGTATTTGCTACTCCCTCAGTATCTCAGTACATCACTAGCTAACACTCCTTCATATGTAGTTAGTAATTGTTCATTTTGAATTCTTGCTCTTAACATACCTAGTGTGGTTTCTGTTTTCTGACTGGTCTCTGTTCCCCACTTTGAATCCTACCTTCCTCATCCCCAGTGAATCCAAGTGCCATTCCCCTTTCAAGACCCAGTTCAAGATGAAAACACGGGTGCCCATCCCAAAGCACACACCTCCCATCCCTGAGCCACTGGGATCTCTACTACTCCACTCAAACTTGATCATCTATGGCAGGGGTCAGCAAACTACAGTCCATGGGTCCAAGTCAGTCCTCTGCCTGTTTTTGTAAATAAAGTTTTATTGGCACACAGGCACCCCCATTCGTTTATATACAGTCTGTGGCTGCTTCCAGGCAACAACCACAGAGTTGACTAGCCGCAGCAAAGGCCGTCCAGCCCACAATGCCTCTTGACTACCTGCCCTTTCAGGGAAAAGCTTTCTGGCCCCTGCTCTGTTGCCTTGCATTGGTCTCTATTTCCTGTTCGTAAGTCTCCTAAGTACACTGGACATTCAACAAATGACCAACATCCGTTCTATTCATTGATGACCACGAGATGAGTTCAGTGCATCCACCCAACAAAGCGTCTTACCTGAGAGTGAACTGCTCTGCCATAGACCCACTGGTCAGAGACACTAGGAAGGTGGCTGTGTCCCCTTCGCGGACAAGGTTCAGAGGCACCGAGATGACTACGTTCTCATCCAGGCTCACCAGGGACCACCTCAGGTCGTCCTGGGTTGGGTAGACCACGACGCTCCCAATCCTCTCCCGGGCGGGGAGTGCCGGCTGGGGGCCCTCCTGGCCCGCGTGGATGTTGTTCTCCCACTTCCTATCCTCCTCCAGGGGGCACTCTCCAGCCTCGTCAGCCGGGTACACCGTGAAGAAGAGCTCCATGGCGGTGCCGCCCAGCAGGGCCGGCACCTCCTCCTCAGGCTCCAGGTCCAGGCCAGAGCTGAACCACTCGGGTAGCAGCTGCAGCTCAGCCACGCACAGCCCCGGGTCCCCCTGCAGCCGGCAGCTGGCCGCCACTTCCCTGGCCTCGGGAAAGGCAAACATCTTGACACAGGGCAGGCTGTCCACAGGGTTGCCAGTGTCCCAGTCCATTCCTGTGATGTAAAACAAGGTCTGCACTTTGGGTCTGTTGGAGTAGATGGAGCTGTCAAGGATGTGGGATTTCAGCTTCCAGTTGAAAGGAAACTTCTCCAACTTGCCAAAGGGTGTGGAGGTCAACAGGAGCTCCTGGGGGATGGTCTTGTCCACTGCAAAGGGGCCGTAGCTGGCGTTGACGAGGGGGGGGGTCCTGGTGCGGTAGATGAAGAAGGCCTCGGCCCGGGTCTGCAGACTGGAGTTCCTCGTGAGGTCCTGGTTGGCCTCCTTAAGGAAGAAGGCCTGCTCTGCGCTCTCGAGGCGGAAGCTCGCGGGGAGGTAAGTGGGAAGCGAGGAGAACCTGTGCAGGCTGTCCGCTCCTCGGCTCTGCGACTCTGCAGGAGAGGAAAGCGAAGGGAGTCAAAGCCGAGCTCAGACAGGAAATGAAACAGACGCAGCCAGCCTCCAGCCCGCACCCCCTACCAACCAACCACCCACTCACGGCACCATCCCACCCGGCCTCATCACAGTGAAAGTCCTGCAGTTACACAAGGCGTTCTTCAGATCTTCCCAAAGAACCAATGCAGAGAGGGAAGGAGTCCCATCTACCACCAATCAGAGGGGCCAAGGGATGAAGAATTACCTCTCTGGAAGGAAAACACTGCCTGCTCCTCTCTCCAAAGCTTAGCCCAGAGAACCATGGTCATCTCTGTTGTTAATCACCCTGCAGACAGCAGGTTGACACAGAGCCAAGCCCACCATGCAGGCACTGCCCCTTCCTATCGGGTCTGTTAAGGAACTCTGGAGACACAGTGCCTAAGTCATTTGCCTGCTAACCAGAAGGTTCAAACCCACCAGCTGCTCTGTGGAAGGAAGATGAGGCCATCTACTTCCATAAAGATTAACCTACCCCCTTGGAAACCTAGTGGGGGTTGCTTTGACCTGGAATTGACTCAGTGGTAGTGGGTTGTTTTTTTTCTTTTTTTTTTTTAAATAGGGTCTGTTAATGCTTTATGGTGGCATAGTGCATAAAGCATCTGACTGCTAACCAGAAGGCTGGAGGTTCAAACCCACCATAGTGATACTGCCTCGGAAACCCAAGGAGGTGTCGCTATGAGTCAGATCCAACTCCACAGCAGTGAGTTTGGTTTTGGTATGCAGCCCTATGGGGCAGTCCCACTCTGTTCTATAAGGTTGCTGTGCATCAAAATCAACTTGGCAGCGCCCGACAACACAACCAGGCTTAACTGCTTTGACATGTCTGCTTATGGCCATCACTCGCATCTGTGCTGGGTGCTTGGGAAAACTCTTCATAGGGACTTTTAGACCTCCCCATCGTTCTTCCCGAAATGAGGGTGAAGCTGGGAGCCAGCACTCCCGTTCTAAACGTTTCTCTCCTCTTCAGAACCACTAGGGAAGATGCATGAAAACTGATCTGCAAGGATGCTCACTACAGCCTCAGCTAGAGTTGCAGACACACTTACGAGCAGAGGCACTGCTACCTGGGATCAGACTGACAACAGCAACTTGAAAAAAGAGACAGGATGCTTAGGGGGCTGTGTATTGACGTCAATGCGGGAGGAAGCCCTGAGAGGAGGACGACAAGGGTTGCACAATTCCACGAGTGTAGTGAGTGTCACTGAATGAGCCGGTAGAAACCATTGAACACTTTGCTTTGTGTGTTCTCAACAACAACAAAATTAAAAAGAAAAAATAAAAAGGACAGGCACTAGACTCAGATGCCTGGACTTGAACCTGGCTCTGCTGGCTTTAAACTGAGCAACTGTGAGCAAGGTTCTCAACCTCCCTAGGCCTCAAATGGCCTCATATACAAACCCGTGGCCACTGAATCAATTCCAACTCATAGCGACCCCACAGTACAACTGCCCCATAGGGTTTCCAAGACTGCAATCTTTACAGAAGCAGACTGTCTCGTCTTTCTCCTGCTCTCATGTACAAAAAAAAACAAACAAAACCCATTGCTATAGAGTCTGTTCCAACTCATAGACAAAGTAAGATACAAATAAATGTTACCTTATTGGGCCCATAATGACTAATGAGTTAATAAACACGAATCTCCTCAAATGATGCCTGGTACATACGGATGTTCAATCATTATTTACCTGCTACTAACAACAAGCATTATTATTATTTTAATTCATACTGAAGTTTCACCAACAGGAGGCTGGATAACCTATACATTTTTACAGTAGAATTATAGGATGCTGTGAAAAACAAGATAGGGCTATACGTACATAGTTGAATAGATGTCCACAACACATTATTAAGCATATTGCAAATTACAAAGCTAAGTATAAATATGCCACGTATGATACTAGTTGGGTCATTTTTAAAATTCTACAGATGTGTCTGTAAATGTGTATGCTGAAACTTGTGGTTACAGAACCCACCAGGAAGATTAGCTTCTTACCATCTATGCTTCCATCTCTCTTTTTGACTTAGAGCCACCACGCATTATTTTCTTAATCTTAAAAATACATACTCTTAATGTGTTTCTCCCAAATGGAGTACCACAGAGAGCAAAGACTCAACAGGCGTTTTCAAACTTTGGCCGACAGCCAACAGGGAGCCAAAAAAGTAGGTTGAGAAGGCTGGGAACCTGCCCCAAAATCCACCGGCAGCCCTGGTTGGATTTTCCCCACCGGCTCAGGAAGAGATGGAGTCTGACTGTGAGATGAGACAGCAAGTAACTGCCGCCCCATCGACCCTGACTCCAGCACCTACTTTTCCTAAGCTTGCTGCAAATTCCACAAAACGTAGTTTTCTGTTGCTTTCAGAATTTGGCGGCCTTTTCCTAGCTATCTTTGGTGAGCTTTCCATTCTCAGAGGGTGACAAAATTGTAATTAGGAGACGGTGAAAAATGCACAACCACATAGAGGTGATGCATCCTTTCTTTCAAGAAGATGTTTAGAAAGTGCCATCAGTACGGCTGGTCCCATGTTGGGTTCCTTGCTGGAGAAAGGGGGCGGGAGTGCTCACTCACTGATTCATTCATCTGGTGATTTATTTAACTCTGTATCTGACTCATTTACCACATTTCCAGCACAATGCTGTAGAGGGACACCTCAGGGCAACTCAGACTCAGTTTCTGCCCCAAAGAGCTGGCCGGGTTTGGAAAAGGCCATGCTAACACACAGGAAGCAGTTGGGAAACTGAACATCAAGACCCTTAAAATGCCCATCCCAGAGATTCTCCACCCAGGAACCTGTTCTAGGGAAATAAGAGTTCAGGAAGGAGAGCAGTGTGGACGTGTGTTCAACACAAGCATGATTTATAACAGAAACACACTGGAAGCAACCTAAAAACTCATCATTACAGCCGGTCTGTGGAGGCAGTCCACCACCCGTCTGCAGGTCCTTGTACTGCGGTGACGTGTGTGCTGTGACGCACTGGAAGCAATGCCACTGGTATTCCACACACCAGCAGGGCCACCCACGGTGGATGTTTCCAGACCGCGATTAGGAAGACTGGGAAGAAAGACCTGGAAATCTGTGTCCAAAAACAAGCCAACAAAACCCTCATGGATCACAACAGAACAGCGTCGGATACGGTACTGGAAACACACAGTGGCCACACCTGAGCAGGCCAACAATCGTGAAGAGGTGCAGGGGGGCGCTGTGTGACTGTATTATGCGTGGGGCTGCCAAGAGGCCAAGCCAGCCTGAGCGCAGCAACGTGTCTGTGATAATGAATTGCCATCAAAGTCATCACTTCAACACGTACGTCGTACCAACAGAAACTCAGAACATGGTAAGTAAAAGCAGACATCGCAATGGCGTAAATTAGCCCATATCTGAGAGATGCATACGCCAGTCTCCACACACACAAATGGACACGTACACACGAGATATTCATTTCTGTAACACAGACCCAAGTTTCTCCTGAATGTGTCAGTACAGATGCTTAAGATCTGGGTGACAGACAGAGGACAGAGAAATGACTCTGAAGAATTAGCATCACCTACAGGAACTTCCAGCAGCGGTCGCCACCAAGGGGCAGTTTCTATTTTGACATAGCCTAGCCATGGGAGTGAGATTTAAATTAGTTTTTTGTTGGTTTCTTTCCCCTCTCATATCAGGAAGTTCAATCCCAGGTGAACTTGGCCATGAATTAATTGGCAACTAGGACAGTGGTCGGTGGCGTATGCGCCTGGCACAGTCTGGCGATTCCCTTGGGCTGGCTGTGCAGGCATGGAGCCCACCAGATTTGGAGATGAAAGGTCCAAATATCACCTTCGTGTGAGATTTAGGGGAAGCCTAAGGAAAGGCTGAAATTCTGAGTGACTTCCTGACGTGCAAAAGGAGGTTCAAATCAATGCAAACTATGCTGGGATGGGCTTTGTTCTGCGGTGGACGGCTTTATTGGGTTTCTTTTCTTTTCTTTTCTTTTCTTTTTTTTATCTTTTCTGTGGGTATTTGACTCCTTGAAAAAAAACCTGATTTACAAGGCAGTTAAAGCGGTGCCTTCTCTCTTCTTTATCGTGGCCAAAGCGTCCATTTTATCTGAAGGAGCAGGATGAGGTTTGAACGCCTGTCCCACCATAACTCAAGCAAAATGCCATACAAATTTTGTCTGAAAGCTTTTACAGAGAGCCATAAACACTGCTGCCAAGGCCTCGTTCAGGCCTCAGACCCCAACAAAACACGACAACTGAATTAAGGAGCATTTCATGACACCACAGGGCTGTGTCCTGAGAAACGCAGGCCAACACCCTCCCTCTCATCCCAAAACATAACATAGTGGCGCCATTCTCTTTCCGATTGGCAGGTAGACCATGTGGCCTGCACTCTGCATAGGAAATGAAGTCCCATTCAGTCTGCTGATTTCCAAGAGAGCTTTTCACTACTGTGTGAATGAGGTGGGTCCTGAGAACACAAAATAAGACGCCTTAATGAGGCGCTGCTGAAAGGAGCCTCTCATCACTGCCCTCGGGAAGAGTCAAGTTCAGGTTCAGAGAGAGCAGAAGGTGCACTCACAGATGCTTCAGGCTAAGGGTTCCTCCAGCTCAGCACCCCAGGAGCAGATGGCTCCGGACAGCCCTAGAAAGACGTTCGGGGGTTACCAGTAACCTCCCAGAATGCAGAATCTCATGGGGCGCTGGTGGGACCCTGGGATCCAAAGTGTGTGGACAGATTTCACAGCTTTGCTTGGCACCAAGAAGTATCCCTGGACATGTGCCTCCTGGATCACGATGGAGGGGGCCTGCTGCCCCCAGCCCCCAGAACCATGGAACTCAGAAAGCAGTCCTTTCACTAACATTGCCAGCCCCTCTGGGAAGTCAGAGGTCCTGGGTGGTGCAAACGGTTAAGTGTCAGCTACTAACTGAAAGGCTCCAGGTTCAAGTCCCACCCAGAGGCACCTCTGAAGAAAGGCCTGGTGATCTACTCTTCAAAAAAACAGCTCCTGAAAACCCCGTGGAGCACATTCCACTCTGACCCACACGGGGTCCCTGAGACTCAGAACCAACTTGATGACGTCTGGTCTGGGGTTTGGTTTATCTGGAAAGCTAACTGTTAGTCCGTGACTGGTCACCACCTGAGGTTAGAGACCCACAACATTTCTGCACCCGAGTCTCCTCTAATTCCCACAACACAGCTCAGGCATGGGCAGCTGGGCTTGGCAGGCTCTTTTTCTGATGGGCCAGGGTCCAAGCCTCAGAAAAGCAGCAGAAGCAAGAGAAATTCCTCACTGACCCATCAGAGAGGCCACTGCACTCAGCCCTGGCTGATCTCTTAAACTTGGCAGCCAGGGCTCAGAAGGCAGCCTTTGTACACATGTGTATCAGCTCAGGACGGTGTAGTGAGTGTCAGGTCACAGGGCAGAGGATTGGACTAGAAGACCCCTCACACTCTCTTCCACCCAGAGTCTTCTCATCTGTCTCCGCAACTTCACTCAGGGCTGTTCTCATGTTGTCATCACCACCATCACCATCACCACCAACACCATCACCATCACCACCATCACCATCACCACCATCACCACCATCTCCACCATCGCCATCACCATCACCACCAACACCATCACCACCATCACCACCATGATCATCATCACCATCACCACCTTCACCATCACCACCATCATCACCATCACCACCATCATCATCACCACCACCATCACATCACCATCATCACCACCACCACCATCACCATCACCACCATCACCATCACCACCAACACCACCATCATCACCATCACCACCATCACCATCATCACCACCATCACCATCATCACCACCATCATCACCATCACCATCATCACCATCACGACCATCACCACCATCACCATCACCATCATCACCACCACCATCATCACCACCATCACCATCACCACCACCATCACCACCACCATCACCAT
>NW_006921635.1:439627-440842 GCF_000298275.1 Orycteropus afer afer
TTTTCAACAACACAAATGGCAGCTTATACATATGGATTTTGCCAGATGGAATAAACAGAAATCAGACTGACTACATCTGTGGCAAGAGGTGATGGAGAAGCTCAATATCTTCAGCCAAAACAAGGCCAGGAGCTGATTGTGGAACAAATCATCAGCTGCTCATAAGCAAGTTTAACCTGAAGCTGAAGACAAGTAAACAAGTCCATGAGAGCTAAACTAGGACCTTGGTTACATCCCACCTGCATTTAGAGACCATGGTTTAAAATCAAGAAGGGAGTGTGTCAGGGTTGTATCCTTTCACCACACTTATACAATCTGTATGCTGAACAAATAATCCAAGAAGCTGGACTATATGAAGAAGAAAGTGGCATCAAGATTGAAGGAAGATTCATTAATAACCTGCAATATGCAGACGACACAACCTTGTTTGCTGAAAATGAAGATGACTTGAAGCACTTACTGATGAAGATCAGGGACTATAGCTTTCCGTATAGATTATACTCAAAGAAAGCAAAAATCCTCACAATTGGACCAATCAGCAGCATCACGATAAATGGAGGAAAGATTGACATTGTCAAAGATTTCATATTACTTGGATCCACAATCAACACCAATGAAAGCAGCAGTCAAGACATCAGATGATGCATTGCACTTGGCAAATCTGCTGCAAAAGACCTCTTTAAAGTACTGAAGAGCAAAGATGTCTCTTTGAAGACTAAGGTGTGCCTAACCCAAGCCATGGTATTCTCAATAGCCTTCTATGCATGTGAAAGCCAGACAATGAATAAGGAAGAGAGAACAAGAGTTGATGCTTTTGAGTCGTGGTGTTGGCAAAGAATACTGAAAGTACCATGGACCACCAGAAGAATGAACAAATCTGTCCTGGAAGAAGTGCAGTGAAATTCTCCTTAGAAATGAGAATAGCCGGGCTTCATCTCACCTGCTTTGGTCATTTGTCAGAAGGAAGCATTCCCTGAAGAAGGATATCATGCTTGGTAAATCGGAGGTCAGTGAAAGAGGGGGAGGCCCTCAAGAGATGGTCTGACCCAGTGGCTGCAACAATGGACTCAGGCTGAGGCTGGTGCAGGACTGGGCAGCGTTTCGTTCCATTGCACCTGGGGTCTCTATGAGTTGGAGCTGACCTGACAGCACCAAACAGCAACAATATTCCATCATATACCACGTTTCACTCATCCACGCAAAAGATGACGACAC
>NW_006921635.1:441492-442638 GCF_000298275.1 Orycteropus afer afer
CCCAACCTTCCTTCTGAGGAGTGGCTGGGTGGGTTCGAACCGCCAGCCTTCTGGTGAGCAGTCAAGTGCCTTAGGCACTATGCTACCAGAGCTCCTTCCTTTAAGAACAGAGATATGGAATTTGATTTTACACAGCGAACCGAGCATACATGCATGCCTGTGCCTCTGCACAAAAACCCCGCAGAGATGAAAGCACAAGAGTACAAAAGGAACACACCTGTTATCAAGACAAGTGGAGGAGGGGCATCCACAGATGAAAGATTTCAGCAAATCCTTGGAAAGTGAGGGGTCCTGAGTGGTTCAAACAGTTAAGAAATGAGCTGCTAGCCAGGTCTGCGTCCACCCAGAGGCCCCTTGAAAGAAAGGCCTGGTGATCTACTTCTGAGAAACCAGCCCCTGGAAGCCCGTGGAGCACAGCTCTGCTCTGACCCACATGGAGGCGTCTTGCGTAGGAGCTGACTCAACAGTAACCGTTTCTTATAAAAGGTACTAACTGTTTGTGGGTGAGAGGAGTTCCAAGATGGCAGACTAGGTAGACTTATTATCCAGACCCTTTACAACAAAGACTTGGAAAAAAGGGAAACGGCTAAAAATGACAATCCTGGATCCCAGCGCTTCAGAAGAAAGAACACAGAAGTAGATCCGATACTAATGAGAAGAGGAGACTGAACGCAAGCACTGAACAAGGAGGGGTAAACTGCCAACCAGCACGGCGTGGCCATTTTAAATTACTGCAAGCAGTGTTGCAACTGAAGAAAGAACCAGACTCCACGTGCCCAGGACTGCACCAGCACCAGCATCAATAATCAGGAAACCAAAGAACTGGGAGCCAGAGACACACTCAGCATTTCTCAAGCTGAAAGAACTGAGGACAAAATGTAAGCATCGAGTTGCAATATTGAAAGATTCTACGGGCAAAATATTGAATGATGCAGGAAGCATCAAAAGAAGATGGAAGAAATACACGGAGTCACTGCACCAAAAAGAATTGATAGATCTTCATCCACTTCAGGAGGTGGTATATGATCAAGAACCAATGGTACTGAAGGAAGAGGTCGAAGCTGCACTGAAGGAATTGGTGAAGAACAAGGCTCCAGGAATTGACAGAATACCCATAGAGATGTTTCAACAAATGGATGCCCCACT
>NW_006921635.1:443310-447300 GCF_000298275.1 Orycteropus afer afer
GATTACATCTCAATATAAAGAAGACAAAAATCCTCACAACTGGACCTGTAAGTGGCATCGTGATAAGTGGAGAAAAGATTGAGGTTGTCAAAGAGTTCACATTGCTTGGTTCTACAATCAACACCAATGGAAGCAGCAGTCAGGACATCAGATGACGTATAGCACTGGGCAAGTCGGCTGCAAAAGACCTCTTTCAAGTGCTGAAGAGCAAAGATGTCTCCTTGAGGACTAGGGTGCTCCTGACACAATCCATGATATTTTCAATCGCCTCATATGCATGTGAAAGCTGGACAATAAGGAAGACCAAAGAAGAACTGATGCTTTTGAGTTGTGGTGCTGGCAAAAAATGATGAAGATACCATGGACTGCTGAAAGAACTAACAAATCTGTCCTGGAGGAAGTGCAGCCAGAATGCTCCTTAGAAGCAAGAATGGCCAGACTTCGTCTCACCTACTTTGGTCATGTTATCAAAAGTGACCATTCCCTGGAGAAGGATGTCATGCTTGGTAAGGTGGAGGGTTGACAAAAGAAGGGAAGGCCCTCAACGAAATGGATTGGCATGGTGGCTGTGGCAATAGGCTCAAGTATATCAGGGATCAAGGAGGTGGCATCGGACTGGGCAGTGTTTGTTCTGCTGTGCATATGCTCACCATGAGTCAGAGACAACTCAATGGCACCTAACAACAACGATATCACTACAGAAGTAGATTGCCCAGTCTTCCTTCTGTGGAGGAGTGGCTGGTGGAAAGCAGCTCAGGAAAAACAAAAAGTCACCTACAAAGGAGAACCAGTAAGACTAAGCTCTGATTTCTTGCCAGAAACCATGCAGGCAAAAATGCAATGGGATGATATATACAAAACCTGAAAGAAATAAATTGCCACCCAAGAATTATATATCCAACAAAATTATCTCTCAAATACGATGGTGAAATTAGGACATTCCCAGCTAACCAGAAATTAAGGGAACTTGCAAAAACCAGACCAACCTTATAAGAAATGCTAAAGGGAGTCCTCAGGACAGAGAACCAACAACGGCAGACAACAACTGGAGATTAAGACATATAACAACATCACCTGGAAATCAACCCAAATATAGAAGTATCAAAAATAAAATAAACCTACAAGACTGAAAATACAGAATCAAAGATATCAATTTATAAACAATAATAACTATGAAGCAAAAAAAAAAAGGGGGGGGGGACAAATGATGTAGTTACAGAATTTCCCCATGGAGAGGAAGTCAAAATGTTATAAAAATAGAATAGATGACTTCAAACTTGGGAAGATAATAATAATTTACAGGGTAACCTCAAAGGAAATTAGTAAGTCTTCTCACAAGAAAAAAGAAGAAGAAGAAAATCATAAAGACTCAGTAAACACTAAAATAACAGGAATGAAGGAAATGATAAGAAAATCTATAAACAAAATGAGCTCACCACAGAAAAATATATTGAACAAAGAAACCATGAAACCCACACATTAAAAAAATGGCAGTGGTAAATTCATTCCTGTTGATAATTATACTGATTGTCAATGGACTAAATGCACTGGCAAGAGACAGAGAGAAGCAGAATGGATAAGAACACATGACCCATCAATATGCTGTCTACAAGAGACACACCTTAGACACAAAGACAAAAGTAAGCTAAAAATCAAAGGATGGAAAAACACATATCAAGCAAATTGCAACCCAAAAAGAGCAGGAGTGGCAATATTGATTTCTAATAAAATAGACTTTAAGGCAAAAGCCAGCAAAAGAGACAAAACAAAGGACATTTTATAATGATTAAAGTGTCACTCAAACCAGAGGATATAACCAAAATAATTATCTACACACTCAATTAAAGAGCCCCGAAATATAAAAATCAAACTTTAATAGAATTGAAAAGAGAAACAGACGAGTCCAAAATAATACACCACTTTCAATGAAGGACAGAACAACTAGAAAGGAACTTAACAATGATAAAGAAGATCTAAAAACACAATCAACTAACTAGACCACATAGATGTATACAGAACACTTCACCCAACAAAATCACAGTATACATTCATTTCCAGTGCCATGGAAATTTCTTAAATACTAGTAAGTAATAGAAGAGATAAAAAAAAAATGAAATAAAAATATTTTCTTGAATCAAATGATGATGAAAACACAAAATACCAAATTCTTTGGGACACAGCAGAAGTAGTGCTCAGAGGACAATTTATTACAATAAACGCAAACACCAAAAAAAGAAGAGTCTAAATCAAGTACCTTAACTCAACATCTCCAACAATTAAAAAATAAGAAAAAAAGAAATATCAAAGATTCAAACAGAAATAAAAAGAAAACAGGAAAACATCAGAAAGAATCAACAATCTTTGAAAAGATTAATAAAATTGACAAACCACCAGCATATTTAACAAAGGAAAAGGAGAAGATGCAAATAACACAAATAAGAAATGAAACAGGTTATGTCAAAACAGAACCTACTGAGATAAAAAAGGATAACAAAAGAATACTATGAAGAACTAGCAACCCCTCCTTGGGTTTCCAAGGTAGTATCTCTACGAAGTAGATTGCCCAGTCTTCCTTCCGAGGAGTGGTTGTTGGGTTTGAACTGCCAGCCTTCTGGTTAGCAGTCAAATGTCTTAGGCACTACACCACCAGAGCTCCTCATTAGCCATTGTTGTTGTTGTTGTTGTTATGTGCCGTCGAGTCAAACCCGACTCATAGCGACCCCTCCTTGGGTTTCCGAGGCAGTATCACTACGGAAGTAGGATTGCCCAACCTTCCTTCCGAGGAGTGGCTGGTGGGTTTGAACCACCAGCCATGTGGTTAGCAGGCAAGTGTCTTAGCCACTATGCTACCAGAGCTCCCCATTAGCCATTAGAGAGGTGCAAATCAAAACAGCAATGAGATATCATCTCACCCTAACATTAAGAGCAAAGTTTAAAAAAAAAAAACAGAGAACAACAAATGTTGCAAGGGTGTGGAGAGACTAGAACTCTAATGTGCTGCTGGTGGAACTGTAAAATGGTACAACCTATGGAAGTGGTATGATGCTTCCTTAAGAGGTTGGAAACAGAAATACATATGATCCAGCAATCCTAGAGAAAATAAGAGCCATGGCATGAACAGATATATGCACACCCATGTTCATCGCAGCATTAGTCACAACAGCAAAAAGATGGAAACAACTTAAGTGCCCATCAGAGGATAAATGGATAGACAGACTATGGTATATACACACAACAGAATACCACACAATGTTAAAGAATAACGGTAAGTCTGTGAAACACCTCATAACATGGATGAACCTGGAGGGCATTATGCTGAGTGAAATGAGTCAATCACAGAAGGACGAATATTCTATGAGATCACTATTATTAAAAAAAAAAAAAATGTTTACACACAGAAAGAAACATTCTTAGGTGGTTACCCAGGATGGGAAGGGAAGGGGGTAAATCAGTAACTAGACGGTGGATATGTACTAACTTGTGTGAAAGGAAAGGCAATATACACTAAGGGGGAGGTGAGCACAAAATCATCAGGGCAGTGGGACACACAGGGAGGAGCACAGAGTTAAAGGCAACAAAGCTGAATACTATCACATACACAATCCTGCAATAACAGTA
Source organism: Orycteropus afer afer (assembly GCF_000298275.1). Taxonomy (NCBI): domain Eukaryota; kingdom Metazoa; phylum Chordata; class Mammalia; order Tubulidentata; family Orycteropodidae; genus Orycteropus; species Orycteropus afer. Next base: position 446,929 of record NW_006921635.1, read on the forward strand.
ATAACACTAATCTATGAGTGGATTCATAGACACTGAACAGGGGTGAGAAGGTGAACGGAACATATGTAAGTTTGGCAGAGGCTATCTCTACCTATGTGTTTATATGTTCTGCAAATCTATCCATGCATGTGGCAGAGCATACAGGGGCAAAGTTATGAAAACTTCCTAGTCACAACCAAATACCTTGAGGGAATGAGTCAGTGGGCACGGGGGCTCAGGGCCATAGTCTCAGTGGATACTAAGAAAATGTTCTACATCCTACTTTGGTGAGTAGCAACTGGTGTCTTAAAAGCTTGTGAGCAGCCATCTAAGATGTCCATCTGAAGCAAAGAAGAGTGAAGAAAATCAATGACACGATAAAATAATTAGCCC
>NW_006921635.1:447590-456284 GCF_000298275.1 Orycteropus afer afer
GCACTTGTTAGAACAAGTAACCATGTGAGATCACGAGGGCAGCATCTGCCCAGAGACAGAGCTAGGGAGGTGGAAGGGGATGGAAGGATGAAGAGGCAGAGTGGGCATGGGGACAAAGTGGGAAGAATGCTGTTGCATCATGGGAATGGCAGTGAATGTCACCAAACAGAACATGTATGGAAGGCTGAATGCAAACCAATTTTCTCTGTAAAGTTTCAACCAAATCACATGAAAAATAAAAGATAATAAATGGATGGAAATGTGTTGGTGGGCAAGACAGAGCAGAGGAATCCTGAGCTGAGACTCTGTGCCAAGAGAGTCTGGGGGCTCTCTGCTCACAGGGACCTCCCGAGAGGCTGAGACTCAATGTTGCCACCTACAGTGAAGGACGGGAGTGAAAGGTGGGGCTGGAAGCAACGTATGTTTCTGTATGTGTACATACAAACCATGCGAGCCTAAACAAAAGTGAGATTTAACAGTCGTCATAGCTGGAGACTCTAGCAGCAGGCTAGCTTCAGGTATGGCTGGATTCAGCATTCAACCAATGTCATCAAGGTACAGATTCACCAATGTCCTTCAGCTGGTGAATGGATAAGCAAACTGGTGTGTCACAGAATGGAACACTACTCCACAGAAAGAAGGGATGAATTCCATAATGGGACACTCCCTACAGGAAGACCACTTCTCAGCGTCTCCACCCTGAGTTCCAGGCAGAATGCTCGGTGTGGATCCCCACTCAATACCAGACGCTTTTCTCCAAAGAACTCGAATTAGTCCTCTAGAGAAATGTCTGGCTTCTGAGTGTGGGTGTTGGTCCCACATCCTGACAGGAGACGGAGGTGGCACAGTGTAACCACAAGGACTCAAATTAGGTGTTGAGAACAGCATATAGGAAGAAGAAGGAGCATACTACATATGAAGTAAAATGATAAACAAAATAAAGTAGAATAAAATCAGTAGAACAAAATTAAGCGAAACAAACTAAAATACAACAAAATAAAGGGGGGGAAAAAAAAACCTCTACCTAGCTAAGGCACTATAGACAGGGTTTCTGTTACCTGCAGCCAAACACAATCCCATCCAAGAAACAAAGAAAACATGGAGGAGCAGAAATGAGCTAAAGCATCATCTTTCGTATGCAATGCACTGCTGTCTAACTTTGTTAACTCAAGCAGAAGTAGTAGCATAGTAGGTAGTTATAGATGTTACCACCAGAAGAACTGAAAGCAGAAATGACCAGACTTGGCTGCTCTGGGAAGGGACATGGAGGACAGGGAATGTGGAAGACATCTCCCTTCTTTGGAGGTCATCCTAGTGTTCTCCTTTCACCACATGCGCACGTGACTATGATGGTAAGTGGGCTTTGTCTGTATGAACCCATGCGGCTAACCAATCAGAGGAGGGCAGCCTTGAACGGAATGTGGGCGATTTGACCGAGGATTACGGTAGGGGTGTATATGTCCACAATCTAGAAAGTGAGGCACCACGTCTGTAGAAGAGAGGGCTTCCTGTCCAAAGAAAAACCCAAACACCTACCATCTACAGTACGGCACAGGGCTGCTAAAAAAAGAAAAGAAACACAATCCCCGTGGAGTCAACCCTGACTCGTGGCGACCTCATGTGTGTCCGAGAAGAGCTGGGGGTCCCTGGGGTCTTCACGGCTCTGACATTTTGGAAGTAGACCACCAGACCTTTCTTTCAAGGTGCCTCTGGGTTTGACTCAAGCTGTCAAACTTCTGGTTAGCAGCCGAACAGAGCACCTAACTCTGTGCACCACCCAGGGGCTCCTATGGCGGCTCAGCCAGGGAATTTACCAGCTACGTGTGGACATGTGGGTAGTTCCAGCCAATGAACATGAGCAGAAGTGTTACATATCACCTTGAAGCCACAAATGACATCTTTTACTTTTCGCCAGCAAGAAGGAGGGACTGTAAGACCCTAGGCATGGCAGTGCCATAAGCTGGTAGTTGCCGGGCTCCTCAACTACCTGCCAGGCATGAGCCCCCATATTGGGTCACTACGCAGCAGGACATGGTCTGCCAGTTAGGCTACTGCTTGGGGCTTATGTGTCCTGGCAGCTAGTGATACCTCACTAACATGACATCATAGAGGTTTACCCTCTGACAGCTGCGGTCCTGCCCCCACTAAAAAGTTGAAACAAACGTCACGGCTCTTCCTTAGTGTAAACTGTGCTTCCAGTGGCAAGGAAGAGACAAAGACAGTATGGCGAAACCACAGTGAAGAGCTTTACGCCAACGTGAGAGGTTTCCGTGGGGCGCCAGATGTAGGAAGAGCATTCTTAAACGGATTATGGAGATCTTAGTGACAGTAATGTTGACCTCCTATGGGCATGTCAGCTGTTAAACAGTAGGAAATTCTGATGACCTCGTTCTAATTTCCATTTATATTTATTCTAAATTGGACACCTTGGAGATGCTTTAAATGAGGGAAAAATTCACTAAGCTATGCCGACAGCTCTGTCACTGTCTGGTCGTGTGGGGCTGCGGAGGCTCCCAGCAGCCTGGGAGACACCCGACCGGGAGCCCCAGCTCTGCCATCGGCTCACTTTATGTACTGAGACCAGTCATGTCATCCCTCTGAGATTCAATTTTCTTTTATGTCAAATTGGCACTTTTATGTCAAATTTTCTTTTATGTCACCTGTGAGGGACATACTGTGAGGTAATGACAGTTCTAAAACTTGTTGTGCAACTGTATTTATGGAAATGTAGTGCATGGAGTCCATTTACCGTAGACTTATCACTAACTCAGACTGGTCTTCCCGTCATCCGGCCATCACTTATATCAATAATGATTCTTTCAGGTCACAGAAAACCCAAACCATGCCTACACTCAAATGGAATTTAACAACAGTCATAGCCAGAGACTCTGGGTGGGCTGGCTTCAGGTGCAGCTGGCTTCAGCATTCAAATGATGGGGTCAAGATGCATTTTGACAAGTGTCCTTTAACTGGTGAATGGATGGGCACACTGAGCTTCACAGAGCACAACAGGAAGAAGGACAAAGCATTGCCATAAACCAGAAAGAAACCCACTGCCATCAAGTCAATTCCGACTCACAGCAACCCCCACGGGGCTGCCAAGGCTGTAAACCTTACGGAAGTAGATTGCCCCATCTTCCTTCCGGGGCATGGCTGGTTAGCAGCCAAATGCCGTAACCACTACACCACCAGCGCTCCTTAAGGATTGCTACATACAACACAAGTAAATCTCAAATGCATAGCATTGGGTAAAAGAAGCCAACACGAAAGACTACAGACGGTACAATTCCATATATGTGACATTCAGGGGAAAAAAGAAAGGTAAAAATGGAGACCCAATCAGTGGGTACCAGGGGCTGGGGAGGGAATTCAGGGATGGGGCTGTTGGAACTCTGTTCCCTGACTGAGGGGTCGTTACAGGACTCTATACATTTTCAGTTATTCATAGGTCTATACACTCAAAAGGGTGGATTTTACTGAAATTAATTTCAAATGATTTTTTTAAAGAGGAATTTTCCTCCATCCCTCAGTGGTCTTCACTCACAGTTGTCACACTGAGACCGGCAGGGGACTCAGCTGTTCTGATTGGCTCAGCCTACGTCATATGTGCCACCCAGGGGCCTGGAGAGAGAATCAGTGTTAGCAGTAGTATGGGGAGGGCGTCCCCCAAAGCATCATCAGGGTACCATTTTGACAGGAGGAGCAGGGAAATGCCAGACAGGAAAAGCACACCGAAATCCACTCTGCTGCTCCAATGGAACAATTCACACCACGCCAAGTCTGACTTCTGTGGTGCCATTACTACTCCTGTCATTGGTGACGGTGAAAAAGAAAACTCAGGAATGGGCCTGGGGTCACACAGCAGGGACTTCTGCCTTTACCCTGCGGAACGTGTCACCTTTAGAGTTTAGCATACCACTTTTGAATCAGAAGTTGGAGAATGCAAACCTAGCGTCCAAAATAAACCAGCACTCACTGAAGGGCTGATGTCTAACTTAGGAGCTAGTCTTCAAAAGTGACTTCAGTGGGCAGTGACAAAACCTGCATGCAACAGGTCACTGCAGGTGTACTGTCCGTTCAGCTGTACCAGCCCACACTCAGAAGGTCCCTGCATTCGGTTTAACACTCTGCTGTCACCGTCAGGTAAGCGAGCCCAGCGCTGCAAAAGGTGAGTGTTTTGGAGTTCCCAGGGGCAGGTCCAGTAAGCGAGCAGGGCACCACGGAAGGCAGGTGTATTGGAGCACCTGGGGGCAGGCCAGGTAAGCGAGTGGTAAGTGAGCAGGCTGCAGCAGGTGGATGTTGGAGAGAGAGGCTGGGGAAAACCAGGAAGTGAGCGGAGCCGTTTGGAACAACTAAGGGAGACAACCTTGTCTGTCAGTTTGTCATACTGTGGTGGCTTGCATGTTGCCATGAGGCTGGAGGCTATGCCACTGGTGTTTCAAATACCAGCAGGGTCACCCATGGTGGACAGTTTCAGTAGAGCTTCCAGACCATGACACACTCGGAAAAAGGAAGAGGTCATCCACCTCTCAAAGAATTGCCAGCGAAAACCTTATTACTCATAACAATAAGTGAAACATTGTCTGATATATTACTGGAAAACTTTATGAATAGCCCTGAAACATTGTCTGATACAGTGCCAGAAGATGAGGCCCTCAGGTCAGAAGGCACTCAAAATACGACTGGGGAAGACCTGCCTCCTCAGAGTAGAGCCTACCTTAATGATGTGGATGAAGTAAAGCTTTCAGGACCTCCATTTGCTGATGTGGTATGACTCAAGATGAAAAGAAACATATGCAAAAATCCATGGACTGTATGAAATATGAAATCTAGGAAAATTGGAAGTTGTCAAAAATGAAATGGAATGCATAAAGATCATGACTTAGCCATTAGTGAGCTGAAATGGACTGGTTTTAGCCATTTTGAGTCAGACAATCATATAATCTACTATGCTGGGAATAGCAAATTGAAGAAGAATGGCGTGACACTCATCATCACAAAGAATGTTTCAAGATCTATCCTGAAGTACAATGCTGTCAGGGATAGGATAATATCTATACACCTACAAGGAAGAGCAGCTAATACTACCATTATTCAAATTTACACAACCACCACCAAAGCCAAAGATGACAAAATTAAAGATTTTTACCACCTTCTGCAGTCTGAAATTGACTGAACATGCAATCAAGATGTGTTGATTATCACTGGTGATTGGAATGCAAAGTTGGAAACAAAGAAGACCTTGGTGAAAGAAATGACACTAGAAATCACATGATAGAATTTTCCAAGACCAACAACTTATTCACTGCAAATACCTTTTTTCAACAATACAAACAGCAGCTATACACATGGATTTTGCCAGATGGAGTACACAGGAATCAGATTGACTACATCTGTGACAAGAAGTGACGGAGAAGCTCAGTATCTTCAGCCAAAACAAGAACAGGAGCTGATTGTGGAACAGACCATCAACTTCTCATATGCAAGTTCAAATTGAAGCTGAAGACAATTATAAGAAGTCCACAAGAGCCAAAATATGACCTTGATTATATCCCTCCTGAATTTAGAGACTATCAAAGAATAGATTTGATGCATTGAACACCAGTGACTGAAAACCAGAGACATTGTGGGATGACATCAAGAACATCATCCATGAAGAAATCAAAAGGTTATTAAAAAGACAAGAAAGGAAGAAAAGACCAAAATGGATGTCAGAAGAGACTCTGAAACTTGCCCTTGAATGAAGAGTAGGTAAAGCAAATGGAAGAACTGACAAGATAAAAGAGCTGAACAGAAGATTTAAAGAGCAGCTTGAGAAGAGAAAGTCAATTACTATAATGAAATGTGCAAAGACCTGAGTTAGAAAACCAAAAGGGAAGAATATGCTCAGCATCTCTCAAGCTGAAAAAACTGAAGAAAAACTTCAAGCCTCAAGTTTCAGTACTGAAAGGTTCTATGGGCAAATTACTAATGATGCAGGAAGCAGCAAAGAAAGATGGAAGGAATACACAGTCACTGCACCAAAAAGACGGTCAATGTTCATCCATCTCAGGTGGTGACATATGATCAAGAACCAATGGTACTGAAGGAAGACGTTGAAGCTGCACTGACGGAATTGGCGAAGAACAAGGCTCCAGGAGTTGACGAAATACCCACTGAGATGTCTCAACAAACAGATGCCCTGCTGGAGGCACCCACTCGGTTATGCCAAGAGATGTGGAAGATAGCTACCTGGTCAACCGACCAGAAGAGATCCATATCTGTACCCATGCCAAAGAAAGGTGGTCCCACAGAATGTGGAAATTATCAAACAATATCATAAATAGCACACACAAACAAAATCTTACTGAAGATAATTCAAGAATGGTTGCAGCAGTATATTGACAGAGAACTGCCAGAAATGCAAACTGGATTCAGAAGAGGATGTGGAATGAGGGATACCACAGCTGATGTCAGAAGGATCTTGGCTGAAAACAAAGAATACCAGAAAGATGCTTAGTTATGTTTTATTGACTATGCAAAAACATTAGATTGGATCATAACAAATTATGGATAATATTGAGAAGAATGGGAATTCCAAACACTTAATTGTATTCCTGAGGAAGCTGTACATAGACCAAAAGGCTATTGTCCAAACAGAGCAAGGGAATACTACATGGTTTAAAGTCAGGAAGGAAGTATGTCAGGGTTGTATCTTTTCACCATACTTATTTAATCTGTATGCTGAGCAAATAATCTGAGAAGCTGGACTATATGAAGGAGAATGTGGCATCAGGATTGGAGGAAGACTCATTAACAACCTACGATACTCAGATGACACAACTTTGTTTGCGGAAAGTGAGGATGACTTGAAGCACTTACTGATGAAGATTAAAAACTACAGTCTGCAGTGTGGATTACATCTCAACATGAAGAAAACACAAATCTTCACAACTGGTCCAACAGCATCACGATAAATGGAGAAAAGATTGAAGCTATCAAAGACTTCACGTGACTTGGTTCTACAATCAACACCAATGGAAGCAGCAGTCAAGACATCAGAAGACATATTGCATCGGGCAAATCTGCTATAAAAGACCTCTTTCAAGTGCTGAAGAGCAACGATGTCTCCTTGAAGACTAAGGTGCGCCTCATCCAAGGCATGGTATTTTCAATCGCCTCTTACGCATGTGAGAGCTGGACAATGAATAAGCCAAAAAAGAGTTAATGCTTTTGAGCTGTGGTGCTGGTGAAGAATAGTGAAAGTACCATGGACTGCTGAAAGAACTAACACATCTGTCCTGGAAGAAGTGCAGCTGGGATGCTCCTTGGAGGAGAGAATGGCCAGACTTTGTCTCACCTACGTTGGTCATGTTGTCAGAAGGAACCGTTCTCTGGAGAAGGATGTCATGCTCGGTAGGGTGGAGGGTCGACGGAGGAGGGGAAGGCCCTCCATGAGAAGGACTGACACGGCGTCTGCAACCATGGGCTCAGGCACAGCGAGGACCGTGAGGCCGGCACAGGGCCGGGCAGGGTTTCATTCTGCTGTGCATACGGTCGCTGTGACCTGGAGACCACTCCACAGCACCTAGCTACAACAATGACATCACCGTCACAGTTAAGCGTGGCCTGCCAACCAAAAGGACAGCAGCTCCAACCCACCCCGCAGTTCCGCTGGGGAAAGGCCTGCTGATGTGCCTGGGGAAGTTGTTTCAGCCAAGAGAACCCCAGGAGGCAGTTCTGCGCTGTGACACGGGGTCCCCATGGTCGAAAACAAGCCAGTGTCACCTACCCACAGACGCTGTCTCTGAAGTCCCCGGTGGTGTAAGCAGTTACCACACCCGGCTGCTGACTGAAAGGCTGGCCGTTGGAGTGCCCCTAGAGGCGCCTGGGAAGAAATGCCTGGCGGTCTGCGGAGGGGGGGGGGCGGTCTGTGTCAGAGAAACCAGTCTCGGGAGACCCCAGGGAGCGCAGCGCTCCCCGGACACACGGGGGACACCCGAGTCCGCTGCGGCCCCAGCTGAGTCCAGTCCTCACCCCTGAGAATCGCTGCATCTTGGAAGCGCGCTTAAGTGAGGTCCCCAGGGCCAGTGGCGCGTGCACGCGGGCAGAGCTCTGTGTGATGTGTGTCCCCGGCTCCGTGCCACCCCATTCCCACCTGGTGCTGTGTCCCCCACGGAGCGCAGGTGAGTGTGCAGCGCGGAGACGGAGGAAAGAGGGGCGCTGGGCTCCCGGAGGCCGCGCTCTCTGTTCCAGCCGGAAGTTGCTGCAACGCAGGGAGAAGGCGCGACAGTCTAAGGAACATGGCTGGCAGGGCCCCTCTCACTGCGCTGGTGTTCCCACCGCTTCCTGTGCTCGCCAGCCATTAGCACTGAAAACGGCGGCCCAGGGGACCCAGGACACGACACGCCAGAGTCCCTTTCCCATCAGTCCTGCCTGATCCGGTCCACGCCAACTCGCAGCAACCCTACAGGGCACAGGAGCCCGCCCGTAGGCTGTTCTTGGCGGTAATCTTCACGGGAACAGATCGCAGGCCGTCAATCCTTGGCAGCTCTGGGGTGGGTTCAAATTTCCAACCTTTCAGCTAAACCCAAAAACAACCAAACCCACTATCATCTAATCAGTTCCGATTCATGGTGACCCCCACTGGGTTTCTGAGACAGTAAATCCTTAGGGAAGTAGATTGCCCAGTCTTTCTTCCCGGGAGTGGCTGGT
>NW_006921635.1:456784-458717 GCF_000298275.1 Orycteropus afer afer
CTAGGGTTTCCAAGGCGGTATCACTACAGAAGTAGCTTGTCCAACCTTCCTTCTGAGGAGTGGCTGGTGGGTTGAACCGCCAGCCTTCTGATTAGCAGTCAGATGCCTTAGGCACCATGCTACCAGAGCTCTCAGGCCTTCTTTACTCACCAATAATCCCAGGAAAGAAGGCTGGTTGGACATAATGTTATAAGAAGTGAAATAAACACAGCTGAGTTAGTTCTCGACAGCGTTCCCTTTCTGGTGAGAAGGCAATAAATACCTGTGCACATACCAGCTGCAAACAGAGCTGTGTGATTACGTAATTCTACATGCAAGTTAAATACTCTTACATTTGCATTTAAACCTGGTACTACACAACAGAAAAAACGAAGAGTAAAAGTCACGCTACTACCCTAAGATTTTCTTTTTCAGAACTGCCTTAAACAGCAAATAAAAACGCCATTACAAGTTGAGAGAGAGCAGACAGGACAAACGCCGTCTGAACACGTTTCACGGCACTTGCTTTCTGCTCTCGGAACAAGGGGGCGCTTCTTCCTTGCGCACCGAGCACCATGCGTCACGCAGCCGGCTCTGCGTGCGCCTAAGTTAACGCACCGAATCGCCACCACGCCTCGTTTCTCAGCTTTCTCCCACCACTCCGGCCAGCGGTTAAAGGACGCCCGCTTCCGGGGGCTCCATCTGGCTCGCAGACATGTTTTATCTGACCTAGTGGTTTTATAAATACTGAATCAGTCCCATAAATGCAGCTTTCTGGCTTTCCTTTAAAAATCGAACAAAAGGCTTTGCCTAGGCTGATGGGCTTTCCGCTCCAGGTGAGGCTGGTCAGCCCCGCTACTGCTCTGCATGGCGCCTGCGTCCTGAGCTTGCCAGAGTCCCCACCACTCCCTGTTGCCCACTCTAGCCTGTTCACTCACTCACACCTCCTGCCTGAGAACAGGCCAGCACTGCGGACAACAGAGCTGGGAGATGGAGACAGAATCCCAGGATGAGTTTACTGCCCAGAAAGGACCTTCCAAGTCCTAGCCCCGCCATCGGGTAACCTGAGCCTCATTGTGACAAAGCCTCTCTGAAGATGGCACTAAGGGTCTCGGGATGAGGTTATCCTAGATTCAAAATGGACCTAAATCCAATGACTGTGTTCTTGTAAGACAAGGGGGAGGCAGATTTGACACAGAGACCCAGGCAAAGGCCATGTGGAGCGGAGGCAGAGACTGGAGCGATGTGACCACAGCCACGGAAAGCCAGGAGCCACCAGACACTGGGGAGGCGAGGAAGGGTCCTCCGGTGAAGCCTTCAGAGAGCGCAAGGCGGCAACACTTCCATTTCAGATTTCCGGCTCCAGACGAGGAGTGCTGGTGGCACAGTGGTTAAAGCGTTCAGCTGCTAACCAAAGGGTGGGCGGTTTGAACCCAGCAGCAGCTTCACAGGAGAACGATGAGGAAGTTGGCTTCCAATGACAGCCTTGGAAACCCCTTGAGGCGGTCCGAGCCTGTAGTAGACATCACTATGAGTTGGAATCGACTCCATGGCAGTGGGTTTGGCTCTTCCTTTTTGCCCTCCAGGCTGTGAGGCGGCCAGTTTCTGTTGTTGTAAGCCCCCATGTTGGTGATAATTGGTGTCAAGGAGCAGCACTGGGCTGCACGGGGTTCCCAAGGCGTGACCTTCCGGGAGCAGGTCAGCTGGCCTGTCTTCTGAGGGCCGCTGGGTGTGCTAACACCGCCAGCTTCCCAGCCAGTCGCCAGGCGCTTACCACCCAGGACAGAACAGCATCGCCCGGTTCATCAGCGTGTGGCATCACAGTCCATCAGCGTGTGGCATCACCGTCCTGCAGGGATTTCTTTGTTCTCTTTCCCTCTGCAGTGCAGCCCACATCTTCAAGCCCATCAGGTAATCACTGCTGTGCCGTCAGCTGTGACGCGGAGCGACCCCC
>NW_006921635.1:459602-470535 GCF_000298275.1 Orycteropus afer afer
AGTCTTTGTGGCTGGTCCCTGGAGCCCCTGTTCCCCTGGGTCCGTAAGGTGGTTTGTAAGGGGGAAGAGCTCAAAGGCATGAGCCCAGGGGCCTGTGTACCTCCCAGGGCCCTGCTGACGGCCACTGTGTGAACACCCTCCACCACAGCGTGAGGAACAGACACAAGCCCACTTCCTGCCTGACGCGTTTCTCAGAACAATCCCAGAATTCCTACTGTGCAGGAAGTGCAGAACTGGGGAGAAAGAAGAAGAGCAGAGGATCTGACTCTAGGGAACTTCGAATTAAATTGGAAAGAGAAGAAAAGGCAGTGGGGAACAGTAAGGTAAGGGTGCCTTGGTCAACGTGCCCAGAATAGGCTGAAAGAACTGGCGAATGTCAGAGAACCGGCTGAGCGCTGCCTGCGCACGGTCACAGGGCTGTCATTAGTGAGATCCGGCAGGTGCGCTCTGATGGCAGGAAGGCTGACAGTGGTACGAGCCAGCACAGGCTGTCTGCACTCGGGGTTCTGTGACCCGTGCCTTAGCTCACTTACTCCTTACCCAAGTCTGGGAGAAAGCGTATTATTATTGTACTGGGATATTATTCGTAACATATAATTATTGCAAGAACAATTATATAGTATCATTTACATATTTGAGATTTTTAAGTGGAGGAACAGAGATGGCAAGTAACTTGCCTACGGTCACACAGCGTGTAAGTGGCGGAGACCAGATGGGGCACTGGGCTGCTGTTAACCACTATTTGTTGCTGACTCTGTATCCTTCTGAGTCTTGGGCTCATTTTCCTCCCTGGGGCTGGAGGACGGGTGAAATCACAGATTCCGACTACTCCTTCCTCTGAGACCTCCAGCAGCCGGTTGTTTCCCCCAAAACAAAGAAGGGCTCATCACTGCTTTCCACTGCTAATAGGAGCTGAGAGTGTGTATAACGAATCCACAAGGACCAGGTCAGGGAAGGAGACAGCCTTCCTAACCAGACTGGCCCCGGGAGCTAAGCAGGAACCCCGCTCATAGGTGAGATCAATTCCCAACAGATCTGGGGACTCTGGGTGGAGGAAAAAAACACCCTCAGCTCCTCACTCTCCATCCTCAATTGCGAGGTTATTCTGAGTCCAGCGCAGTGAGCCTAGGGAACGTGGCGATGCGGCCAGGGACAGCCGAGCTGGGAGGGGAGGCTGGCCCCGAGGACCCTGGGTGGGCCTGCACCTCCGAGCCGCCCGGTGACTGGCGCCGTCGAACCCCTCCTGGCCCTGGGACCCCCCGCTGCCGCTCCCGGGCCTCGCAGGCACGGAGTTTGCGCGCGGCAACACTGCCACCTAGTGGCCGAGGGTACCACACGGTGCCGTGATGCAGGTCGCTCTAGCCTCCGTGTTACAGACTATGAACCTAGCATTGGGGCGATGGGGATGGACTTTAGCCTGGCCTGGCCGCTGCTCTCTGACTGAATACCATCAACCAATGCATAGTGGCTCTATGTGACCCGGCTCTTGTTTGCAAAAGTGACGGAAACGCCAGTGTGGGTGGGCTTCGAAGCCCACCAGTCCCGAGGTGGGACGGAGAGAACTCACTGAGCTGCGAGCCAAAAATTGGGGATTTGAGTCCACTCAGAGGTGACTTGGAAGAAAAACCTGGCAATCTACGTCCAAAATACCAGCCGTTGGAAAGGCTCTGGAGCACGGCTCTGCTCTGATACACGGGTCGCCGTGGTCGGAGTCAACTTGACAGCAACGGGTTTATGCCACCCAGACCATCCTCAGAGCCAGGAGGGAGGCCGTGCGGGGACACAACAGGGCACAGACAGAAAGCGGCCCAACAAGGTGGCCTCTCCCTGCTGCGAAAGGACGCAACATTCCGCCCACACCCCACACCTCCCATGACCCTGGGAACACTTGGGTTTTCCCGAAGACAAAGAGCTCCGATGACCATTCGACCGATGTGACGGGTGAACAGCGAACGGGGGCCGCCTGACAGCAGGTCCAGGCAGCTGACCTGGGCGACCATTGGAAATCCTTTTGTCCTTCCTCCTTGACCTCAGGTTTTACCCGGGGAAGTCACGACATGGAAACAAGTTTTCCCGTGTCTGTCACCTTCCTTCCAGTGATACTCTGGCGGCTTTATGAAAGCCTTTCTTCTCTTGCTTGTCAGATGCGTTCACTCCAGGGGAAATCTCTCTGGTCAGGCCCTCTAAAACCACCCCGGCCCCCAGACCACCGCGGTGCTGACAGGCTGGGAGTGGGAGAAGACATTGAAAGGCTGGTCCCAATGGGGACTGGTGTAGCCTGCGTCAGTGACAGAGTGGTGTGGGGACAGAACCACACCCACTCTGAGACGGCGTTGAGGAGCTGCACCCAACACTGCACACGGGGTGGTGCACATCACGGACTCCGCTGGAACGAGGCAGAAGTGAGTCGTTCTCGCAGCAGGTGCACGTTTGCACCACCTGGGAGCTTACTGACACACGCATTTCCAGGCCCCAACCCCAGACGTTCCGATTCTGGACTAGATCTTGGGACTCAAGGAATCTGTGTTTTTCAAAAGCTCACGCTGCCCCACCCCCTAGCTCCTGATACTGATGCAGCCAGTTCCAAGACCTCGTTCTGAAAGACACTGTAGTAAGGGCTACAGAACATAAGAAAGAAGGAAATTGTAGCCAGGGGGTAATCAGCTGTCCCCTCCTCCCAACCCAGGCCCAAAGGTGCCGTAGACCGCATGCATGACACCGCACCAACTGCTCGTCAGGCCCCCAAACCCGAGCGTGTGGAAGGAGCCTGGGCTCTGAGTCACCCTGACTCCTGACTCCTGGGTCACCCAGGGTGAGCACCCCAAAGCAATGTCGGTACAGAAGAGGCAGGAATATTATCTGCTTCCTTGATAGGCAGACCTGGTCTTAACAGAGATGGATCAGGCGCACCCATCCATCCACGATGTATTTCCTGCGCCCTTACAGGTCAATGGCAGGGGAAGCTGCAGTGTGATGCGGCCCTGCGCTCGTGCAGCTTGCAGCCTGGTTTGGGGTGTGGACACAAACAAGCCAGCCCAGTAGAGAGAGGGACAGCCGTGAGGAAGCAGCACCAAGGGGACCATCATGCAGCCTTGATGCGGCCAGGGAAGCCAGGACCTGCACTGGTTGAATCATGTCCCCCAAAAACCCTTCGGAAACCTCAGACCTTATTCAGAAATAGGGTCTTTGCAGATGTAGTTACGTTAACAAGAAGTCGCACTGGATTGGGGCAGGGGCTAAATCCAATGACTGGTGTCGTTATGGGAGAAAGGAGAGGGAGATTCGGACACAGGGGCACCGAGGAGGCTGTGTGAAGACAGACAGACACTGGAGTGATGCTGCTACAAGCCAAGGACTGCCGGCCGCTCTCCGAGGCTGGGAGAGGGGCATGGGACTGGCCTACCCCCAGGGCCCCCGGAAGAAACCATCCTCACACACTGAGTATGGACTTGGGGCCTGCAGAACTGTGGGAGAATAAACACCTGCTGTTTTCAGCCACCCGGTTTACAGGAACGTGTGATGGCAGGCCCAGGACTAACATAGAGCCCGAGGGACAAGCGGGATTAACACAGGCCAAGGGGTGGGGAAGAACGTCGGGCCAGAGGAAAAGAGCGAAGAAGAACACGCAGCCCTGTGGAGAGCCGTGGCCAGGCCGGCGCACGCGGGATGAGACAAGGCAACATGCCAGGCTGGAGCGGAAGGAAGAGTGAGATCACGGTGCCAGAGGGAGCCACTCTGTGGGGTTCGGGCTTTAACCAAGGGTGACAGGAAGCCACTGGCGGAGTCGAAGTCGAGGAAACACAGCGCGGTGGGACCTCGTCCAGTGCAGCATCGCTCCGCGGTGACGGAGAACAGCCTGGAGACAGGAAAGGCTGGAACAGAGATGGGTGAGGTGGGCCAGGCCAGAGGTGATGGCGACCTGAACTGAAAAACAGCCACCAGGAGTGTGAGAAGAGGCAAGACAGCTGAGAGGACTTGGCTACTGATAGACACGGCGGAGGGGAAGGGTGTTGAAAGAAGGAAGGAAGGATTTGGGGTTTTGTCCGGCTCAGGTGTGGGCAAAAGGCAGGCCAGTCATTGAGGTGAGGAGGCGGAGGCAGGTGAGGAGTTTTGCTTGGGACCTATGATTTAGACATCTGGGGACCCCAAGTACCAGTGTCTACCAGGTCATGAGCTGGGCACTATAAAGAGATGTGGGCATTGTCAGAAGGCAGGTGGGGATAGAGGCCATCGGCATAAATGAGCTAGAGGCATGTGAGCTGAGTGGGGACCAAAGAGAGCTGGGAGGAGAGACCCCCACCAAGGGTCTGGCCCACACCAAGCAACCTGTGGAGAACTCTCAGAGGCACAGGAGGGAGGAAGGGAGACCAGGAGCATGTGTTCCCAGAAAAGCAAAGAGAAGGAGCCACCAAAGGCCACTGAGAAGTCAAGACAGCTGCCCCAGAAGCAGCCCTTGCATTTAGCCTTGACCTTGGTGAGCAGTTGCAGGGGTGAGTGGTGGCACAAGCACAACAAAATGGTGGTGAGGAGTGAGCAGGGCTGCGGAGTGAGACACCAAGAACAGACGGCTCTTTCAGGAAGCAGGCTGTGGTGACGAAAGTCAAAGGCATCCGGAAACAGTCAGTCCAGAGGACTAATGGGCCAGCAAGCCTCAGCCTGCATGACCCTGAGATCAGGGCAACTAGATGGGGCCCAGCTACCACCGCTGACCGCTCTGGAAGGGGTCACAATAGAAAGTCCTGCACAGAGTGAGGAAAATGTAGACAGAACTCAAAAGCATAAAGGCGACCAGGCTCGCTGGCCTGATGGAGACTGGTGGGACCCTCACAACTATGGCCCTTAGACACCCTGCGAGCCTGGGAACGAACTCGCCCTCACGGCTCCACTTTCAGCCAACAATAGACACCTCTAAAGTGAACAGTAACGCCAGGGAGCTAGCTCTCCCTAGGACAGTCAACACGGTGTCAAAGAGCTTCACCGGCCCAGGAGGGAAGCACCAAAGGCAAGAAGGGAAAGGGAGGAAGTGGGGATTGCAATCAACGTCAGGAAACAAAATGTGAAGGAAACACCAATGTGCTCGGTAACTTCCACCCAAACCACAGTACAAAGCCAACAAAAGCAGCATGCTGTAGAAGGTGACTGGAGTGGTGCCCGCGAGGCCGCTGACACCGGCTCCGACTCCTGCTGAGCCCGGGGTTTGGAGGACAGTCGTGCCCCCAGGCTCTGAAGGGGTTGGTTTCTCAGAAGCAAACCACCAGGCCTTTCTTCCAAGGTGCCTCTGGATGACTCAAACCCCAGACTTTGGGTTAGCCGCTGAGCACACCACTGTTTCCACCTGCATCTGGGCGCATCCGCCCGTCCATTCCCTGCAGACGCCCCCCGTGGAAGCAGCGTGGTGTCCTTCCTGGACAGTCACGGACCGGACATTCCTGGGAGAGTCTGGGCCTAACTCAAATCCCCTATTCCTAATTCCTGCTCCCGCCCATCACACAGCCCTGAGCTGATGTTTACCACGTGGGTTGCTATGACAACGGAATATCAGCGTGTGCTCCATCTGGGGCTCACGCTGCCCTCACTGAAAACAGGTCAATGAGGAGGGCAGGTAGCCGTCTCAGCAGAAACTGAAACAGAGGTTGCTGAGCCCCAGACCAGCCACTTCTCGACCACCCTTCTCAACAGCAGTAGCAGGCTCTGAAGTTCAAAGGCAGGATGATAAGCCACGTGCTAACATCTTAAAACCAGTTCAACTCGTGGTGAACCATGTGCCCCACAGGGCTTTCCATGGCTGGGATCCTTCCCAAGCAGACCACCAGGGCTGACTCCTGAGAGACCTGGGGGTGGCCTCAAGCCTCCAACCTTTCACTGAGAAGCTGAGTGTGTGACCAGGTGCGCCATCCAGGACCTCCTGTGGAAACCTGTCATCACTAGACATCGGCTACTGGCCTCCTCTTTATTTCTCTTCTCTCCCTTCCTTTGCAGAAAGCCTTGGGGGCTTGGTCACAGATGGGCACATGACCTGTTTCAGGGCATTGATGGAGAAAATGACTCCCTGGACTTGTGCAGGGCCACAAGAAGGAGCTTTCCTCTTCCCACCAACAGTGTGGTGTGAGAATAAGAGACCCTGGCACTGTGTTAAGGCTGTCACTGTGATAAGTGCGGAGCTGAGAGCTGCAGGGGTGTGGGGTGGAGCTCAGGGGGAGCCGGTGCCATGGAAACCAAAGCAGGAAGTCAGAGAAACCAGACCCTTGCAGACAGTCTTGAGTTGCTTCCAGGTCAAGCCAGTGCCTCCAACATGAGGAATTCTTGCATCCACACGGCTCATTGCATGAGACATGAGGAAGAAGATTTCATGGTGCCCTGTGTGGCGAGAAGATGAACTCCTACCAACAGACAGCACAGCTTAGCCAGAAGTTCCAAATCCTTAAAAACACAGGGGCAAATGTTAAGAATACTAGAGGCCGAACACACAGTTCCAGCATAAAAAATAGTCCAGCTTCAGGCCAGGTAGTGGAGGCCCCACGGTTACAGTGAATTACTTAATGGCCCTAGTAGCCAGGCACAGTCTGTGTGACTCTCACACAGTAATTGGGTGGGGGTACTCTTGGCTACCAAGGGGATTAGCCATCTTGCTACTAATGTAAGTAAGGTGCATAGGCTCCTTGTAGGGGTCACCCACTCCAAAAACAAAACTCACTGCCATCAAGTCAGATCCAACTCATAGCGACCCCTCCTTGGGCTTCCAAGGTGGTATCACTACGGAATTAGATTGCCCAACCTTCTTTCCAAAGAATGTCTGGCGGGTTTGAACCAACAGCCTTCTGGTTAGCAGTCACATGCCTTAGGAACTACACCACCAGGGGGCCTATACAAACAGGCTGCGTGGAACACTTGCAGAGGACTGGTCAATTCTGCCATCCAGCTAGGCTTAAAAGAGAGCCAGTCTCAGAGCTGGGGGCGGGGCTCACTACCATCAAGGAAGAAGAGCCCGGAGTGGAGTGTGTCCACCGGCTGCCTGCGGGCACGGCTGAGAAGCTGTTTTGATTGAAGAGCTGAATCCTGAGTTGTTCCTGATCCTAAATTGCAGCCTGGCTGTTAGTTCTGTGTGGCCATTGCAATGAATTCCCAACCCCAGGAGAGAAGCAGTGAGTGCCGCGGGAGGGACGGCTGGTGTCAGTATTGGTAAAAAGGCTGGACAGTGGAGGTGTGTTTAACCTCCACATCAGAGGAATCAGCCTTAGGCTGATGTTGATCTTAATTCTCCTCTCCCTTCCTGAAGCTAGGCAAGGTCTGATGTCACGGAAGCTCGGTAAGGTCTGACGTCATCTGAAAGGTGACAACATGCTACCATTTTAAACCACCAGCCCCCAAGCTCTCTGGAATTCTTTGCAAAAATGTCAAATCTCTGATCAATAACTTTCAAATGCCACAATCCATGCATTCAAGTCATGAGTCTTCAGATGGCCTGCTGAATGAACATATTGACAAACAGATTAATTTCAAATCATTCCTCCAGAGCTGCCACTTCCTCCAAACAGATCCAACACAAGCCAGTCTGTGACAGAATCTCCACGTTTTGTTGTGGTGGCTGTTGCTGGCTGTCAGAAAGTCGTTCTAACACATGGCCACACCGCACAATGGGATCGGACCACGTGATCCACGGAGCTTCCGCTGGCTTTCTTTCCTAGTCCATCGTAGTCTGGAAGTTCCGCATCCGAGGAACACACAAGCCTCCACTGACAGAGGGGAGGCGGCTGCACGTGAGGAGCACCGGCCGGGAATCGAACCCAGGGCCCCCACGTGAGAGGCGGGCATTCCGCCACTGAAGCATCACTTTCCACTGCGCGGGTGTTTTAACGTCACTCTGCTCCTGCCTCGCTGGGGAGTGCTTCTCACAGTCAGGACTCTGTCGTGCACCTCAGAGGCATCCGAACACAAACGTTTTGATGAGAACTCAAAGGCTTCTTGTCGCTGGGGTGTTGCGCTTTTCTCTGAGTTTCCTGTGTTTATGTTTTACCTTACCCATGTGTTCCTAAGACATGAAAGCTCTGAGCAACTGGCAGATGTGTCCTGAGAAGTCCTTTGATTACTTACTCAATTTGCAAAAATTGCAAATGTGATGGAATTGGAGCCTCAGGCTACAACATCCTCCCACTGGAGCAGCGATTTCCCAGGACCTGACCCAGAAGTCTCCTCTGTTTTCCATTTCCAGCAAGCAAGTCTGTGCCAGCGGTCCAGGGCAGGAGCCGGCCCCGGCCAGCTGAGTACAATTCACACTGGATTTCTGTTTGTCTGTCTGTTTTCCTCGCAAAGCAGGAAATCTCAGCATCACCTCCCAGGTGGGCAAAGATCCACCAGTCTGACCTTAAGCCAAGTTAGTGTGGTTATGGGAAACAGCCTCACTCATTTTTGGAGGGAGGAAGAGAGGGAATTTGGCAAGTCAGCTTCTCAGAACTTATCCTACTAAGGTGCCTGCACACGTGTGAAATGACAGGTACAGTTCTTCTTGGAAGTCTTAGTAATAACACCAGTTAACACACCCATCCACCCACCAACCTTCTGTCAGTTTGCCATGATGTGGTGGTGTCTCTGTGATGCTGGAAGCCATGCCACCAGTATTTTAAACACCAGCAGGGTCTGCCTGGTGGGCAGGCTTCAGTGGAGCTTCGAGATTAGGACAGACCAGGAAGAAAGCCCTGGTGATCTGCTTCCAGAAATCAGCCAATGAGAATCTTAGGAATCACAATACAATGGTGTCCAACATAATGCTAGAAGGTGGGGATGGCTCAGGGCAACGCTTCATTCTGTGACACTAAGGTCACCATGACAACCACCACCACCACCACCACTGCTTCCATAGAGTTAACTACGTGCCAGGCACTGTTCTAAGTGCTTTACATACATCAACTCATTTGGCCTTCACAACTGTATGACGCAGGTCTACCATTGTTGTTGTTGTTATGAGTCGTCGAGTTAGACCCGACTCATAGCAACCCCTCCTTGGGTTTCCGAGGCAGTATCACTACGGAAGTAGATTGCCCCATCTTCTTTCCGAGGAGTGGCTGGTGGTTAGCAGCCTTCTAGTTATCAGTCAAGTGCCTTAGGCACTACACTACCAGAGCTCCTAGGTCTACCATTAGCTCCATTGAAAGACGAGGAAGCCAAGAGGCACAATGAGGTGGAGTGATCTAGCCATGCACTGTTGTATTGCCCCAAGACTAGGCCCATGCCAAGTGTCCCTCACTAGGGAGACAGCTATGTAAGCTGTGGGCTGGCCACATGCTGGACTGTGAAATGCTGCACCTAAAACATGGAGCTGTTAAAGAGTCAGGCTGTCCTTCCTCAGCCAGATAGGTAAGCAGACCACAGTATCTATGTACAAAAAATGGAGTGGTAGTGATAAGAAGAAATGAACTATCAAACTACAAAAAGGCATGGAGGAATCGTAAATGCATACTGCTGAGTGAAAGATGATCTGGAACTGTCTGGTTCCAGCTCTGTGTCATCCTGGAAGACAGTCTGGAACATCTATAAACCAAAAATCCAAAGGGAGCTCTGGTGGCATAGTGCCTAAGGCATCTGACTGCGAACCAGAAGGCTGGCGGTTCAAACCCACCAGCCACTCCTCGGAAGGAAGGTTGGACGACATTCCAGCTCTTGGGCATTCTGGAAGACAGTCTGGAACATCTGCACACTGTCTGGTTCTAGCTCTGTGACGTTCTGGAAAAAGCAGAGCTATCAAGGCAGTAAAAAGGTCAGTAGTCACCGAGGGATCAAGAGGAGGGGGACGGGATTATAGTGGACACAGAACTGTACGGCAGTGAGAATCCTGTGTGTGACACTGTCATGGTGGACACATGACATCATGCACTTGCCAACACCCACAGAATGGGACAACAGTGAATGCTCACGGACACTTCGGTTAATAATAGTGTATCAATACGGTTCACCAGTTGTAACAAACATACCATAATGATGCAGGATGCTCACAATAGAAGGAATGTGGGAGGGAGGGGATCTGGGGACTCTCTGTACTTTCTGTGCAATTTTTCTGTAACCCTAAAACTGCTCTAAGAATTACAGTGTATTTTTAAAAATCAAAGCTCTTTAAGTTAGAGAAAGATCCCCAAGACATATTGTGTGTTAAGTGAGAAAATAAGGTGCAAAACAGTAACCATCGTTTGCTGCTCTTGGTGAGGAAGAAGCACACTATATATACACACCCACTATTTCTATGCACAGAATATATATATGACATATGCTATGTGTGGTGTACTATACCCAGTTTGCTACACCATGTATGTATATATAATTGGTACACCATATATATATATATATATAATATACACAGACACACATATATTTCATGCATAGAAAAAATACATCTATATGCTTTTCTATGCATGAAATGCCTCTGAACACGCAGACAAGGAAACTCACACCATTGGTGCAAAACGCAGGAGGAGCCCTGGTGGTGCACTGGTTAAAGCGCTCGGCTGCCAACCAAAAGGCCGGCAGTTCAAACTTACCAGCTGCTCCGTGGGAGGAAGATGAGGCAATCTGCTTCTGTAAAGATCTGAATCTTGGAGATGCTATGGAGCAACTCTGCTCTGTCCTTCAGGGGCGCTGTGAGTTGGAATCTACTCAACAGTAGTAGGATTGGGATTTTTAAAAAAAGGGGGATGCAAAATGCAAGTGGGTCGCTGAGGGGCAGAACAGGAAGCAGCCTTTTCATTACAGTGACTTCTGTATTTCCCGAAGTTTGACCGTGGTTCGGTATTCACAGCTTTCCTGAGGTGCCGTTCATGTACCATGAAAGGTACCATTTCTACTGTGCAGTTCACCGAGCTTAGCCAGTTTGCACACTCGGGCAGCTGCCACCACCAGCAGATTTAGAAGCCTTCCATACCTCCAGAAAAGTCCCTACACTGATTTG
>NW_006921635.1:471725-474671 GCF_000298275.1 Orycteropus afer afer
AAGCTGAAAGAAGTGAAGAAAAATATTCAAGCCTTGAGTTGCAATATTGAAATATTCTATGGGCAAAATATTGAATGATGCAGGAAGCATCAAAAGAAAATGGAAGAAATACATAGAGTCACTGTACCAAAAAGAATTGGTCGATGTTCACCTATTTCAGGAGGTGGTATATTATCAAGAACCAATGGTATTGAAGGAAGAAGCAGAAATTGCACTGGATGAACTGGCAAAAAGCAAGTCTCCAGGAATTGATGGAATACCTATTGATGTTTCAACAAATGGATGCCGCACTGGAGACACTCACTCGGTTATGCCAAGAAATCTGAAAGACAGCTACCTGACCAACTGACTGGAAGAAATCCACATTTGCATCCATTCCAAATAAAGGTGATCCCACAGAATGTGAAAATTATCAAGCAATATCACTGATATCACATACAAGTAAAATCTTACTGAAGATAATTCAAAAACGGTTGCAGCAGTATATTGACAGAGAACTGCTAGAAATGCAAGCTGGATTCAGAAGGGGACATGGAGCAAGGGATATCATAGCTGATGTCAGATGGATCTTGGCTCAAAGCAAAGAATACCAGAAAGATGTTTACTTGTGTTTTGACTATGCAAAACATTTGACTGTCTGGATCATAACAAATTATGCATAACACTGTGAAGAATGGGAATTCCAGAACACTTAATTATGCTCATGAGGAACCTGTATATAGACCAGAAGGCTGTCATTCAAACAGAACAAGAGGATACTGCATGGTTCAACATCAGGATGGTGTGCATCAGGGTTGTATCCTTTCACCACTTATTCAATCTGCATGCTGAGCAAATAATCCAAGAAGCTGGACTCTGTAAAGAAGAATGCAGCATCAGGATTGGAGGAAGACTCATTAGCAACCTGAGATATGCAGATGACACAACCTTGCTTGCTGAAAATGAAGATGACTTGAAGTACTTACTGATGAAGATTAAAGACTACAATCTACAGTGTGGATTACACCTCAACATAAAGAAAATTAAAATCCTCACAACTGGACCAATAAGCAGCATCGTGATAAATGGAGAAAAGATTGAAGTTGTCAAAATCTCACATTACTTGGTCCTACAATCAACACCAATGGAATCAGCAGTCAAGAAATCAGACCTCGAATCGCACTGGGCAAATCTGCTACAAAAGATCTCTTGAAAGTGCTAAAGAGCAAAGATGTCTCTTTGAAGACTAAGGTTGCCTACCCCAAGCCATGGTATTTTCAATCACCTCAAATGCATGTGAGAGCTGGACAATGAATAAGGAAGGAAGACTGAAGAAGAGTCGATGCTTTTGAGATGTGGTCTTGGTGAAGAACACTGAGAGTTCCATGGACTGCCAGAAGAACTAACAAATCTGTCCTGGAAGAAGTCCAGCCAGAATGCTCCTTGGAAGTGAGAATGGCAAAACTTCACCTTATCTACTTTTGTCATGTTGTCAGAAGGGACCGTTCCCTGAAGAAGGATATTATGCTCGGTAAAGTTGAGGGCCAGCGAGAAAGGGAAAGACCCTCAATGAGCTGGAGTGGACACAGTAGCCACAATGATGGGCTGAGGTATAATAAGGCTTATGAGGCTGGCACACAACCAGGTGATGTTTTGCTCTGTTGTACACAGGGTCACTATGAGTGGACGCCAACCCAGCAGCACCTAACAACTACAACAACACTGCTTGCACAAAAGGAGCCCTGGTGGCACAGTGGTTAAGCAGCTCAGCTGCTAACCAGAAGGTCAGTGGTTCGAACCCACCAGTCACTCCATGAGGAAAGATGAGGCAGTCTTCTTCTGTAAAGATTTACAACCTTAGACACCCAATGGGGCAGTTCTAGTCTGTCCTACAGGGTCTCTCTGTGTCAGAATCAATTCCATGGCAATGGGTTGGGTACTGGTTGTACATAGTGCCTGGGTGACAGAAATGGTTAAGAGCTGGGCTGCTCGCCAAAAGGCGGCAGTTCGAGTTCACCCAAGGGGGCCTCGGAGAAAAGCCTGTCACTACTTCTGAAAAAGCAGCACAGTGTTCCTCAGACACACGTGAGGTTGCCATGCATCTGCATCAGCTTGATGGCAAGTGGCTTCCTGGTTATACAATGGTATCTCAGTAGGGTTTTGATCTGTATTTTTCTAATAAATAATGATATTGGGCATCTTTTCTATCTGCAAAAATTAAATTGGATTTAAGAGTTTGAATTAGTAACCGAGATACAAAACTTGAGAGATTTCACATAAAGATCGGGACTCTGGTTGCTTTCTGTCCAAAACCGGAGGATGTGGCAGCGCTGCGTCTGCCCAAAGGCCCACTGCCTCATTTCCACAATGTGATCCCTAACTGTTTGCTTTTGCAGGTAATGGAAGTTGCCTTGGTTCTCTAGTGCTGCCTTAACAGAAAGACCACAAATGCAGGGCTTTAACAAACAGAAATCTATTCTCTCACAGTTTAGGAAGCTGCAAGTCTGAATTCAGAGTGCCGCTCTAAGGGTTGGGTGGAGCCCCCGGCCGTGGGCTTCAGCTCCGCCTTGCAGGCCCCTGGAGCGAGCTATAGGCTTCTCCTGACTCAGGCAGCTGCGGGGACTAACCAACTGGAGGCTGCAGGCGGCACAGCCGGCGGCTGAGGCTGACCAATCCAAGGTCGGCAGGGCAGAGGGCAGATCCTTGGCTCTCAGGCTGCGAAGGCAACAGTCCTGAGCTCGGCAGGCAACACGGCCCCTGGTTCAAGTCCAGGAAGCGGAGATGCTTACGGGCCAGACACAGGCCCCTGGTTCAAGCCCAGGAAGCGGAGATGCTTACGGGCCAGACGCAGGCCCCTGGTTCAAGTCCAGGAAGCAGAGATGCTTAACGGGCCAGATGCAGGGTCCACTCTAGTTCAAGTCCAGGAAGCGGAGATGCTTACGGGCCAGATGCAGGGTCCACTCTAGT
>NW_006921635.1:474975-489439 GCF_000298275.1 Orycteropus afer afer
AACCACATCCAGCTGCTGAGCCACTCAAATTCACAGCCCAGCCCCGGTGACACACAGCTTTCACTACCACAGAAGGCAGATGCTGAATGTGGGCAGTACCCTCAGTGGGGCCTGGGGCAGCACCTGCATCAAACATATCAGTGCTCAGCAGTCGGAGACATGAACCTCCCTCCAAGGTCAAAGAAACAAAATAATAAAAGACAACTGGAGAAGGCCTGTCTTGTGTCCAGGTAAGGCACTGACACCGAATGTCTGCTATAAACTTACCAAAAGCATTCTGGGACCTGGGAGTGCAGGTACGAGAACACACGTCCAACACAACTGCTCTCTTTGCAAGAGCAGGTGTGGCCACTGCAAGAGGCTGATGTGCTCAACTGCTAACCGAGGGGCTCTCTGGGGCCACGATGGTGGCGCCCGACTACTCACCTAAGGAGGGGCTCTGGTGGCACAGTGGTTAAAGTGCTTGGCCGCTAACCATACATCAGCGGTTCAAACCCACCAGCCGCTCCACAGGAGAAAGACGTGGCAGTCTGCTCCCATAAAGATTACAGCCTTGGAAACCCTATGGGGCAGTTCCACCCTGTCTGCAGAGTCACTATGAGTCGGAAGCAACCCAATAGCAGTGGTTTTGTTTTGGGGTTTTTTGGTTATTAACCTAGAGATTAGCCTAGAGTTGGACAAGTCCACCAAGCAGCATCGCAGAAAAAGGGCCGGTGACCAACTTCCAGAAAGATCAGAGCCAAGGAATCTGAGGGAACAGCTCTACTCTATCAACCGATGACAGTGGGTTTACCTCTGTACCTTTCTGAACTTGCAGACCAAAAGACTGGAGGTTCAAGTGGCACCTCACAAGACCTGGTGATCTGCTTCCGGAAACCAGCCACTGAAATGCCTAAGGGGCACAGTTCCCTGACACACACAGGGTCACAACAGGCCGGGTTTGTCTGCGGCCTTCCAAATCACCGAGCCCCACTGACTTGAGCCTTGTGGCCATGTTCGCTGGTCCCGTCATAGCGTTGGTGCTGTATGACCAGACTCCGATTTGTCTAAATGCACCTATTCCCATTTAAATCCGCCACAGATGCTGAGACCTGCCCGACACCCCCGCAGAGCCTTCCCGTTCTTGAAGACAGGAATGGAAACACGCCTGAACTCTTTGCGGAGCAAACAAACCTGTCCTTTTTCTGAGCTGAGCTCGCCCTGGCAAGCCCACTGGGAGCCCCTCTAACATCCTCTCCAATGCAACGAGCCAGTTGCACACGCTAATAAAAGCTGACTGTTTCGAAGACTGCTGGCAAATCTTATTAAAGTAATCCCCCTCCCTGAACCCAGATTATTACAGCCACCTTTATGGGAGAATAAAAATTAATTTTCTCGGCTATAATAAGAACAGTAAGAATGCATCACTTGGGACCAAATAAAGATTACAATTAGCTCCAACAGAATAAATCTAAATGTAACGTAGGCCAGCAATTTATTCGCCGCTATTCTCGCTACTCTCTCTCCGGGGCCTGTTGAATGAGGCTGCTGGGGTTGGATCCCTCGCTGGCTGGGCCGCTGTTGATACAGTTACACTCAGTGGCTCCGGCAGCAAGGCCAGGCTCCAAGCCAACGCCCCGAAGCCTGAAGGATTATCTCAGGACTTGAGACGCCGTGAAAGAGTCCAGGGCAGGGAGACTGGGTCCTTGTTAGAAACAATGAGTCCTGCTGTCCCCAAAGAGCAGTGGGCCCCTCTCTGAGTCACTGTGGACGTGTGTGCCTGTAAATTCCCCTTCTGACGACGGCACCAAGGTTTCTTTTCAGACTGCCTCCTCCCTCCCTCCATGTCTCAAGCAGAGTTGGCTCCGTTCTCAGTTCTAAGAATGAGTCTGTGACCAAGGTAGGCCCATAATAACAAGGCCCAGGATTTCTGCATGAAATCTCTTTATTCCCTTTGGCTTTCTCCATATGGGTGCAAACCTCGGGAGAGCCGAGACAAGGAGAGAGGTTGGGCCTTCGTCTGAAATGACTTGATGGTAATGGGTTAACACTCTTTGTACCCCTGGATCAAGCCACACCTGAAGCTTCCTGCCCCTGGTTTTCAGTTAGCAAGCCAATGCATTCCTCCATTTTCTTGTTTAATGTGATGGTCTCCGGCAACCCAAAGTACCCTTGTTGAGACGCTCATTTCTCAAGATCCCAGTGTGGCAGTTCTTTAAAAGCTAAACATACACCTAGCCTGTGATGCAGCAATTCTGCTCCTAGGTACTTACCTAAAAGTGATCCCGTCACTATAATGGACCTGCTATGACAATAAAGGGGGTGTCTGACCCCTCGCAGGCCTGTGAAGATTGACAGCCTCTGGTGATCAGTTCCATTCTCTAACACAGAGGGGCGTCGTGAATCGGAATCAACTTGACAGCAGCAGGTCTGAGGTTGGGTTGTCATTAACCACATCGGGTGTGGTGTATACTGCACGTTCTCCACACACCTGGCTCGGAGACAGACAGTCGCAGCACCGTCGTCTCAGCATCCACCATGCAGGACGATTACAGAGACCACAGGTTCCTAGGTTTTACACCAAGAGGGAAGGCTCTTATCCAAGGCCACCAGGGCAGGACAAGGACATGAGCCACATCTGTCCGATTCTCTGACCACTGCATGGTCCTGCCCAGGCTTCAAGGCTTACCCTTATGATCTCTGGGCACAGAGGAATCTAGACATCTGGGGGTCAGGGCTAGGAAGGAAAGTCAAGTGCACGCACCCAGTAACTCATAGTTAACTTTTGTAGGAATGCAGAGCTTTTTCAAACAGTTTTTGAATTCAGATGGATATGGATTCATTATGGGTATTTATCATGGGATATTTAACTTTTACACAAGGGTATACTGTGATACAATGGCAACGCATGTACCAACCAGACAACTTAAGGTAAATCATTACGAATACAGTCCAAGTCACCCATGTCCCATCCTGAACACATCCCCTTCCTAATTCCAGAGGTAACCTTGAACTTGGAGTTCATCCTGGCTGTGTAATTTTTACTTTGATTACTGTCTGTAATGTACACCTGTCCTAATACTTGTCCTATCACATGCTGTGAGGTTTCTATACTTTTAAACTTCATGGAAACAGCACTGCATTTTTCTGCAACTTTCGTCTTCCACTCACCGGTGAAAGTCCGGTTGACACACACCGCTCTAACCCACCCGTGTCACGGTGCCACAGCGTCCCCCTGAGCGGAAGCACCACATGTAGCCACTATTTTGTTCAGTCTTTAAGTTGATTCCAAGTCCTGCAATTCCATACAATGTTTGAAGAAACAATCCTCACGACAATTCTCACGCACGGCTCCTTGTTGACACCTGTGTGCACTCTCACTCCAGAGGGGAGCTCCGAGTGCTTTCAGAAGATAAGACGCGCTGCTCGGGAAGGCAGTGAGCAGATACATCAAGAGCTCTCTGGAGGCAGCAGAGGGTCTGGGACCCACCACGGCAATGCCTGCCCACCCCTCTTGGCAGCCCCAGAAATTTCAGGCTCCTGGTGGAAGCCCCACTGGGGAGGTGATCTGCCGCTGGACACCAGCATGGAAATGACGGGCCAAGAGCACCTGGTACCTCGCTCCCAGCCCACGGACAGAAGGGACATGATGCAGGCAGAGAACACCACCCACATCCCAACTCTGGCCGTCTGGCAAGTCCACTGAGTACACACTGCGTGAAGCTGTGCATGTCACCTACTTATGGCGGTGGGGGCAAGGACCCACCTCTACGTAGATGAGCTGAGACCAGGGAGACTTCCAAATAGTTTCATACGGACGTCCGGTATTTACACAGCATGCTCAGAGTGCGCCGTGTGCTTCCCAGAGTTTCACATGCATTAACTCATCATTGACCTTGATGATACAGTTAAGCCCTCACCTGCTAACAGAAGGGTTGGTGGTTCCACGGGGAAGAGACCTGGTGATCTGCTCTCGTAGGCTCACGGCCTCAGAAAGCCTACGGGTCCTACTCTGTCATGTGGGGCCGCACTCAACAGAAGCCCTCCCACAGACCCAGCGCTACTACTGGCTTGATTTTATGAGCAAACTGAGGCACAGGCAAGGTAAGTAACTTGCTCAAGGTCCCACAGCTGGAAGCGGTGGAGCCAGAACTGGAGGCCAGGCCCACCTGGCTGAAGGTGCACATTCACCGCCCTGCAGTCTACTGCCCTCCATGTGATGTGGGTTCAAAACTGCCTTGGACAAAAACAGCAAGAGTAACCAGAAAGCAGGGATCTCAGACACAAACACAAGCTGGGCTCACGGGCGTGAGCAGGTGCAAAACAAAGAAGGGCCCAGGGAGACCCAGGGACATCCGGGGAGCACGTGCCCATGGCACAGAGCGCAGCTGCCCCGAGAGTGGGCAGGCTGGCCAGACCTTGGCCAGACTGAGATGTCGGGAATCCAGTTTTCTATGCAAAGCCTCTTGCCTTTCGCAAACGCCAGGCAAAGCTAACAAAACGCATCTCTGGACGAATCTGCCCAACAGGCCCCCGTCTGTGACCCCTCTAAAGGGGGCGCGTGGTAGGCAGTGGCTCTGGAGAGCGGGCACTGGGCCAGCCTGTGCGGCCCCCGCTGGGCTGTGCTGCAGGAGAAGGCTGGGCCTGTCCTTCTTCCATGGAGCACCGGCCCCGCTGCTCCTGCCTACGTGGCCCCACATCACCAGCCCTCTCACGGTCATACCAGGAACAAAAGGCCAGCCAGGCTTGGCTGCTCTCCCACGCCACAAAGGTCCCCTCCTTTGTAGAGACAGGGACCCCTCTTTGTTACACTGAGCACCCCCATCACACTCACCTTTGGGGCATCATCAAACCCAGGGGAAGCCACCTCAGGGAGGGTTGCACACCCCTGGGGGCCACGGTCTCAGCTGACAAGCACATGCAATGCGTCCTCACAGGGCCGGCCGCCATGGAATTGCTCAGGTGGGCTCCCCAGGTTTAAAATTACAAAACTTTACATTTCAAAAGAGCATCCAGATTTCTGGCAGCTCCTTAGAAGTTAGAGCTGGCAGCACAGAGCACTGGCCCCACGTGGTGACAGTCAGCCAAGGACAAGTGCCGCTTCCAGTCAGGGAAGGGGCTCCAGTTTGCCCCAGCCCCACTATCCCTTAACCACCAAGAGGCACACAGTGCAGTGCTAGGGCTGAACTCGGTGGTTCAGGTCCAGTTCTCCTGCTGTGTGGTCTCAGGCAAGTTGCTTGACCTCTCTGTGCTCAGTTTCCTGCTCTGGAAAACAGGGATGACAGTATCCACCACATAGGACTGTTACAAAGAGTAAATTGAGATGCACCAGGTGTTTAGCTCAAGGCTAGAGAGTCATAAGCTCTATAGTGGTGCTGGTGGTGGCGATCGATGGTAGCTGCAGCTGGATCAGCCCCAACTCATGGTGACCCTGACTCCTGGGGTCCTAGATCCATGGTGACCCCATGCACGACAGAATGAAATACTGCCTGGTCCTGCACCACCCCCAAGATTACATACAGATCTGACCATTGTGACCAACAGATGTCCACTGACTATCAGAAAATTGCCAGGCCTTTCTTCCTGGTCTGTCTTGGTCTGGAAGCTCTGCTGAAACCTGTCCACCCAAGCCTCCACTGACGGGTGGCTGCACATGAGGTCTGCTGCCCGGGCCTCGAACCTGGGTCTTCTGCATGGAAGGGGAGAATTCCACCCCTGAGCCACGGTGGCCTCTCCCACTGGTGTTACCAAGCCTTCAGTCGCAGCCCCTCCCCTGGGCAAGCCTTACTGTGGCTGTGCTGTGGTTCCCAACCCCAACCTACATCCTTGGATAATTTAACTGCTCGGGCCTGGAATGAGCTGGGTTTGCAGTCCTGGAGGTCACCTCCTTGGCCTACCCTCAGGGCACAGGAGGACAGACACCAGGCAGAGCACCAAATACACAACTCGGGTAACCAGCCCCCCCCCCAGTCCCTACCTGCAAGTACAGGCGAATCTCAGGGTATGGGCAGGCCTCCCGGGGAGCAGCCACGCCTACAAGGCTTGCTTCCCACAAAGAGGACATTCTCAGTTAATTTTTATTCAAATCTATGAAAAAAACAGACCCGGAAACATAGGTATTCATTAGCACCGAAGAAAGACATTTCTTATCCAACTCCTAACCCACCAGATCCAGCTGAAAGACCACAACAGCCTCTGGCCATTTCGCTAATTTGGGCTGTAAGAAATCTTTGTGCCACCCTCCAAGGGTCCCTGACCTCTCTCTCGTTCCCAGCTTAGCAAAGCTGCCGTTTGGAGCCCTTGCTGGTCAATCTCCTCCAGAAAGACAAGGGAGAGCCAGTGTGAACCAGCGTATCACAGGCAGCCCAGATCACAGCGGAAACCCACAACCCAGGGACTGCCACCTGGGGACCACCACCCCAGGGACCACCACCCAGGGACCAGTGTCCCAGGGACCACCACTCAAAGACCAATGCCCTAGGGGCCACCACCCGGGGACTGCCTCCCAGAGGCCACCACGTCGGGGGTCTATGGGGTCACTTGTCCCCTCCCTCCCCTCAGAGCAGAACCAGATGTGTGAGCACAGAAGGGAGGAAGGGCCTGCCCCCTGCTGCCCAGAGCTGACACCAACTTTCAACAAACCCTCTGATTACTATGGAGAAGCCGTCTCCAATGATTCTTGTCAAAACATCAGTGTCCTAAGAAAGTGAGGAGGAGCTCTGGTGGCCAAGTGGTTAAGCATTTGGCTGCTAACCAAAAGGCCAGCAGTTCAAATCCACCAGCCACTCCATGGGAGAAAGCTCAGGCACTCTGCTTCTGTGAAGATTGACAGCCTTGGAGACCCTGTGGGCAGTTCCACTCTGTCCTCTAGGGGCGCCGTGGGTCAGAATGGACTCCAGGCAGTGGGTGTGGTTTGGGCTTTGCTTCTGTGAAGATTGACAGCCTTGGAGACCCTGTGGGCAGTTCCACTCTGTCCTCTAGGGGCGCCGTGGGTCAGAATGGACTCCAGGCAGTGGGTGTGGTTTGGGCTTTGCTTCTGTGAAGATTGACAGCCTTGGAGACCCTGTGGGCAGTTCCACTCTGTCCTCTAGGGGCGCTGTGAGTTGGGATTGACCTGACAGCAGTGGGTGTGGTGTTTCTGTTTGGAAGAAAGTGAGAGTGTTTCAGATCCCAACACAGCAAGTCGAGGCAGGTTCACAAATGACTGAAGGCCAGCAAGCAGCGAGCTAGAATGAGCCGCAAACGCTCTGCAGAGGTTTTCAGCACTCAATTCTGCACAAGCTCACACAATGTCCTGGTGTGGGGTGGAGGGTGGGAACACAGAGGCCCAGACTTGGAGACACAGGGGTGCTGGTGGCTATGTAATACGCAGGGTCTGGTGCAGAGTCAAAACGCAGGACCCTGGTTCAGAACTAACTGAGAATTTCAAGTTTGCAACAGCAGAGTATAAGGTCCCTCTGAGTGTGGGGCCCTGGGAGACGCACAGGACATTCACGCATAGCACAGCCAGGAAGCATGGGGCAGGAAAGTAGTTGAAATCAGAGAAAGGGAAGGAGGGGGGAGGGAGGGAGGCAGGAAAGAGGAGAAAGGAGAGGAAAGGAGAAGGCAGAGAAGGAAAGGAAAGAGAAGGGAAGGGCAGAAAGCAGTGAGGCATGTGTTAGATAGAAGCCACAGGACATCTAGCACTCTCTCTAGGTCAGTAATAGGGAGTAGTGGCGACTGTGGCAGAGTGAAGACCACACATCCTGCCTATAGCAGAAGGGAAGGGAAGGGAAAAGAAAAACAAAGAAACTACCTTAAGTAGCTAAGAATCAGAGACCATCTCTGATAGATACAGACATTCGAATGATCACCAAAGCCAATGTTTACTGAACCTTGCTATGTGTTAGCCACTATGCCAAGGGCCTTCCACGTACTAACTCATTTACTCTTCTCTGAGGTAGCTGGTTCTACTGCCCTTATTTGTAAGATGACGAAACTGAGGCAAAGAAGCTTAGGTAGCTCATCAGAGTCCAAATCTGGTACAGAGCTAAGTCAGGATTGGAACTCAGGTAGTGTGATTCCCAGCTTGCACACCCAAAACCTACTGCTATCAAATCGAATCTGACTCCGTGACCTAAATACAGTGTAGAAATGCCCCATAGGGTTTCCTAGACTGTCGGAGGGACCAGTCCCTAGAGGATATCATGCTTAGTAGAGCACAGGATCAGTGAAAAGGGAAAGACTCTCAATGAGATGGATCAACACAGCAATGGCGGTAATGACGGGCTTCATCACAGCAAGGATTATGAGGATGGTGCAGGACCAGGCAGTATTTCATTCTGTTGTACACAGGGTTACTAAGAATCAGAGCCAACCTGATGGCACCTAACAACAGCAACAGAACAGATCACCAGGTCTTTCTCCTGTGAAGCCACTGCGTGGACTGCACTAGAACAGTCTGATAAAAATAAAAATTGTCCATGCCCTCATCAGTTACAGGAGTCCTTGGGTGTTACAGATGGTTAAGCACTTGGCTACTTACCACAAGGTTGGCAGTTTGAATCCACCCAGAAGCATTGCATAGAAAAACCTGGAGACTTACTTCCGAAAGGTCACAGCCATTGAAAGTACCATGGAGGACTTCGGTAAGATCGCAGAAGAGATGGACAAGCTACACAGACCCTCCTCAACAAAGAAAAGAGAAACCAATTGACACAGATACAAAAGATATCCCTGGAGCCCTGAGCTGTGAAAGGAAGGATAAAGAAGTGGATTAAATACTAACCAGTAGAAGAACCTGAATGAAAACAGTAAGAAGAAAAACGGAGCTGCAGATTGTCAGCTATCCTGACAGCGCAGCCAGTTTGATATTTACAAGTGGTGTTAGGACCTGGGCAGTAACTTAAACTCAGGCCTGCTTGCCAAGAGCTGCATGGACAGCTACCCTGGTGGCTGATAACTAGAAAGGAAAACAGCAAATAAGGAGACAAACTTAGCTGTGGAGGTTTGGCTGTCCTGAGGGCACAGTCATTTTGAGTATTTATAAGCAGTGCAGCCATTGTGGATATTTAAAGCAGCAGCATTCCTATCCTGGTGACCTAAGAATAGGTTCTGCTTACTGAGGACAGCACAGGCACCACACTGGAGTCTGACAACTGGAAAGGTGCCTTATTCCCCTTGTTACTCTTATACCCCACACCCTAATGGTGAACGAAGGTGCGGCCATCCCTGACCTTCACTCACCTTCTGAACTGGCAGGAATTCCATCCCAGGCTGTGTGCTCTGATGGAGCCCGGGTGCCCTGCCCCATACCCATAGATTTATTTATTTATTTTTAAGTTATTCTTTTTTCCTTCCTTTTCATTTCTATTCTTTCTTTTTCCTTCCTAGTTCTAGTCTTTGCTTTTTTTCCTCTTCCCTTTTCCTGGTTCCCATCTGTTTTCTTTCTTTCGGTTCCTCCCATCCCTTGTTTTCCTTTTTGCCATTTTCTTTTTTTTCTGTATTATTCTTTTACTCTTGCTCTTTTCTCTTATTCTCCCCTCCCCAGATATTGTGGGGTTTTTTTCCCTCTCTCACTCACTTTTTATTTACATTTCTTTTGTCTTTTTCAAGTATTTCTTTTAACATTTTTTTTCTCATTTATTGCCTTACCCCCTGCTTTTTTTTTTTTTTGCAATTGTTCCTGTGTATTTATATGGTTTGTGTTTTTTGTCCTCTTGTTTTTACTCTGTTGGTGGTTTTTTTATTGTTGTTTTTGCTAACTGAGTGAGAGATAACAACCATGCCCATATGGATCAACTATACCTGCACCTCCTACAGCCCCACCTATTGACTGAGGGCTACCACTTTCTTCTGCACCAACTGGCCAATGACAGATAACAGCCAATATGAGCTTGACTCACCCTTAACTGCTCTTCACAAACAGTTAACAGAGATCTGTGTACACACTCTCATTCTCTATCACACCCACCAGGAGACAGGTGGTGAGTGCATAAGTGCTGCCAACTAGTAAATAGAGGAGCATAGTACCCTACTTACTCAGATATGTCAAAACAAAACAAAACAAAAAAATCTTGGGTGAATCATACCAACATACAATCACCAATTAAATATAAATACAATGATGTTACAATGTCTCAGAGACAGCAGACCATAACAGTCCATACAAAGAAGTCAGATAAAGTAGCAGAAACAAGGGACCACAATATAGACCCAGAAAACATCCCTGAAGATGAAGCAGCATTGGAACTCCATGAGAAGGAATTAAAAAGAATTATATTTAGGTTACTTCAATGGATTGAGAGATACAACAAGGAAGATACTGACAAAATTAAGGAAAACACAGACAAAACTATGGAATGATTTGAGAAGGCAAAAATAAAATGACAAAATAAATGAAAAATCAGAAATGATACAAAGTCTACAAAGTGAAATCCAAAAGATTAATACTCATCCCTTAGAGCAATCAGTCACGGGGCACCAGAGGGGCAACTTTCACCTGGAGGAAATGCAGAACACACAGAAATTCACAACTAGGAAGGACATGGGGGGGAGGTTCTGGGAAGGGAGAGGAGGAGAGTAAGTTAGAGTTGGGGATGGTAATAGGGGAGTGGAACCAAATGTACATGAAATGTTGAATGTAAAACAAATTCTGCTCTGTAAATTTGCACCTAAAGCACACACAAAAAAAGTACACAATTTGAGAATAAAATTGTAGAGAACTATGTCTAAATTATCAAAAGAAAAAAGATTAATACTAAAATTTCAGAAATAGATAACACACTGAATGAGAAAAGGAGTAGAATCAAATCAATGGATGACAGAATTAGTGAGATTGAAGACAAATACCTCAAGACTGCATTGGTAAGGAATCTATTAGAAAAAAAAAAAAAAATGAAGAAAGCCTAAGATTCATGTGGGATACCACCAAGAGGAATAACCTACATGTAATTGGAATTTCAAAACAGGAAGAAACAGATAAAACCACAGAGAAAATTGTCAAAGATTTATTGGAACAGAATTTCCCTAATATGATGAAAGATAAGAATATATCCATTCAAGAAGTTCAATGAACCCCAAACAGAATAGACCTCAATAGAAACTCACCAAAACATACTATAATCAAACTCACCAAAACCAAAGACAAGAAAGAATATTGAAAGCAGCATAAGAAAAACTAAAAGTTACCTGCAAAGGGCAACCAAGAAGAGTAAGCTTGGATTTCTCAGCAGAAACCATGCAAACAAGAAGGCAATGTGATGGTTTTACATAAAACCCTGAAAGAAAAAATGAAAGAAAAAAAAATTTCCAACCAAGAATTATATAACCAGCAAAATTGGTCCCTCAAAAATGATAGTGAAATTAGGACACTTCCAGATAAACAGAAATTAAGGGCCTGCAGTAAAACCAGACCAACCTTACAAGGGATGCTAAAGGGAGTGCTTTGGACAGAAAACCAACAACAGCAAACAACAACCAACCATTAACATACATGATGACATTACCCAGAAACCAGTGCAGTTA
Organism: Orycteropus afer afer; assembly: GCF_000298275.1. Taxonomy (NCBI): domain Eukaryota; kingdom Metazoa; phylum Chordata; class Mammalia; order Tubulidentata; family Orycteropodidae; genus Orycteropus; species Orycteropus afer. The sequence goes on from NW_006921635.1 coordinate 486,460, forward strand.
TGGAAGTATCCAAAGTAAAATAAGCTTACAAGATTGTAAACAGGGAACCAGAGACATCAATTGGGGAATGAGGACAACTACAAACCAAAAAGAGGGAAAAAATAGTGTAGTTAAAGAACTTCCAAATGGTGAAGAAGTGAAGTCAATTGCAAGATAGAATGGACTGTTCTAAATTTGGGAGAAAAATTATAAATCACAAGGTAGTCTCAAAGAAAAATAATAAAGCTTTGTATCAAAATTAAAAAGAGAACAAGCACAAATATTTAGTGAATACTAAAATAATAGCAATGAAGGGAATGATAACATGATTCATAAACAAAATGAGCTCAGCACAGAAAATTATATAGAACAAAGAAATCAGCAACACCACGAAAAAACACATAACAAAATGACAACAACAAATTCATACTTATCAATAAATACAATGAATGTCAATGGATTAAATGCACCACTCAAGAGACAGAGAGTTGCAGACTGGATAAGAAAACACAACCCATCAATATGCTGTCTACAAGGGACACACTTTAGAGAGAAAGACAAAAATAAACTAAAAATCAGAGGTTAGAAAAAGATATATCAAATAGCAATTTAAAAAGAGCAGGAGTGGCAATATTAATTTCTGATAAAATTGACTTTAAGATAAAAAGCACCATAAGAGACAAGGAAGGACATTATATAATTATTAAAGGATTGATTGAACAAGAGGTCATAACCATAATAAATATCTACACACCCAATGAAAGAGCCCCAAAATATATAGATTAGACTTTAACAGAATTGAAAAGACAAATAGATGACTCCATAGTCATAGTAGGAGACTTTAATACATGACTTTCAATCAAAGATAGAACAACTAGAAACCAACTCAACAAAGACATAGAAGAACTCAACAATACAATCAATCAACTTGACCTTATAGACATCTACAGAGCACCTCACCCAACAACAGCTCAATATACATGCTTTTCTAGTGCACATGGAACATTCTTCAGGATAGACCATACGTTAAGTCATAAAGAAAACTTCAATAAATTTAAAAACATTGAAATACTGCAAAGAAAATGAAAGGAAAAAAAAATTCTTCTCAGATCACAATGGTGTAAAATTAGAAATCAACAATAGGAAGATCAATGGAAAAAGAGCCAACACTTGGAAACAGAACAACACCCTCCTTAAGAATGATGGGGTAATAGAAGAAATAAAACATGAGATTTAAAAGTTCCTTGAATCAAACAAGAATGAAAACATAACAAACCAAAATCTTTGGAATACAGCAAAACCAATGATCAGAGGCCAATTTATATCAATGAATGCACACATCAAAAAAAGAAGAAAGAGTCAAAATCAACATCTTAACATCTCCAAAAATTAGAAAAAGAGCAGCAAAGAAAAAAAGCCTACAGTCACCAGAAGAAAAGAAATACGAAAGATTCAAGCCAAAGTAAATGAAACAGAAAATAGAAAGACAACAGAAAAAATCAACAAGACTAGAAGTTGGTTTTTTGAAAGGATTAATAAAATTGACAAACCACTGGCTAACTTAACAAAGGAAAACAGGGAGAGAACACAAATAATACAAATAAGAAACTAATACGCCAACATCACAACAGAACCAACTGGAATAAAACGGATAATGTCAGGATATCATAAGGAATTGTACACCAATAAATTTGAAAACCTAGAAGAAATGGACAGATTTCTAGAAACGTACTACTTACCTAAACTAACATAGACTGAGATGGAAAATTTGAACAGATCCATAACAAGAGAAGAAATTGAACAGGTCATCAAAAAATTATCAACTAAAAAACGTCCTGGCCCCAATGATTTCACTGAAGAATTCTATCAAACTTTCAGAGAAGAACAGATACCAATCCTACTCAAACTATTCTAGAACACAGAAAAGGATGGAATTCTCCCAAATTCATTTTATGAAGCAAGCATAACCTTGATACCAAAACCAGGCAAATTCCTCATGCTACACTGGTGAGTAGCCACTGGGCTCTTAGAAGCTTTCATGTGGCCATCTAAGATGCACCTAATGGTCTCCTAGCGTTGGAAGTGAAGAAGAGTGAAAAAAGAAACAAGGACATTTAGAAGCAAACAGCCCTAGGACACGATGACCCTTGAGACCAGAAGAACTAGATGGTGCCCGGATACCAATGCCAACCACTCAGGAAAGGATCAAATCTGGAGATCCTGGACAGAGTGAGAGGAAAAATGTGGAACAATATCCAAAATCTCAATAATTACCAGAATTACCCATTGGGTGGAGTCTGGTGAGACCCCCAATACTATGGCCCTGGAATACACTCTGTGCCTGGAATAAAACTCACTCCCAGGGGCTGGCTCTCAGCCCAATAGTTAACAAGATGTACATGCAGACCACTCAACCCAGGGTGATGCACCCACATACTCTATGGAAATACATCCCTTGGAGCAGTAGACCACGGGGCACCAGAGGGGCAACATTCACACAGAGGTAATGCAGGACAAAAAGAAGTGCATAACTATGAGGGGCACAGGGGGAGGGTTACTGGGCAGGGAGGGGAGGAGACTGGGTTAGGGTTAGGCATGGTAATTGGGGAGTGAAATTAAATGCATACGTAATGCTGAATGTAAAACAAACTCTTAACATAAATTTTAAAAAATAAATAAATAAAACCAGACAAAGACATCACTAAAAAGGAAAACTACAGACAAACATCCCTCATCAACATTCATGCAAAAATCTTCAACAAAATCCTAGCCAAGAGACTCCAACAGCATATCAAAAAAATAATACATTATGACCAAGCGGGATTCATAACAGATATGCAAGGACGGTTCAACGTTAGAAAAACAATCATCGTCATTCATCACATAAACAAAACAAAGGAAAAGAACCACATGATCATATCAATCGATGCAGAAAAGGCATTTGATAAAATCCAACACCCATTCCTGATCAAAACTCTCAGCAAAATAGGAATAGAAGGGA
>NW_006921635.1:489997-490625 GCF_000298275.1 Orycteropus afer afer
ATTGAACATTGTGAAAATGTCATTTCTACCCAAAGCAATCTATACATTCAATGCAAATCCAATCCAGATCCCATCAACATTCTTTAAGGATATGGAAAAACCAATCACTAATTTTACATGGAAAGGAAGAGACCTAAGATAAGCAAAGCACTATTGAAGAAGAAGAACAAAATAAGAGGTCTCAGACTCCTGGATCTCCAAACCTACTGCACAGCCACAGTAGTCAAAACAGGCTGGTACGATGACAGACACATAGACCAATGGAATAGAATTGAGAACCCAGAAATAGATCTATCGACCTATGGTCAGCTGATCTTTGACAAAGGGACAAAATCCACTGAATTGGGAAAAGATAATTTCTTTAACAAATGGTGGTGGCAAATCCAGTTATCTGTTTGCAGAAAAATGAAACAAGATCCATACCTCACACCATACACAAAAACAAACTCCAGATGGATCAAAGACTTAAATGTGAAACTGAAACTATAAACTTCATCAAGGAAAAATAGGGGCAAATTTAGGGGCCCTAACTTATGGCAGCTCTGGTAGCATAGTGGCTAAGACACTTGCCTGCTAACCAGACGGCTGGCGGTTCAAACCCACCAGCCACTCCTTGGAAGGAAGGTTG
>NW_006921635.1:491185-492450 GCF_000298275.1 Orycteropus afer afer
AACAGCAGAAAATAATCTAGATGATTGGGACCTTCTAATACTTTCAATTTTATGTGCTTCCAAAGACTTCTCTAAAAGAGCAAAAAGAGAACTTACAGAGTGGGAAAAAATATTCAGCAATGACATATCTGACAAGGGACTGATCTCTAGAACTTACAGAAAATTCCAACACCTCAGCACCAAAAAGATACATCATCCAATTTAAAAATGGGCAGAGGACATGAATAGACACTTCACCAAAGATATTCAGGCAGCCAACAAACACATGAAGAAATGTTTGTGATCATTATCCACCAGAGAGATGCAAACCAAAACAACAATGAGATACCATCTCACCCCAGCACCAATAGCAAAGTTCAACAAGACAGAAAATAACAAATGCTGGCCGGGATGTGGAGAGATTGGGACTCTCATATACTGCTGGTGGGAATGTAAAATGATAAAACCACTGTGGAAATCAGTATGACAGTTCTTTAAGAAGCTGGAAACAGAAATACCATTTGATCCAGCAATCCGATTACTAGGTGTATATCTTAAAGAAGGGAGAGCCGGGACAAGAACAGATATATGCACACCCATGTTCATCACAGCACTATTTACAATAGCAAAAAGATGGAAACCACCTGCATGCCCATGAACAGGAAAATGGATAACCAAACTATGGTACATACACACAATGTAATACTACACAACCCTAAAGAACAACACAGAATCTGCAAAATGCCACATAATGTGCATGAACTTGGAGGACATTATGCTGAGTGAAATAAGTCAATCACAGAAGGACAAATATTGTATTAGCCCGCTATTGTGAAAAATCAAGGAAGGGTTTATATACGGAAGGCAACTTTCTCTGTTGGTTACCAGGGATAGAATGGGGCAGGGAGGGAACACTGCTAGATAGGTAGAGACAAGAATTGATTTCAGTGAAGGGAAGAGCAAGGTACCAAAAGTGAGTGACCAACCCAGTGGCACTAAGGAAAACACAGAAAGGTACACAAGAGGTAGCGACAACAAAGATAAACCCTTTTACATATACAATACTTCACTGTCAGTGAGGACAAACACTAACCTAAGGGTGAAAAACACATACAATACTTCGCTGTCAATGAGGACAAACACTAATCTAAGGGTTAAAAGATGGGCCAACAGGTTGAACGATCAGGTATGTCTAAGCAAAAGGGAACATACCCATGACCATATATAAAGTTGGCAGAGGATATTTCTACATATGTATTTGTATGTGCTGTAAGAATGTCCAAATA
>NW_006921635.1:492990-498670 GCF_000298275.1 Orycteropus afer afer
TTCAGGTCTAGAACTGAACTTGCTCCTATGGCTTTCAGTAAAACAACAGACAGGTACATAGGGTGATTCACTTCAGGCAGATACAGTCCTTAGAGCAATCAACCGTGGGAGCACAGAAGGGCAGACAGACAGAAGAGCCAAGATGCCTCCAAGGTTTTCCACCTTAGCAACTGGAAAGATGGAATTACCATCAACTGCAGCGCGGGCTTGGTGGATGTGGAATGTTCGTGTCTGTTTAAATTAATTTAGATCCCAATTAATGTGGATCTTAAATTGCCATTCCTAAGTGGCAGCTGCCTCCCCTGGTAACCCAGAATCGAGACAATGCCCCGTTCAAGCGCTGACCTGGATTCCCCTGTGAGTCATCCACGAGGATGCCAAACAGGCCGAGCGCTCAAGAGCCAGAAGCATCCTTAAGCAAGAATTTCCCTTCTCGGCTTGTTAAGGGCCACTTGCTACAGCATCCTTCTGCCAACACCACCACACACCACCTTTTGTCATGCTCGATTATATCTGCAAATATGTGAGCAGTACCTTATCCCAACTTCCCAAAATAGCCTGGAGGAATAAGCAAGAGAAATTCCACCCGGGAGGTCTTGTACAGAAGTCTGGCAGCCCTGGGAACAGGTGTGGATAACTGAACAGCCTCAAACAGTAGAATGCAGGTGACGGGCTGGCTGGCGTGGCCTCATGTTTCACTTTGCTAATTGCTCGGCTCAGGCCGAGCGAGAAGACATCTGAGGACCACTGCTCACACCAGACGTCCCTAAGCGACAGATAGGAGGTCCCTTCTGGAGCCTGGAAGTGGATTATGCCCCTCCCTGTTCAGTAAGACCCAGAACCCCTGTGGGGGTGCAGGTGGAGGTGGTAGAGGAAAGTCAAAAGTGTCACTCTGCAGGGCTGGGTACCGTAGCCATGGTAACACAGGACCTACTGGCCACTGAGAAGAGACAGCCCCTCAGGGGGGTCCTGGGACTGCAAGTTTTCGGATCTAACTTGGAAATGTTACCTCTGTGTATGTGTGTGGGGGGAGGGAGGGGGAGTATGTCAGTTTGAGGAGGGGAGTCTGACTCGCATAGGAGTCCCTGGTGGCGTAAAAAGTTAAGCACTCAGCTACTAACTGAAAGGTTGGTGGTTCGAATCCAGCCAGCGGCATCTTGGAAGAAAGCCCTGGCAATCAATCCACTTCTTCAGGTTACGGCCACTGGAAACCCTGTGGAGCAGTTCCGCTCCGAGAAACACATGGGGTCGTCATGACTTCGAATGGGCTTGACAGCAGCCAGCTTGATCTTGGTTTGCTCTAACTTGTGTGCTTGGATGAGCATCCAAGCTTCCTAGAGAATTAACTGTGTGGGCTCCGGATCTTACTCAGAAGTTCTGAACCTCAGTTTCCTCATCTGTAAAATAGGAGGAACAATGTGTGTTGTGGGGAGTGAGGACCTAGCACACGGCAGACCCTAACAAGACGGTTACAGTTCCTGGCTGCAGTCCACAAGCCCTCTCTATCCAGGCCACTGGCCACCAGATCTGGCTAAACCCATGTCCAGGATGAGGGTTGCATTGGTACATTCCAAAGATGGTCGCGTGAATAGAGTCACCCCGTATGCCTTTTTAACACTGGACGTGAACCCATCTCCATGGATAAGAGAAGTCTATGTCACCCTCCTTGATTCTGGGTGGGCCTGTGACAACAGAAGTGACTCCCTCCATCGGACATCTGAGCCTAAGCCCTAAAAGGCAACACAGCTTCTGCCTGGTCCTCGTGGGACCTGGCCGCCACGGTGTGAGAAAGCGCAGCAGCCTCATGGGAAGGCCTCAGGCGAGTGTTCAGGCCACAGCCCAGGTGAGATGCCAGCTGACAGGCCCACATGTGAGCGAGGCCTCAGGTGATCCCAGCCCTCAGCTATCCTTCAACTTGGCCCAGTGCTGCCAAGCGGAGCAGAGACAAGCCGCCCCTGATAAGACTTCCCAAACGTAAACCAGTGAGCTACAACAATACTGTCGTTGTTTAAGGGAGCCCTGGTGGCGCACTGCTTAAGCTCTCAGTTGCTAATCAAAAGGTCAGCAGTTCAAATCCATCAGCTGCTCCACAGGACAAAGAGGTGGCAATCTGGTTCCATAAAGATTGACCACCTTCCTGGGGTCTTCAAAGCTTGCAAGTAGCCATCCAAGGCACAACAATGGGTCTCTAGTCTCCTGAGGCAGTAGAGGAAGATGGAGAGTCAGGAAAAGGGGAGGAGACGGAGTGTGTGGCTGATGGCCTCCGAGCACCTGCCTCCTTGGCCAGGAGACTGGAGGGCTGGAGGGTGCCCAGCTACCGTTACTGAACACTGTGTCCAAGATGCTGCAGAATCTGAACAAAAGCGGGGAGATGCTGAACAAATTCTCACGGACTCCAGGCTTTCTAGAGTCGTGGCAGCTGGGCGAACCCCTGAAACTATTGCCCAGAGATTGTCTTTAACCCTTAAACCAAAAACAGTCCCTGAAGTCTTCTTAAAACCAAACAGTAGTTTAGTTTAACTATTTTAAAAGGTCTGCTTTGAGCACTGTGCGCTTTTAAGAACCATCTCCGTGGGATCAAAGTGACAACAACTACCAAGATTAGATAGCAACAGCCGGGGACAGGGAGTTTACGTGAATGAGGGAGGGGCAACTCAGAAAGGAAAGTGAGAACAGGTTGCATAGCTCTAAGAATGCCACCGGTGCTGCTAAATTGTCCATGCAGAAATGGATGGATTCATGTGTGCTTTGTTGTGTATCTTCTCAACAAAAGCAACAAAATAAGTAAAATTTAGGGAAAAAATTAACTGGGAAAAAAAAAAAAAAAACGCATTGACCCATGTCACTTTAGTTGTGTGTATTTCACTGTACACAAATTATATTTCAATAAAATCCATTTTAAAAAGATTTACAACCTTCAAACCCTATGGGGCAGTTCTACTCAGTCTTACAGGGTCTATGCGTTGGGATTAACTTGATGGCAGTGGGTGGTGGAGTGGTGTCACTGTTCTAAGCCCCTAAATTTGTGAGGTGGTCCGTGTGCAGCAAAAGGACATCACAACACGTTTGCATCACAAGCCTGTCAAGCGGCCCACTGAATGCTCCCTTGTGGGTTCAGGCGAGGAAGCGTCTCCAAGTACTTCCATGATGAACTCTGGGAGCAAAGGCTTCAAAGGTGCTGACCTGGGACCGTGGTCCTACCCATCTCCCCAAAACAAAAAAACAAACCTACTGCCGTCCAGCCAATTCTGACTCACAGCAACCCAACAGGACAGAGCAGAACTGCTCCATAGGGTTTCCAAGGCTGTCAATCTTGACAGAAGCGGATTGCTTCATCCTTCCCCTATGGAGCAGCTGATGGGTTCAAACCACTGATCTTTCGGTTAGCAGCCGAATGCTTTAACCACTGTGCCACCTTTTTCCCCTGGTAGGATCGAAATGCTGTGACAACAAGAAGCACACCCGAGTTCTCGCTGCTGCATCTTCAAGGCCTCAAATAGAGCCCCGCACGGGTAGGTGCTTAGCAACTACTGGCGAAAGGAGGAGCAATCACTGAAAAACACCCAGGCAACTAACAGCCTCAAGCGGGGGAATCTTCCACCTCAATGGTCAGTAAAGACAATACCCAAGATAACAAAAGCAAGCTGCAAATGTCCTCTTTCTACACTTGGAAGAACAAACAGCTGGCAGGTCCAGGATGGCAGGGGAACGACTGTCTGTCTTTTCAAGCTTGTTTCTCTACCTAGGAGATAAAGAGCACATTGTTCAGACACATAAAACCAGAACATTCTAGAAAGAAGCAATGAAGGATCTGAATGTCTCCTGACCAAGTTATTCATCTCAGGACCGTTTGTAATAGCTGGAAACTGGGCTCAACCTGAGTTCCCATCATTCACAGGAGAGCTTAAAAATCGTGGCACCATGGAATATTATACTGCACTTAAAAAGATGAAGGCAAAAGAAGAATGAAGTAGTTTAAACGTGTTCACATGGATAGATCTCCACAATATTGTGGGCTGAAAAAAAAAAAAAAAAGCAAGTTGCAGAAAACTATGGCCAATATGACATTTAAACCAATTTTCACACACATACAAATATCTAGTGTTCATAGTTTTACATATAACTGAAATACAAATGCTTTGCCAGGATACACACTAACTGACAATTGCAGTTGCCTCTGGGAGAGAAGGATGGGGCTGGGGATGCTATAAAACAGACCTTCAGCTTTTTCTGAACTGTTTTGGATATTTTTTTAACAAAAGAAAGAAAGAAAAACAACCGACTTGCTGTGAAGTTACAGAACATGAACAGCTGCTTTGCAAGGTGCTGGGGACACCGCTACTGGTTCCATCACACTCTGTACTTTTCACATTTGTTCTCACATTTCTCACAATGAAAATGGCAATTGAGAACTAGGAAAGGCTTTCACATTCTGCTGGTGAGGCTGTAACCAATATCACCAGTTTTGAAGGGCAGTGTATAGGAGCTCTGGTGGTACACTGGTTAAAGCATTTGGCTGCTAACCAAAAGGTCAGCGGTTCAAGCCACCAGCTGCTCTGCAGGAAAAAGATGAAGCTGTCTGCTTCCATAAAGGTTTACAGTAGTTCTCCTCTCTCCTATAAGGTCGCTATGAATTGGAATTGGCTTGATGGCAGTAGGTTTGGGTACAGTATACATTAAAATGGCAAATGGGAACCTGCACCCAGCCATCACATGCCTTGATAGGTCTACTCTGGAGACAAGCTTCAGGGCCCCCGAGGCAGATGCCAGCATATTAACGAGCAATGCGTGTAGCAGCAGAAAGTTGGAAACAGCCAGCCTGCCCACCCGTGGGGAACAGCTACCTACTCTGGGACAGTGCGCGGCAGTGCAAAGAGTGAGATCCACATCTCAGAACTGATGTGAGACCGGATCCCAGATGTACTGTGGAGCAAAAACCAAAACAAGGGCAAGGTCCCAACAATCATGTAAATTATAGCCTTTATTTGTCCGAGTGCTAGATTTTTCTGTAGGTGCATGTATTTGTATTTAAATGCCTACAAAAGACCTGAAATAAAGAAACATATTCTAACAGCTGTGGGTACCTCTGAGGAGGAAATGGGGAGAGAAGTGGCCTCGGGATGGTCATCACAGTGGACTTGGGTTTTATTTGCAATGTTTTGATTTTCACATGGATAGGTGATGGCGACAATAGTGAAAACGAGTTGCCACTGACCCCATAGCAAGTCCAAGCGGGTCAGAGCAGAACTGGGCTCCACAGGGCTCCTGTGTTATTCCTGCTGAGCACACTCAGCAGAACCTACACCAACTCCACAGCTTCCGCATGCACCGCTCCCGACACCGATATTCTCCCAGCTGTACCATTCTCACCTTCCTTTTCCGAGGTGTTCCTTTCTCATTAACATGAGCTCACTGCCCTCCAAGCTGCCTAGCTAATCTTCTGAGTCACTCTTGTCACGGTGATCCCTTATAGATAGTTCTTAAAGGAGCATAAGGCCCAAAGCAGACTTTGTTTTACTCGCTAACCCATTCGTGGCCCTTGGGACATATAGTGCCCACCTACGTTTTCCAGTTTATAGACTGAGACAGACTAGGAAGAAGGAAGAGGCCATCCACTTCTGAAAGAATTGGCCAGGGAAAACCTTATGAATAGCAAAGAAACACTGTTTGGTACATTACC
>NW_006921635.1:501500-529341 GCF_000298275.1 Orycteropus afer afer
CTCAAGTATAGCAGGGATTGTGGGGCTGGCGCGGGATCGGGCAGTGTTTCGTTCTGCTGTGCATGGGGTTGCTATGAGTCAGAAACGACTCGACGGCACTTAACAACAACAACAACAACAACGTTTTCCACCTCTGGGGTTTATTGGCCAGCTGCTTTCCCACTGATGGTGCATACAGCCATCAGCAGAGGACCTGTATACCTGTTTCAAAGGGAAGAAACAGATGTGTGTCTGAGGTGATGCAGCCTAGAGGTGGGATTTTGCAAAACTTTAGCTCTTTTGGCTTTTCTCCTGGAGATAAGCCTTGAAAGTAGACTTCTAGGTTCCCTGTATTATTTGGATGCTGCCTCTCTTGTGATGATTCCGCGTTTGCACAATCACCACATTTTCAGTGCATTTCAGGGTTTTCAGCCGCTAACCAAAAGATGGGGATTTGAACACACCAGCTGCTCTGCAGGTGATATATGAGGCAGTCTGCCTCTGTCAAGACTGACAGCCTTGGAAACCCAGTGGGGCAGCTCCACTTTGTCCTACAGGGTCATTATGAGTCAGCATAGACTCAACAGCAGTGGGTTTTGTTTTGGATTGGTCAAGGGATCTAGAGGTCCCTTGAGTCTAGAGTCTAGAGTCCCTGGATCTAGAGTCCAGAGGGACCATGTAACTTTACCCACAAAATCCAGAGTACCAAGTGTGTCTCACATAATCCCATCACAGAGTTCAGAGGGACATATGTGTCCCATATGATCCCACCACCAGAGTCCAGAGGGACATATGTATATACACAATATGTATCAAAATCCATATTTCATATCAAAATTTCAGAAAAGCTCTTTGATTCAGCATGCCTTCCATTAACAAAAATACATGGCATCAACGAAAAAAATTCAAAGCAGAAAATTGTGTGGTTTTAAGACGTCGGGGGATATTTTTGGTTTAAGGTTTAAAGATTACTTCAGGGGAACATGTTGAGGGTTCATCTAGCCTCCATGGCTCTAGAAAGTACATGAAAATTTGAAATTCTGTTCTGCATCTTTCCTCTTTTTTCAAGAATGTTCAGTGATGGTAGTTGGACACCATCTAGTTCTGGTCTCATGGCAAAGGAGGCAACTAGGTATTCACAGAGCCAATTAGCCACACATTTCATGTCCTGCACCTACTCCTCATTCCCCTTCTTCCCCGGTTGCTTCAGGAGAACTGTTGTGCCTTGGATGGCCACTTGCGAGACTTGAAGCCCCAGTCTCTGTGCAAAGGACTAGGAAGTCAGAACGCAGCACTAAATGCATGATTAAGCCAATTACCCAGGAGGGCCCATGAAACCATGACCCTAAACCTCCAAAGCAAGGCATCAAATGCCATGAGGTCGTTGGTTGTCCACAAGCAGCTTCAGCTCCTACTCCCCTCTGGAGGAAGGTCCTTGTCCCTGCTGCTTGTGCTTCCGGTCCCCTGGCGATCTCCATGTGTCCTGGCATCTCTCTTCCCCCATCTCTGCTTAAGCACTGCTTGTTGAACCTCTTTTATATCTCACAAAAGGTTGACCTAAGGCACACCCTCTGATAACCCTGTCTCATTATCGTAACAAAGATAACCATTCCCAGACGGGATTATAACCACAGGCATGGAGGTTAGGATTTACCACGCACACTTCGGGGGACACAGTTCAACCCATAACCAATGCTATCAGCAGAGACAGAGAAGGCTGTGGGAGGAACAGGTGCAGGGGGGCATCACAAGGTCCATCTGGGGCCAGGGGAGCGTGAGACCTCCAGTCGGACAGAGGAGTCTAGAGCTTGGAGAGAAAGCCCAGCTGGAGAGGGAACAAGTAAGCCTCATCAACTATGTGTGAGACAAAGCTGTGGTGGCATGGTGGTTAAAGCACTCGGCTGCTAACTGCAGGGTCAGCAGTTCGAACCCACCCAGCACCTCTGTGGGAGAAAGACCTGGCAATCTGCTCCCATAAAGACGACAGTCCAGCAAACCCTGGGGGGTAGTTCTGCTCTGTCCCGTGGGGTTGCCATGAGACAGAATAGATTCCACGGCAACTAAAAACAACAATACTATCTGCTGGTGGTGGCATAGTCCCTGAGGCATCTGACTGCTAAGCAGAAGGTTGGCAGTTCAAACCCACCAGCCACTCCTCAGAAGGAAGGTCGGGCAATCTACTTTAGTGATACTGCCTCAGAAACCCAAGGAGAGGTCGCTATGAGTCAGAAACAACTTGACGGCAGTGAGTTTTTGTTTTTCTGCCAGAGGAGTTCCTGGGTGGCACTAACAAGTTAAGTGCTCAGTTCCTAACCAAAATGTTGGAGGTTTGAATCCATCCAGAGGGAAAAAGCCTGGTGATCAAGCTGATTCACTCCCAAAAAATCCGCCACTGAAAACACTACAAAGCCAGTTGTGCTCTGACACGCACGAGGTCACCACGAGTCAGGACCAACCTGACAGCATCTGCTTTGGGTCTGGTTCTCACTGTCTGGTAGACCCCAGGTAAACACAGGGTTCCGAGAGCTAAACACAGCCTGAAAGCGTGTTTGTCTGGCCTGCACAATATTTCTTGAATTTAAGGGTATTTCCCACATCTCTCACCAAAGTCCAAGTTCCCAGCCTCTGTTGGAAGCTGGCACCTCTAGCAACTCTGGGCTCTCATCCCACGTGGAAATGAGCGGTGCCCACCCTACTGGACTGGTCAGCGAGCCACAGTTCCCTACCCCCATCCCCTACTGCAACGCCTCCCCTGGTATTCCCAGCCCCACACTCTAAGAAACAAAGTTCCTCTCAGACAACTGCTGTCGCACAAAAGTAGGCAAGCCTGGACTTTTTAGTTTTCCTCTTTCTCTGTCCAAAAAGCTCATTAAAAAGATCTCACAGACTAAACACCCTAGGACGGCCTCTAAAGTCACTGGACTATGAAGCTGTTAAATGCATGAGGCAGCAGACAAAGTCAGAAACTCAACATCAGGCAGATATGGGTAAACGCAGTACACCCACTTGGCTCTCATTGGGCTACAGCAAGACAATCTCTCCTCGTCACCAGAGCCATCCCCACCAGGTCCGCAAAGCGTGATGGCGACGTCTGCGCCACACCCTGCAGCACCGGTTTCCACTACCTGTTCCTGATCCACCAAATGAAGATCAATGCATCTATAAAACGCAATGCCACGTTAATGCAAACCTTGAAAAAGATCAAATGCCTTTTATTTCAGTCTTAGGAAAACCTCATAAAGAATTAACTGTCCGAGACGCCACGGAATTTCACTCAAGGCTTTGCTTTATGTCAGAACTTCTTAGACCATTAACTTCTAACAGACAGATGCCCCACCCCCCCCCAGCCCTGGCTCTGGGACATGTGGTGCAATCACACATTGCGATGATAAGTCATTACAATTGGACTCCTGCGTCCCATCAGAACTTTGCCAGTGGGCTCCAGCAGATGCGCCCTCACCACAGGCAGGGCCCCGGCACTAATGGGGATGGCGAGGGCTGCACCTCAATGGTGTCGGCCGTGTTCATCCCAGCAAGTCTCTTGGGGCTGAAGGGGAACTCCCACATCTGCACTCTTGCTCACAGCTGGTCACCATGATGGGCAGCTCCTGGGCACAGTCAGAGGGTGGACTGCAAAGTCGAGATGGGTATCTGTAAGGCCTCAGCACCGTCCTGGCATATTCAAGGTGGCTGAGGGAGCTCCCCAGGCATGAAGAGGCACACCCAACCGCGTTCTGCAACCTGAATCAGCACGTATCCCCGGGTGGTGGCTCAGCACAGCTTCCTCAAGGGGAGCACACATGCCAGGTGACTTCAGGTGGCACGTGACCGGACATTTGTAGAAATGTAGCAATGTTTACCTTCATGGACATTACAAATATATATAAACAGCAGACCGTGGCAGAAACTACCAGCTGTCCTCCAGTATTCATTTCCTCCTCCTTTGATAAAAACAAGTCTGAAAGCATGGCTGGCCATATGACCTCCCAGAAGAAACTGTATATCCCAGTTTCTCTTGCAGCTAGGTGTGGCCATGTGACCAAGTTCTGGCCAATGGAATTTGAGTAAACATGATGAGAAGAAGGGGTGTGCCCTCCACATGCCCTTTCCTTCCTTCCCATTGTCTGACATGTGGGCCTGGAGGTGGGCCGTCTTGGACCATCTGCTCACAGGCCTCACCTTGGGTGGAGGAACCAAAGGGCTAGTGGGGGTCTCTAACTCAACACCTACCCTGCACTCCCTCCACCTAGACTGTTACCATGAGAGAGAAGTAAAGGTCTCCATCATGGATTGAACTGTGCCGTTCCCAAAATGTGTCAACTTGGCTGGGGCCCTTCTCAGTGCTATGGCAGTAATGATGCAATCACTGCCCTCAATGTGACCTGATGTAAGTATCCTCCATTTGCAATGTGTCGCAAATCCTGACTTCTATATGCTAATGATGCAGGGCTGGGTTATGCAAATGAAATTAGATTATGTTTGTTATGTTAACGAGGCAGAATTAGGGTGGTGTGCAACACTCTTGCTCAGGGCACAGCCCTGATCCGATATGAGGAGAACTTGCCTGGGTGTGGTCTGTACCACCTTTTATCTTCCAAGAGATAAAAAGAGGGAGACATGAACAAAGGAGGGACTTCAGTACCACCAAGAAAGAAGAGCCAGGAGTGGAGCATGTCTTTGGGACTCAGGGACCCTGTGCTAAGAACCTCCTAGACCCTGGAGAAGATTGATGCCCAAGACACATGGAGATCTCCAAGGAACGCTGGGGCCACAGATGTCAAAGAGACAAAACCCTTCCCCCCAGAGCCAACAGAACAGAATCTTTCCCCTAGAGCCAGCACCCTGAATTTAGACTTTTAGGCTGTGAGAGAATAAATTTCTGTTTGGTAAAGCCATCCATTTGTGTTATTTCTGTTGTAGCAGCACTAGGACTAAGACAGCTTCTATATATTTAAGCCACCATGAGCCACCCACTGCCATCGAGTCAATTCCAACTCATAACATCCCCCATTGGGTTTCCAAGGCAGCAAATATTTACGGAAGTAGATTGCCCAGTCTTCCTTCCACAGAGTGGCTGGTGGGTTTCAACCACCAACCTTCTGGTTAGCAGTCAAATGCCTTAGGCACTGTGCAACCAGAGCTCCTTAAGCCACCATGACAGTGAGGATATTTGGGGTTTCTCCAATTGCAGGCAGCCTATCATTTAACTAAATCCAAGATTTCAGAGATATGATTGCTTTTAGGATGGAGAAATATATTTATTTTAAAATAAAAATAAAAGGGGGGGAGCTGAGGTGCCATTTTCTGAGATGTGGGAGACCAAAGAGGTGCAGGGTGCAAGGTTTAGAGGTGACTCCTGGAAGTCTCGAGGTGTCATTTTCTGAGATGTGGGAGACCAAAGAGGTGCAGGGTGCAAGTTTAGAGGTGACTCCTGGAAGTCTCGAGGTGTCATTTTCTGAGATGTGGGAGACCAAAGAGGTGCAGGGTGCAAGTTTAGAGGTGACTCCTGGAAGTCTCGAGGTGTCATTTTCTGAGATGTGGGAGACCAAAGAGGTGCAGGGTGCAAGGTTTAGAGGTGACTCCTGGAAGTCTCGAGGAGCTGCTGATCAGCTCCTGGAGATGGGGTCTGCAGTTCTCGGAGGGGCCAGGAGTGCAGAGAAATGTCAGCTTCATCACACAAAGTTGGACTTTAAAGCCAGGTCCTGGGAAAGACCATCAGGGGAGGGAGTGCAGACAGAGAGAAGGCTGGAGGACTAGGCCCTGGGTCACTGAATCCCAGGGGTCACCGAGATGAACAGGAGCCTGGGAGCAGCCAGTGATGGGCAGAGTGTGACATTCCAGAACCGAGGAAGAACATGATCCAGATGGAGGTAACAGCACCATCAAACTTTAGAGAGATGGTCAGGTGAGGTTCTAGGTAACCTCCTGCAGGCCAGAGGTCACTTTGGCAAGAGTGTTTCATGGGGGGGGGGCGGTAAATCTTGACTGAAGTGTGTTTCAGGAGCAGATGAGACCAAAGGCAAGGAGACAGAGGGTAGAGGCAGCCCTTTGAGGGATTTTCTTACAGGATGGAGAAGAGATGCTATGCAGTGCTATGGGTGGGGGAAGGAATGGCGTGGGGTGGGGAGATGGGGGGGGCACTTGCAGGGTATTTTTAAAGACAGGAGCTCCTAGAGCACGTTTGCTGATGGGGGTGGTCCCATGGAGACGGGGAAGTCGATGACGCAGAACAGACAACTGCAGGAGCTAAGGAGCTGAGCAGGTGGGAGGGAATGGGGCCCAGCACTCAGCCTCTCCTGACCTCTCATTCCATTCATGTGCCCACCAATCCCTGGGAGACCCTCCCCTGCCCCTTCCAGGGCCCCTATTCCTCTGACTGAACTGGGAGGGGTTAGAGCAGCAGTGTTCTGATTGGCTGGTGCCCATGTTGACCTAAATACTCAATATTCTGGACATCACCCTGGGTATCTCAATTTCATTTCCACGTACCTGGTTGTGGGAGCTCTGGTGGTGTACTGCCTAAGGCATTTGACTGCTAACCAGAAGCCTGGCGGTTCAAACCCACCAGCCACTCCTTGGAAGGAAGGTTGGGCAATTACTTCCATAGTGATACCACCTTGGAAACCCAAGGAGGGGTTGCCATGAGTCGGATCCAATCCATGGCAGTGGTTGCATTTTGCGTTGTACCTGGTTGTAGGTAAGTGAGGACAGAAAGTACAAGTGCTCCATCTTGTAAACACAGTGCTGCACACATGTTGATTAGCAGGTGTCCGATGGTGCATGGTAGATGTCTAATGGTGCATGTAGGCGTTCAGTGGTACATCACAGTTGCTGTTCCTTGCCACCATAGGTGTTCAATGGCACATGGCAGGTGTTTTGGTTACCTTGTGCTGCTCTAACAGAAAATACCACAAATGGGATGGCTTTACCAAACAAGAGTTTACTCTCTTAAAATTTGGGAGGTTAGAAGTCCGAGTTCAAAGTGCCAGGTTCTAGGGGCTGGGTGAAAGCCCCAGGCTTCAGCTCTGCCTCTTGCTCCTGGCCCACAGAAGCTAGAGGCCTCTCTTCACTCAGGCAGCTGCTGGCTGCTGAGGCTGACAAATCCAAGGTCAACATTGTAATGAAAAGGCATTACAATGCCAACCACATGGCAGGTCTTTAATGCAAGTCCATTAAGAATCCCAAGATCAGCAGGGCAACAAGGCAGGCTGCTGAACAACACCTCAGCTACATGCAGGGTTCAAGCATGCCATCAGCTAGAGACCTTCCTCAAAGATGCTTCTTATGTACTGGAAGCAGACCACATCCCTAAAGCAGCTACTCAGCTGCTCCAATAGATTTCATCACAGAGTTAATTATCAAGCTCACCATGGGGAATAACTACATCCAGCTGCCCAGCCACTCAACCAGGCCCAGCCCACTTGGCACACAGACTTAACTACCACAGCAGGTGTTCAATGGCTCATGGTATGTGTTTGATAGTACATGGTAGGTGCTTGATGGTGCACAGTAGGTGTTCAATGGCACACATCAGACAGTCAATGGCATACAGTAGGTGTTTGATGGCACATAGTGGGTGTTCAACAAATGCTGGTGGAATGAGTGAGCAGCAGGAAGTGGTTCCTGAAGAGTCCTGCTCTGCTGTCTAAGACGTGGAAGTGGGTGATGCTAGGGACAACTTAAACCAGCAAGTAGACTCATCCCCCCATGGGCTCTCCACACCATCTGGTTACAGAAGATACTTGAGAAGAGACCCCGTTATCACCTGGTCACATCTCAGGTGTCCACTCACTGCAGGAAGGCTGAAACAATGGTGCCCTCTGTGTACCTGCCTCCAGGTATGTGCTAATCCCCTCCCAACGGAAGCCAGGCTCCGTTCTCCTCCTCCATCCACCCTGTCCTATAGAGAAGCTTGATCTACTGGATGAGAAAAGCCATTCGACAAAACCCAGGACACAGGCAGCCAAGGAGGGGGCTGGAGTGTTCCAATCTGTTTCCACCCCTCTACCCTCTTCTCATCCTCTCCTCTGGCCTAGAGAACAGAGGCCAGACCTGTTTCTCCCATCCTTGCCCCTCAAGACAAGCTGTGAATTGACAGGCCACTCACACAGACCAATTAGAGGCCAGCTGAGACCCAGGCAATGACAGCAAGAGCAGGAGAGACAAAACATCCTCTGAGACCAAGGTGGGGACAGTGGAGGTGGGAGAAACAAACAGGTTTGGATGTATTTTGAAGGCACAGCCTTCAAAAGATGAAGTGAAGTCAAGGTTTTTGACCTGAGCAGCTGGAAGGACAGACTCAGCATCACCTGAGATGACAGCGTAAGAGAAGCCTGTGCCACCCCTGGCCATCCTGTGGGCCTCAACACAAGCCAGGCCCACAGATTCACTCCAAAGGCCCCAGGGGACTCCTGCAAAAGCCAGGTGTGAACACATACATACCTCTACATGAGACTTTACATTGGCTTTCAGATCCAACCAATGGCTTAGGCCCATGGTTCTAAAGCAGAGCTCCCAAACTCAAACGTTGCCCAGGGCCAGGTAGGGGAGGTAAATGAGTGAAGCAGGCCAGGGGTACAACAAAAGGGAGTGATGGGGACTGTGGCAAACTGCAGCACTCACCGCCAGCCACAGTGGGGCAGCTCTCCACCTCCAGCCCATTGTTGGCAAGTGGGCAGACAGACCCAGGCAGGCTCTGTGTCATGAGGTGTCAAGAGAAGCTGGAAATCTGGATTCTTATTTGAAACTTTTCTATTTTGAAAGTTGGGCAACTAACTTTTTTTAATTCTCTGTAGGCCACTGACTAAGACAAAAAAAAAAAAAAAGCCTCCACAAATGAGATGAGGCAAATTGCTACCAGCTGCAACTTCTGTTCTAAAGGTTTTAAAGATCTGTATGGCTCTAAAGGGTTTTACATCTGAATTAGCAAATACTGACCGGCTGAAGGGTGTTGGATAACAGGATAGCAACAAATCGTGAAGACAGTAGGATGGTGGCACAGTACATAACATCTACAGGGTGGCGCTGCTGGTTATGGGGTGTTGGCATGAGATTCCGACTCCTAACAACCCACACGACTGAATAGAACTGGCCCCTAGGGTTTCCTAGGTGGTCACCTTTACAGAAGCAGATTGTCAGATCGTTTTCCAAAGAGCAGCTGGTGGGTTCAAACCACTGACTTTTGGGTTGGCAGTGGATCACAGGTACCAGCACTTGGTACATATCATTGTTAGTTGTCATCAAGGTGACTGGGACTCGTGGAGACCCCATGTGTGCAGAGTAGAACACGCTCAGAGCTTTCAAGGCTGTGACCTTTTGAGGCAGACCACCAGGGCTGTCTTCCAAGGCACCTCTGGGGCGGGGGGAGGTTCCAACCACCAATCTTCCAGCCAGCAGTTGAGGGTTTAACCAGTTACTATGACTTATATCTTACAGCAACCTGATGGGAGCTGTAGAAGTTACCTCCATTTACAAATGAGAAAAGGAAAACCAATCAAAGGACAGAATTTACCTTCCAAGGTGCTCACAAGTAGCAGAGGTGGGATCTGAACCCTGGAAACCTCATTTTAAAGTCTATACTCTTGACCACCATGCTATGATGCCTCTCAGATATGGCTACTGTATGTAGTTCTATTAGCATTAGCACTGATATGTTCCAACATTTTAGTACTTAAAAAGGAAATCAAAGCTGTAACTCAATTCAACACATATTTTGCAAAATACCAGGAGGCAGTTTTTACAAACAGTGAACATTTACTGGTTGTACCGTGTGTCTGGCACCCTGTTAGAAATTCTCTCAAAACCCCAGGAGGTAGATACTGTTACTGTTCTTATCCTCGTTTTACAGATGAGGAAACAGGCTCAGGGAGATTAATCATCTTAGCCAAGAACACAACGCTGGGAAGTGGTAAACATCTGGACCCAGGCAGGCTGGTTCTGGAGCCCCCAGGAGTAACCATCGACCCTACGCTGTCCCAGAGGGTGACCGCTAGCCACACGCAGCTACTGAGACTTGCAATATAGTGAGTGTGACTGGGGAACTGAGAGTTTCATTTTATTTCATTTTAATTTAAATTTAACATTACTAGAACAACCTAGGGATGTGAACCTGCTTCTTTGACGGCATATTTTATGAAATCCAAACAGAAACCAAGCATTTCTGAGCGAGAAGTGCTGTCAGTCTGAAGTGGCCAGTGTCAGAGGCTTACTACAAACATAGAAAGGTAAAGGATCTCATTGAGAACTCAGGGACCTTGGCCACATGTCGAAACAGGAACACTGTGGACACACTAAGTTAAAGGAAATACATTGTAAAAAAGTAATGTCGGCTCTTTTTACTTTTCTAATGTGGCTCCTAGCAAACTCTAAGGAGCCCTGGGGTGCAGTGATTAAGCACTTGGGTGCCAACACAGAGTCAGTAGTTTGAACCACCAGTGACTCTGAGGGAGGAAGCCCTGACAATCTGCCCCAGGAAAGATGACAGCCTGGGAAACCCTGTGGGACAGCTCTACTCTGTCACATGGGGTCAGCTGGAGTCGGAGTTGACCGCACAGCACCACGGCCGGGCCACCTCTGCCAACACCAGCCACGGGCGCTGCTGCTATGGGCCACAGTGCTATTTAACGACAGTGCAAAGGCCTCCCATTGGTGGAATGCTGATTCTAGAGGTGAGTCTGCGAATACGGCACCGTTCTTGTTCCCATTTCACAGAAGGCAAAACGGAGGCTCTGTCTGGCCCATGGCTGAGCCATTGACTCCCCACGGAGGCAATCTTCAGCACTACAAGGGCCAGTCTGCTGCACTTGGGGGACGTTGGCAATCTCTGCACAGGCTATTAGGAGTTAATTCCAGGGTGGGGCCTAAGGAGACCACAGACACTGTCCCAGCACAGCGTGCCCAGGGGCGCAGTGGAGCCAAGGTCTCTCTTGCCTGTCTATGTATCTGTGTGCGTTTCTCTGTTGCTGCTTCTGTCCCTCTCTGCCTGTTTCAGTCTCTTTCTCACACACACACACACGTGCACATATGCATGCACAGACACGTGCACACGGTTGTACACACATGCACACATGCAAAATGCACGGAGGAGACAGCCAGTCCACGTGAGCAACACCTTCCCAGTCTCTCCTCCAAGCAGCCGTGCTGCGTCTGTCTGCTCTGTCCTCTCATTCCCAGGTTTCCTCCCAGTTTCCACCCCAGGGGGCTGGATCCCACAGGCGGCTGCCAAACACACAAACAGACCCTTCCTCTCAGTCTCCCAGACCCTGGCTGGAGGCAGCGGCCCTTCCCTGAGCTCTGCGGCTCTCCACCTGCGACTACCAGCCTACTAAGTGTTCTACCAGACAGCTTCTCACCAAACCGAGGGGCAAGATAATTGTCACAGTAATGGGCTTTTCTTTTAACTAACTAGCAACGTTCGCTCTCGTCTGTCATTTCATTGTTTAATTATGCTTGACTATTGCTAGCTTTCGCTCACTTCTTTTTTGGGCTTTCTTCCTCTGTAACATTTGCTAAGTCCCACGGGCAGAAAAGCAGCAGCACAGGCCAGCCCGCACAATCCCACTGCCAGGGGCGGCCCTGGTACGGCTCAGCCGCGCACCTGCTTTTTTCTGTGCATATTTTTAATAAGTTGGTATCTTAGTAAATATATACAGCTTTCATTAGGCACTTTCCTCCCACTTAGCTTGGCAGAAACATTTTCTCCTATTATTAAAAATTCTTCATAAACATCATTTTAAAGACTATCTGATATGCCGCTGAATGGTCCCCCCACGGTGTTTCAAAGCCCTTCTCCTGCAGTCAATCAACATGGAGAATATTTTGAACAACATGGCTTTGGAGTCAGCAAACTTGCTTCTTGCTACCTTGGGCAAGTGACATGCTTTCTACATTTCCACATTGCAACAGGGGGTGTACTGGGGTAACAAGCCCTTCTCCAAAGGCTTCTGGGAGGATGCTAACATAATGCATGCAGCCCTAAGCACAGACAGCCCCACCAGTGGAAAACCAGGTCGTTGTAAATTTCTTGCTCTTATAAAGAGCACTGCAGTGGACATCTCCATTCACGATGTTTGATCTACATTTCACATTTGAGATTATTTCCTTTTGACAGATTTCCAGTTCTGGAATTACTGGGTCCAACAGTAAATCTCTGCCATTCCTGGCTTGCTTCATCCAACCAGTATTGCCAGCAACAAAAGCCTGCCTGTTCCAGGTGTTTGCTGCATAACCAACTCCTCCCCCAAACCTGGTGGCATAAAATAACCATTTCATAGTGTCTCAAGGGTCCTGTGGATCAGGAGTTCAGACCACGCACCAAGGAGCCGGGCTGTCTCCATGACAAACTGAGGCCTCAGCTGGGGACACTTAAACGGCTAGGTTGACTGAGAGTTGGGGATTAATTCACCAGGTGGCTTTTTCACCTGCATATCTGTGCCTGGGTTTGGATGGGTGGACACCTGAGCACAGCTGTCAACCAGAGAGCCTCACTGCATGGCGGCTGGCCTCAGAAGATATCTCAGGAAAGAATTTACCAAGAGAATCAAGACAGATGGCCTTTAATGACCCAGCCTCAGAAGTCATACAGCATCACTGCCACCATACTCCAGAGCTCAAGGCAGTCACAACCTAGTCCAGACCCCAAGGGAGGGGACAAAGACCCCACACCTCTCAATGGGAGAAGTGTCAAAAAATCGTGAGCAGTTTTTAAAACTGCTCAATCTCTTTGACTAAGAATTGACTAAACCAAGTAATGCAAAAGAAATAGCCTCTTACCTACAAAAATCAATGGTGAGTGAACAGTGAGTCTGGAGGGTTTTGCAAAGTGTGAGGGGAAGTGTGAACCAAGGCCCCTCACCATCACTTTCTCTCCATGTCTCCATTGTATCAATGACTCCTGTCCATGAGACAGCGGCCAAGCCAGGAGTCTAACCAAAGGCCAGAGCATAGAGCTCCCCAGCTCTCAAAGGATCAAACCCATGATCTTGGTTAAAAAGTTCTGGGCTGGAGTAAACATCTACTGTCTTTGCATGCCCAGCATTCATTCACCATCCGTTTGTCCAAACCAAAAAAAAACACACTCAACTGCCACCAAGTCGATTCTGACTCATAGCAACCTCTGTTGGGTTTTCAAGGCTGTAAATCTTTACAGAAGCATACTGCCCCATCTTTCTCCTGCAGAGTGGCTGGTGATTTTCAACCACTAATCTTTTGGTTAGCAGGCAAATGCCTTAACCACTCCACCACCAGAGTTCCTTATGTGTTCGTCAACAACACCTCAATATTCCTTGAACAACCTCACTCAGTCCACATGGTTTGGTCGAATATATGACACAGACGTGGCTGATCAGCATCATCCAAACTTCTGGCCACAATGACGTATTCAGTGGTACATGATCCAATCAAATTCAGTGAGACTAAATCCTCCGACATCTGCTGAACTATTGGAAAGAGAAACTGTCTTTCCATCACTCACTATAAGAATGACATGAACCTGGGCCGCCACAAGCCAGTCTTTGAAGGGGCAGCCTGAGAAAGAGGCTGACACAAAGTTAAGGAATGGAGATGGTATGAGTCCTCATGATCATCTGAGCCCCTGGATCCAGCCATGCCTGAAGCTGTACTCCCAGGATATTTCAGTTTTGTGAGCCCATCTTCTTTGCTTGAGCCAGTGTTGAGTGTCTGTCACTTTGAAACAGAAGACTCCTGGCCACTCTACTGTCTGTCTTGTCACAGTCACTTCCTGAACCCTGCTCTCATGCTCAGCATTAACTGATACAGACCAAAACAGAAAAATAATTTAATTTTCTCTGGCTGCAGACCACCCAATCTAAAAGAGAAACAGAAACACTTCACATTTGTTCCAGCTCATAAAACCTTTCAAGCTAACACCTAACATCTCCCACCCATCCATTCTGTCACTGCAATTTAAAAAATAAAATGGGGAATAAAAGTGTTTCTAAGCAACAAATTATATACGTAATGGGGCAAAGGGAGGAGAATTAGGAGCTTTAATCTAGTTAGAAACTATTTCCGTTTCTTCCTGAAGTTGCAACCTGCATGAAACCTCCACAGGAGAATGAAACAAAGGTTGAGCTATTTTAATTCTCTGATACATTGGTAATGAATGCACCCTGGAAACTCCTGAGCAGTGATACTTGGCATCGCACTTGAGTGAAATGACTTCTCTTACTAAACACACACGGCTCTGGGGACTCTTCGTTTCCAGGGTTGTTGATGAACGACCACAAACTCAGCACCGCACAAACGTGTCATCTCAGTTTCTGAAGCTTAGAGTCCAAGCGTGGTGCGGCTGCGTTCTCTGCTCAGGTGATCACCAAGAAGAAATAAGGTGTCACCCAGGATGCTTTCTGAGCTGGAGCTCAGGGTCCTCTCTGGAGCTCACTTGGGTTGTTGGAAGAACTTGGTTCCCTGTGGTTCTACAACTGAGGATTCTGTTTTCTTGCTGGCTACCAGGCAGGGGGCGCTCTCGGTCCAAAGAGGCCCCCACGCCCCTTCCCACTGCTCTAGTTCTATGCCACCCAGTTGGTTTTGACTCACAGCACCCCTACAGGACTGCCCCCAGAGGGTTTGTAAGCTGTAATATTTACGGGAGTATGTCTCCAGGTCTTCTTTCCAACAAACTAGCTGGCAGGTTAGTAGTTGAGCACTTAACCACTGAGCCACCAGGGCCTGGACCTCTCCATCTTTAAAACCAGCAATGGAGAATCCCCCACACCAAATGCGCCTCACACTTCGAAATTCTCTGACTTCCCAGTGTCTGACCTCTAGACTCAGGTTTCATGAGGAGGTGAGGCCCAACAAGATAACATCCTTCCTTGAAGGTGATGGAGCCCTACAATGTCAGCTCCTCTCGGACAGACAGCTGGGGATATATGCAGCCCGGGGACAGGACAGGGGTGCACATCGGGGAGCAGTGAACGTCAGCGGTCATCTGAGAACTCTCTCTGCCACACACACTGTGGCGCTGCCTGTTGTCGTGTACCATCGGGTCAATTCCGACTTACCCTATTGGACAGAGAAGAGTGTGCAAGCTGTCACCTCTCCGGAAGCAAACAGCCACATCCTTCTCTCACGTAGTCAATTCCGACTAACCCTATAGGACAGAGGAGGGGGTACAAGCTGCCACCTCTACGGAAGCAACCAGCCACATCCTCCTCTGGTGCAGTGCTTGGTGGGTTCAACCCACCGATCTTCTGGTTCCCAACTGAGTGCTCAATGATAGCATCCCCAGGGCTCCTTACACATGCCCTAAACCCCCGTAATTCCAGTCTTAAGTACAGGCTCTGGAGGAATTCTTGTGCTCGTCCAGGGAGCTGTCACAGTGGCATCGTTTATCGCAGCGGGATATACCAACAACCTGACTGCCCGTCGAGAGGCGGATGGCTGAATAAACCATGACACATTCCTCCAGTGGAATACTATACAGCCGTGAAGTGATACAGTGATACGGATCAACCCGGCAGCCAGGAAAACGTGGTGCAGAAACAAACATGTAGTGTGATGCCATTCACATCATTTAAAACACGCAGTGCTGTCATGTCGTTCATGGTTACACATACATGCAGCACACTGGAGGGAGAGTGCTAACTTCAGGTGGTGGAAGAGGAGGGAATGAGACTGGGAGCAATGTGCGGAGGCTTCAGGAGAACCGCCAGGTTTCTTTCTTCAGCTGGGAGCCGGGTGCGTGGGAGCCCACTAACATAGTCTCCGTGTCTCTGTGTACACCTGGGAGATTTCATGATGGTCGAGGCAGTACGTTCATAAATCAATCGGGAACAGAAAGGCCAAATTCAAATTCCAGAACTGCCAGCTGGGTGGAAGCCTGGCAGCTGGGCAACTCTGATGTCTAACGAGTCACCTGCATGGATTACGGCCCATCACTAGCCAAGATCCTCACGCGGCTGTCATTCATTCCTGGTTCAGACGTTCGGACACACTGACTTTTGGGTCCCAATGAGGAAACAATCACCTAGGAAAGCGCAAGTTGCCTAAGATGGTGTCCTCCTAGTGACCTGGGGGGGTCTCTGACTTAAAGGCAGACAAAATGCATGCTGGATTCTAATGGGGGGACCCAAGAGTTCACAGACACCGCACCACCACCCCACCACCACCAAGTCAATTCTGACTCCCAGTGCCCCTACAGGACAGAGTAGAGCTGCCCCAGAGGGTTTCCAATGCTGTAATCTTTACAGAAGTAGACTGCTTCATCTTTCTCCCAGGTAGCAGCTGGTGAGTTCAAACAACAGACCTTTTGGTTAGCAGCAGAGTGCCTTAACCACTGCGCCACCACAGCTCCTTGACCTTAAGGGTGATGGAAAAATGAGGAAACAGACAGGGGTGATGTCTGCACATGGTGAACAGAATTAATGTCACTGAACATATAAAAATGGCTGAAATGGCAAATGTTTTGTTATATATAGTTCATCAATTAAAAAAAAAAAAAACACAGAGAAAGAGGTCTTTACGTGCTGGTGGGCAAGACGCAAGAGGTACACAGTATTGTGAACATGCTCCGGTGTTTCACGGGAGGTAAGCACAGCTCTGTACACTCCGGTCGGGCACACTGCGTCCCCGGGAGGAACCCTGTAAGGGTGCACAGAGCTCACCCCTGGGGAGACAGTGCCGCCGGGGGCCAGCGCTTCAGCTCCTCGGGGTGCGGCATTCCGAGGCTTGCAGTTTTTAGCCTTCCACCAATGCTATTTGCATTTTGTTTAAATGTCAAAACAGGGGACACCCTCTGGGGTTATCTGGGCAGGGAGATAGGGCCCCTTTGTTTTGTTTTCTTCTGAGCACCTATTGATGTGTGTTTTAAATGCTTGAAAAATGATGCGTTTAAAAATAGCTACATAGATGCTAGGTAATAATCAAAATTACCTTCGGAGTAACAGCCCCCTACAGATGTCCACACTCCGATCTCCAGCACCTGCGAATATGGTGGTAAAAGGGACTTGGCAGGTGCGCCTGCACTGAGCATCCTGAAATATGGGGATTATTTGGCATTCTCCAGGTGGACCCAAGAGAAACACAGGGTCCTTACAAGTGGGAGACAGGAGCCACCGAGTCGGAGGCCAGAAACAGAGGTCGGGGGAGAAGGAAAGAGGGGTTGTGCTAAAGAACATGGCTTCTGGAGCCGGACTGCTGGGTTCAAATGCTGGCTCTGCCGCTTATTAAATGTGTGACCCTGTGCAAATTAACTAACCCCTCTGTGCCTTTCTTCCCCCATCCACCAACTGGGAATCATAACGTGCCTGCCTCAGAAGGTGGCTGCTGGACTGAGACTGACACACGGAGACTTCACCAGACTGACTGGGTGACCGAGTGATCATTCCCAGTGCTGATTTTGCAGTAGTACAGGGTTGATCATGCTTTTCTCTGGTGCCTCACAGGCAGTAAACGGGCTGAGTGCAATGCTTCCGCTGTAAGTACAGGGTTTCTGGAAGGATGAAGCACCCCAAAAACTCACCCCCCCTTATTTTAATATATTTTATTGTGGTTTTTGGGTGAAAGTATACAAAGCAAATTCACTTTCCGTACAGCAGCTCACATGCACTGTTTCATGACATTGACCATGATTTCCCACAATGCAACAGCTCCCCCCACTTCCTCCCGATAGTTACCTCTTCCCTGTGTCCATCCCTCCATGCACTCCTGCCCCCTGAGCTGTCTCCCTGCACATACACAGCCCTTCTTTCTCGCATGATTGATCTCTCCAAGGACTGTATCCACCTACTGTAAGTGTTCAGTTCATACGCCTGCCTTTTATTTGGCCAGAAGCCACAGGAGTGGGTCCAATTCCAATCCTGAAAGGGAGCTAGGAACGGACCATATCTCAGTGGTTCCATCAGGCTCTATCAGACCAGCAAACCTGGTCCTTTTTTTTTTAAATATGATTTTGAGTTTTGTTCCGCATTGTTCTCCCACTCTACCCAGGATCTCCTACAGAGATCCCCCTCCGAGTGGGAAAAAATCCCCTTTAAGGATGTTTATCTTCTCTCATTAAAGTTACATAACTTCCTCCACCCTCCATCTCCCCAGGCCCCACCAGGCAGTTGGCAAAGGCAACCACGGCCCACTTGGGGAAGCCCCTGGTGTGGCCTTGGGGAGCTATGGGGTGGCGCCTAGCCCTGGGTCCCCTGGAGGTGCGGACCAAAGCAGGCCACAGGAATCAGGGTGTCTTGCGGGGAGGGCAGGCCCCTGGGCTCAGAGAGCTGGGAGTAACCCCAAAAGCCAGAGACACCTCCCCACCCACGTTCGCAAGGCCGCCCAGGCCCAGGCAGCGTTGCCTGGAAACGCAGGAGCCGGACTCAGTTTGGGAGCAAGATTTTGCCATGAGGCGGTTCCGAGCGGTGTGAATGCCTTCTCTCACATGCCGAACCCAGGAGGGACAGGTCCCCAGAGCTCAGCACAGATGCTCCCCTGGGCCGCCAGCACGGCCAGCAGCTCCGCCAGGCCCTCCTCTCTGCCTCCGCCCGTCTGCCCCTGCAGACCGGTGACACCCGGCAGCCTCCGTCCGCCCTTCTTCATCCGGTACCAGTCCTGACTCACCTTCGCGAACAACCCCAGCCATCTTCCCAGCCTCGTGTTTGCAGGGGAGTTAACCCCACCCCCTAGGTTCTAAGGTACAGGACTGGCCAATCAGCTTACTCTACTCTGCCCTTGGGCAAAATGATTGGCTATGGGAATCTCACATGACACACTTTGGTCCAATGAGATTCAATCCTGAGATTTGCTGTCACTGAGGAAAAAGACGCTTTCCTTTTCCCTCCCTCGCCAACCTGCTAGAATTTAAACCTCTAACTGGAGTGTTGCATCTTGGGGGCTGTCAGTTCCATGAGCGCAGGGATTTAAGTGGCGACTGTTTGGTGCAAATATTCCCCAGCTCTTAGGACAAGGCCTGGCATATACTAGGTGTGCAATTAATATGTATTCAATACGCATTTAATAAAGCATCTCATTGCTGAGAATAACGCCAATATAGAAGAAAGCAGGGCTGAGAGATCAGTTCTAAATAATACGATTTGGACCTTGATACAGCCCGACCTGACTATCAACCCCAGGGCCAGTTTAGCCACACCGGCTGATAGAATTGCTAGATATACTCCCACGTGTGCAAAATGAAACATGTGCACGGGCAGGGCAACACTGCTTAAAACAGCAACAACAAAAATCAGAAGGTCTCCAAATGCCTATCAACTAGGTCCTGCCTAAATATTTATGTTACTTCACACGATGCAATGCAACACTGTCATTAGAAAGAAAGAGCACCTCTTGCTGTGGACTTTCAAAGCCATGAAGGTAAGTTTTAATAAAAGCAGGGAACTATGTGTACAGAGTCCTGGGGGGTACCAGTGCTTAATGAGCTGGGCTGCTAACAGAAACGATGGTGGTTCAAATCCACCCAGAAGGTCTGGTGGTCTACTTCCGAAAATCAGGCACCGAAAACCTCAGCAGATGACAAACTAAAACGCCATCTATTCACAGAGGAGTAAAACCTCATTTCCTTCAGGAGCCCTAGGGGTAAAATGGTTGAGCTCTCAGCTGGTAACTGAAAGGCTGGCAGTTCAAACCCACCAGCCACTCCGTGGGAGAAAGATGTGGCAGTCTGCTCCCATAAAGATTACACCCTTGAAAACCCTATCAGGCAGTTCTGCTCTGTCCTTTAGGGTCGCCAGGAGTCAGAATCAACAGGAGTGGGTTTGGTTTCGGGTTCTGGTTTCTCCCTAAGCTGGACCTATCTCAGGAAAGTGTTTGTGAGTCAGAACTGGTCATTGTTCTATGTCCTCCGAAGGAGCATGGAACAGTGTGGGGTGGTCTTGGCAAAGCAAACGCAAGAGACAGAAGTTCAAGGACCAATCACACCTATGGACTCGTTTGGAGGCAGGGCACTGGGGGTTCAGGTGCCAGAATTCTCCTTCCCTGCAGGAGACCTGGGTTCGACGTACCTCCCTGTCGGTGGAGGCCTGCATGCTGCCTGGTGCGGACAGCTTTCAGTGAAGCTTCCAGACTAAGAGACTACGGGGGCAACACGGCAATCTACATCCAAAAGTCAGACGTTGGAAGCCTCTGGATCACAATGGTCCGACACGCACTTGCTCATGGGGACAGTGTTGGGCTGGGCGGCGTTTCGTTCCTCCATGCTTGCGGTCACCATGAGTCAGGGCTCAGCGGCAGCCAACAATCTCGGGCCTCGGTTTCCTTGATTGTGAAACGAGAGGGTTGGATAATGACCTCAACATCTGTCCTAAACACCCTCAACAGAGGTGGGCATCACCACCGCCTCTCTCCAGGAGGGAGTGGCAGGCAGAGGCAGCAGCCAGGGCCTTTGCTGGACTCACTCTGCACGGACCCCCCTGCCCTCTGTGATGGGATGCACCGCATCCCCATGGGAGCATCTGTCTTGGTCGGCACCAGACAAAGCGATGGCAGGACAAATGCTGTGAGCTACAGAGAGGTTAAATTATTGCACTCAACCTGCTACCTCGCCCTTCCCGGTAATTGATGCTCCGGATCTGGCCACATCAATGTTTCATTACAGAGATTGACACTCGGGCTAATTACGTGTTTCCTCGACCGGATCATTCACTCTCAGCGTCTTCCTGCTCTCCACCACTCCCGTTCCTTTAGCAAGGACGGCCGAACATCTGCCAGCAACGCCCCAGCGTGAGTCGGTGCATAGAAGGAACAGACAAACCCCAGTAACTCTAGCTTTCTCACTTAATTTTCATGAGTTGGAAATACATTTCCGGAATATAATACATATTCAGTGAGCTGAAAGAAATACCAAGTTTGACTGCTGAAGCTCCAAAGCTTGACTGGAATGTGATAAGGAGGTATCACAGTCGAAACAGTACTGGCTTTAAGAAAGCCTAATATATAGGAATCCAAGATCACAGAGCAGACAGTTTGGTGACTGTGCATTTGACCATCGACCAAAGAGTCTGTCAAAACAGGCCTTTCACTGGCAAGTCCCCTGGGACTTCTAAAAGGTACAGCTAATCAAAGTGACACTACTCAGCTATTCAGGAACTGAGCTCCTGTCTACAGCCATGGGGTCTCCTGGACCTCAGGCATTTTCACAAGTGGACAAGTATACTCTGCCTCCAGCACTGAGACCTCCACAGTGTGAAGGCCATGCCAGCTTCCCTCTCTGTGATGCCCAGTCTTTGTAGGATCAGCCCAAGGAAAAATGAAGAATGCACTGGAACGGCTGTCCAATGACAAGAGGAGGATGGGAAGAGGGAAGATGGCAGAGAAGGACATGAGAAACAGCAGCCATCACTGTCTATGAAATGCTTGGCTGCTAAGTGAAGGGTCAGTGGTTCAAACCCACCAGTGACTCCACAGAATAAAGAACTGGTGATGCAAAGATTAAACCAAAAACAAATCCAAATCTGCTACCATCAAGTCAAGTGCTGTGGTCTTTATGAGGCGTAAACATTACAGCCAACATGCCCTGTAGGACACTTCCACTCTGTCCTGGAGGTTGCTGTAAGTGGGAATCAACTCAATGACAACAGGTTCAGGGGGTTTTGCTTTACACCCAGAGGAAGGTCCCTAGGTAGCACCAACAGTTTGCACTCAACTGCTAACTAAAGGGTGGGTGTTCAGAACCACCCAGTGGTACCACAGAAGAAAAAGACTGGCAATCTGCTTCCCTTAAGAAAACCCTACGGGGATCTCAAAAGGCTGCAAACGGCCATCTGGATGCAACGATGGGTCTCTCCTCATCCAGAGCAAAGAAGAATGAAGAAAACCAAAGACACATGGAAACAATTAGTCCAAGAGACTGGTACACCATGCGATGCGCAGCCTATATGACTAAGAGACCAGAAGAACTAGATGGTGCCTGGCTACCACCATCAATCACTTGGAGGGGGAGCTGTGGAGACCCTGGATAGTGTGGGAGAACAGTGTGGAACAAAACTCAAAATCATTAAAAAAAAAAAGGGGGAGGGCAGGTTGGCTGGTCCAATAGAGCCTGGTGGAACCCCTGAGACTATGGCCCCTAGCTACCCTTCAGGTCTGGAATTGAACCCACTCCTGTGGCTTCCCGGCAAACAAAAGACAGGCACATGAGGTGAACATTTACCTGAGGTAGCTACACTCCTTGGAGAGATCAACCATGAGAGAATAGAAGGGCTGCTTATGCACAGAGAGACAGCTCAGGGGGCAGGAGTGCATGGAAGGAAAGACACAATGAAGAAGTAACTATGGGGAGGAAGGGAGAGGGGAGCTGTTGCATTGTGGGAGGTTGCAGTCAATGTCATGAGACAAAGTGTATGTGAGCTGCTGTATGGAAAGTGAATTTGCTCTGTCAACTTTCACCCAAAGCACAATAAAATTTTTAAAAAAGAGGAAGAAAACCCTATGGAACAGTCCCACTCTCTAACGAATGGGGTGCCATGAATCAGAATCGGCCTGACGCCAGCCAACAACAGGCCCAGGGAAGGACTTGGGTGGTGCGAGTGCTTAATGCACGAGGCTGCCAACCAAAAGGTTAAAGGCTTGAGTCTACCCAGAGGCCCCTTGGAATCAGCCACTGACAACCTGTGGAGCACTGTTCTACTCTGACCCCATGGGATCATCACAACCCGACGTTGACTCGGCAGCAGCTCGTTTGTTTATGTGCCCAGCACTGAGACCACGCTGGACACACTTCCTCTCATTACCGGCTCTGTCAGTCAGGGGCTACTGCCACTGAGAAAGCTGAGGCTCAGAGAGGTCAAGGGACTTGTCTACAGTCACACAGCCCTATGGGGCAGAGCTGGGAGTCCTGCCCGTGCTCCCAGGGAGTCCACGCCCAGGCTCCGCCAGTGAGAACTTCGTTATCACATTCCCTGCACAGGGAAAGGGGTCTGGAGGTTGGGTCAGTGGGCATGGGACTAACAAGGGAGGAGACAGCAGGGCTGCCCTTGGGGAGCTGATAGGCGGGAAAGTGAGCCAGTGTGCACAGGGCAAGGGCGACAAGGACGCCAGCACGCGATGCTGGAGGCCACAGTGAATGGGGTGGGAGTTCAGAAGAGATGGCACCCTTTGGTCCCTGGTGGCCAGGAGCAGCTTGAGGGAGCTGTCCTGAGAAGGGTCAGAATTGATCCTTGAAGGGCAGGGTGAGCCTGGAGAGTGGAAGGGCCCCAGAGAGGGCCCCAGACTGATGCCCAGAGACACAGAGGCAGCAGGAAGCACCCAGACCCAGCATGGCCAGGGGCAGGGGGACCGCTGCTCAGTCCGAGTGGTATAAGAGATACACGGAAGGGCACGAAGAAGTAAGGCTCAAGCTGAAATTACCCCCTCGAGGCGTTTTTAAACCACCATTTAGGTAAATTAGTGAAGAGTGTTCACCCTGAGCGCTGCGCTTCTGAGGGGCCATCTTCATGAGATAACGCTGCCAACAGTAACTCGGAGACACAGATAAGAAGGTCAGGGCAATGAGTCTAAGCTGATGGTGGTGAAGCAACATGGGGGCAGATAGGAGAGGGGAGACGCGGGGGAAGAACGTAACCCCATCACTGACCTGCACGCACGTGTGCAAACTGATGATGACTGTGTTCTGCTGTGTATATTTCACCAAAATTTAAAGAAGACGACAGAAGGCTCAGACAGAAAGGCTAACCCCCGGTGGGCAGCATGTGCGCGCGCACACACACCACCATAGCCCAAGGGCATGACCAGCGCCCACTCAACTGCGACACTGGCCGGCTGAGCCTCGGAATGAAGAAAGCACAGAGCCCCAAGCAGCCACTCCTCAGTTTACACCTGACCCCTATCACCCAGAATCAAAGAAAGGGCAGTTAGGCCTATGCGGGAGGACCCCGTGTGCGAGAACAGAGGCTACAGAGAGCAGTCCCACCACCACCCTGCTCGCTAGCAGTTAGTGAGCTTTCAGTCAGAAAACTGGGGCCCCGGGGACAGCACAGGGCAGAACCTGGTCCCAAACCACGGGTGCGCCTGGGGGGTCTGCTTTCTTTCTGCCGCACCCCGGGCCTCACTGCCCCCTCTCCCCAGAATCTGAACTTTAATCCCAGTGGCGAAGCTCTGCCGCACGTCCTGCAGCTCCCCCAGCCTGCCTGAACTCCCAACCGGCGCCAGCTCGAGAGCTACACCCCAGGGGCCCCTCCAACGCCCACCTCTGTTCCCGCCCTCCTGTTTCCCCTCTCGCTCCCGCTCGCTCCTACTCTCGCGTCTGTTCCTGGCGGGTCCGCGCCCTGTGCAGGCTCCCCGGGCAGGGGACCCTCCAATGCGGGGCGCATTCTCTCCCTCTCCTCCCCCAGGCCAGAAGCCTGAGCGCACAGAGGCTGTAATTCCTCAGGGTTCCTCCAGCGGGAGGCCTTCCCTCGCGCTCTAATTGAACTGTTGTCATGGAAATCACTTCCATCAGCTCTGAAAGCACGCACCCCCGGCCCCCTGTTTTCTAACTCGTGCCTTGGATGGGAAGCCGCTCTCCCCCAGCCCACTGCTCTTAACTCTGGGTTCCTCCCTCGAGGGGCCTTCTTCACCCAAGGCCGGAGTCCCGGAAAGCTGCAGTCTTCTTTCTAATCCTGGCGGGAGCGTCCTAAGCAACCATCACTAAGGGTTCCAAGCACTTCCCTCCGCCTTCAGGACTCAACGGTGGAATGCACTTCCGGGCTCGCGCCTGCGTGGGGTCACGTGACTGTTCTGGCCAATGAGCTACGAGCAGTCGCTGCAGGGCTGGAGCAGAGAAGTGCGGGTGTGAGATACTCCCCCTGCTGAGCTGCCTGGAAGGCTGGGCCCCTGAGTGAGGAGAGACATGGCCCAGAGTCCCCAGACAGCCTGGGACGGAAACACATTTAAAAAAAAAAACTCACTGCCATCGAGTGGGATCCCACTCATAGCGACCCCTCTTTGGGTTTGGGAGGCGGTATCAGCACGGAAGTAGATTGCCCACTTCCGAGGAGTAGCTGGTGGGTTTGAACCACCAGCCTTCTGGTTAGCAGTCAGATGCCTTAGGCACTGGAGTGGGTACAGCAGCTCCTGATGTATCGTGGGTGGTGACTGTTATGATCACTGATATTCTTATCATCATCATCGTAATCAAGGCCTGTGCCCTGGTGCTTTTGTTGGTTTTCCATGCTCGGATCGAGTCTTCAGTGAGCCAGCCCCTGTTTCAGGGTTTCCCAAGACCACTCAGCCATTCAGTTCAAACATGGAACGCCACTTAAGAGCTGCACGTCTGGCTAAAGTGTATTACCGTGAAAGGGCACACAGCAGGATCAGGGAGGGAAGGAGGCACGGAAGGAGCCCACAGAAATCTGTATACAAGTCCCTCCCCCCCCACCCCGTCCCTCCCAGGAGGGGACACACTTGAACACGCTCCCTTCTCCAGCAACCAAACACGCAGAAACATGGATGTAATGTTTCTGCCCAGGAAAGCCTACCAGAGACTCCATGCCCAAAGTTTTCACTGGGGGCTGGTCAAACAGGCACCTCTCCACACCCAAATGGCACAGTGCCTAAGGTTTGTGACTGCTGACCAGAAGGCTGGCGGTTCAAAACCACCAGCCACTCCTCAGAAGGAGACTGGGCAACCTACTTCCATAGTTATACCACCTCAGAAACTCAAAGAGGGGTCGTTATGAGTCAGGTCCAACTCAACTGCATTGAGTAGAAGGTCCTCACCAAAAATATGTTGTATAAACTGTCTAGGCACAGGGAGCCACCCTTATCATTTAGGGAACAGTTCAAGGGCCAAGTTCCCAGATGCCAGCCAAGCACCAACTTTACAAGTGGGCCTTCCTGAAACTAGCAATCACAGGTCTGCTCTGTTAACTCTTTTCTGCACACACCCACACCCTCCAAACCCTCCACAGCCTAGAGCAGGCCTAACTGGCAATGGCCCTGTGTAGATGGACAGAGCCAGCCAAGGATAGATGAGGACCCTAGAGCTCAGAAGGGTATGTGATCGGTAGGCCCAGGCCCCTGCTTCTAATGCAGGGGTGGCAGAAGGACGTG
Organism: Orycteropus afer afer; assembly: GCF_000298275.1. Classification (NCBI taxonomy): domain Eukaryota; kingdom Metazoa; phylum Chordata; class Mammalia; order Tubulidentata; family Orycteropodidae; genus Orycteropus; species Orycteropus afer. The sequence continues at coordinate 527,466 of NW_006921635.1, forward strand.
TGCACATACCCTCCTCTACCAGTGACCCCTACTGTTAGCCTGCTTGGCACTCCTTCCTGCGAGACAAGACGGGACACAGACGTTTTCTTGATTCTGGACTGTTGTTAGATGTGAAGTTGGTTCCAGCTCATAATGACCCTATGTACAACAGAACCAAAGACTGCCTGATCCTGGCTGAATGATCAGGTAGGAATGTCTACGCAGGGGGTAGTGTGCCCACGACCATGTACAGCGTTAGCAGACAATGTTTCTACATATGCTGTTAAGAATGTCCAAGTGTATAGCAGAGCTGACAAGGGACAAGGTTGTGGTGGCTTCTTGGCCACAGCCAGCTACCCTAAGGGAGCAAGTAGTTGGACCTGTGGGCTCAGGACCATCGCAGGGGACATCAAGCTCAATTGGCATAATATACTACACAGGGTCACAGGGGGCATCAAGCTCAATTGAAATAATATACTACACAGGGTTGCAGGGGACATCAAGCTCAATTGGCATAATACACTACACAAAAACATTGTTCTACATCTTACTTTGGTGAGTAGTGACTAGGATCTTGAAAGCTTGCAAACAGCCATCTAGATGGCAACAATGGGTCTCTCCTCCTCTAGAGCAAAGAAGAATGAAAAAAACAAAAGATGCATGGAAACAATCAGACCAAGGGACTGGTAGACCATGTGATCCTCAGCCTATACGACTATGAGACCAGAAGAACTAGATGGTGCCCGACTACCACTGTCAACCACTTGGAGGGGGATCTATGTAGGAGATCCTGGATAAAGTGGGAGAACAATGTGGAACAAAACTCAAAATGATAAACACCAGGTTTGCTGGTCTGATAGAGCCTGGTGAGAACCCCGAGACTATGGCTCCTAGCTGCCCTTCAGGTCTGGAATTGAACTCACTCCTGTGGCTTCCAGCCAAACAATAGACAGGCATATGGGGTGAGCATTTACATGAGGTAGATACACTCCTTGGAGCAATCAATTGTGGGAGAACAGAAGGGCTGTGTATGCACAGGGAGATAGGGGGGTGTGGTGGGGGCAAGGGTACATGAGAGGGAAGAACACAGGGAAGAGGTAACTACAGGGAGGAAGTGGGAAGAGAGCTGTTACACTGTGGGGAATCGCCGTCAACGTCATGAGACAAAATGTGCATGAACTGCTGTATGGAAAATGAACTTGCTCTGCAAACCTTCACCCAGACCACAATAACAATTAAAAACAAAAAGACAAAGACTGTGTGGTCCTGCACCATCCCCACAACCTTTGCCAGGCTTGAGCCCACTGCTGCAGCCACTGTGCCAGTCCTTCTCACGGAGGGTCTCCCCGGTTTGTGCTGACTCCACTTTATATGAATGGTATCTGTCTCCAAGGATAGGTCCCTTCTAACAACATGACCAAAGGAGGTGAGGTGAAGTCAGATGATTCTTTCTCCTAAGGAGCATTCCGGCTGCACTACTTCCAGGACAGATTTGTTTATTCTTCTGGCAGGCCACAGTATTTTCAGGATTATTTGCCAACACTACAATCCAAAGCCATCAATTCTTCTTTCATCTTCCTCATTCATTGTCTAGCTTCCACATGAATATGAGACCATTGAAAATATCATGGCTAGGGTCAGTCTTCAAAGTGACATCTTTACTCCTGAACACTTTAAAGAGGTCATTTGCAGCAGATTTGCCCAGTGCAATACAATGTCTGATTTCTTGACTGCTGCTTCCATGGACGTTGATTGTAGATGCAAGTAAAATGAAATCCCTGACAACTTCAATCTTTTCTCCGTTTATCATGATGTTGCTTATTGGCCCAGCTGTGGGGATTGTTGTTTTCTCTGTTTGTGGTGTAATCCACACTGAAGGCTGTTATCCTTGATCTTC
>NW_006921635.1:529661-556993 GCF_000298275.1 Orycteropus afer afer
CCTTGAGCATGGTGGCCTTTAAGATCAATGTCTATGGCATCAAAGGAACAGCAACTTGAAAGATTAGACAGGAACCTTGGGAGGCAGTGAGTTGATGTTAATGGGGGAAGGAACAATCCAGAAAGGGGGTGAGAAGGTTATACAACTTGAAAAATGTAATCAGTGACTGAATTATAGAAGTGGGAATTGTTGAATTGGTACATATTCTGCTGTGTGTATTCTCAACATAAATAAAGTATTCAAAAAAAAAAAAAAAAAAGAGAGAGAGAAAGAGAGTTTCTCTCAGCCACTCTTAAGAGTCCAAGGTTTATCACCTTGAACTACAAAACCTTTCTTCCTGCACACAATACAATTCTGTTCTGCTATTAACTCTATTTTCTCTTCTGGAGTTCTCTATGGAGAAGGGGAACCAGTGTTCAATATCATAATCTTACAAACCAATGTGAGCATTTCACAAAGTAATGGCATAGTCTACTGACTTTCTCCACTCGGGGTTAACCCCAACCACTCACCCTACACATCACTAAAAAGAGCTTAATGCTCAAATGGGGGGGTTCCTTGGCTATTACGGAGTCTATCAATTTAAAACATAGCTGCCTTAATAAAATAGTAGTCTATATATTTAAAAATAAATACATATACATGGAGAGTCACATTTATTGACATGGAAATTGCCTCTGATTGATAGGAGCTCTGGTGGTGTAGTGCCTATGGCATTTGACTGCTAACCAGAAGGCTGGCAGTGCAAACCCACCAGCCACTCCTCAGAAGGAAGGTTGGGCAATCTACTTCCGTAGCAATACTGCCTCGGAAACCCAAGGAGGGGTTGCTATGAGTCAGATCTGACTCAACAGCAGTGAGTTTGGGGGTCTTTTTGGTTTAGACAATAGGTAAATGAATGGGTGTGGTGTTTTCCAATAAAACTTTATTTACAAAAACAGATTTAACCCAACCTCTTCTCTAAAAGCCAGAAAGCCTGAGATGGGTACTTTCTCAGCCCTTCCTTTACAGACCTGTCGTGAAAGAAGGGGGCCACAAACTCAGATACCCTGAGGGCCTAGAAAGGAAATAAAACTGGGAGAAGCAGGCTGGTGTTAAGACAACGTGGGGACTGGGATAAACTGGAGAGTTCCAGACTAATCCCATGTAAGAATGTTGGCCCCATGTGGCCAAATCTTCTGATTTTTCTGAAGATGCCAGAAGTATAGATTTTTTTTTACGTGAAATCATTTTTAAATGCTATCCATTAATCCAATTTTTTCAACCCACAAATCTAGCCCAGGGGCCTCCATTTTGCAACCTCTACATTAAAATCAAGTCTAATAAGTCAGAGTGATGAAAGACCACTTTATTAGAATCCAAAGCTACGCACAAATTGGATCACCAGAAGGACCTGCACCCCCGCTCTGCCTTTCCGATCCTTCCATCAGCCCCTTTCCAGACTGAAACATCACACAAGCCTTTTGAAAGGCAAGCTGACTTCACCGTCACTCTGACAGTCACTGCAGTACCAGCTGTCAAGGGAGATGCTAGTATCTCTGTTGATGTGACTGGCAGTCACACAAACAAGGGTCAGGTCAAGGCCAAGGGCAGAAGCAAGCATTTCTTAACAGACAGGCAGCCCCCAAAGGCCTGTGGTACTCAGGCCCACACACTCTCTCAAGGTTTCCCACTGAGAAAAACAAACACCCCTCTCTTTCCGAACCACAGCCCAGCCATTCAACCTTGACTCACGCACCAAACAGCCTGGAGATGCCTGGGCCAAGCACAGCTTGGCAGCCCATCAGAGGTCCCGCCTAATGATGATTAGCGTGGAGTCGAGCACGGACAGTCCATTTCACCTGATGGCTTTGTTCTAATTAGCCCAATCCTCAAAATGACTGTCTGCAGTTCCAGCCACTGTGAACAGACCCACAGACTAATCTGAACAGCTGACAAATGCCCCAAGAACCCAGCTCCGAGATGACAGCTGCTGTCACCAGCTGGACTCGCCTGACCCTGGCGAGGCCAGGACAGAAGACAGCGGCAGTCACGTAAGAGTGGGACCTGTTCAACTTCCCTTTGTCTTTTATTCAAACATTCAACAGAGTTAGGCACAGGCTCGAATCCAGGAAGGAACTAACAGAAGTCACTACCAATGCCAGCTTTCTTACCTCATTTCCAGTGCTCTACTGGCCAGGTTCAAACCCCCATGGATACTGAAGGGACATTTGTCAATCTTCATTAAGATATACCTTTTCTTTTTATTTTTTCTTTTAGTCAGAAGTTTCCAAGAATACAATATAACACAATTATAGTAATCCCCAAGGCCAGGAAAGCCAGACATGGTTAGCTTTTCAGTGCAGATTCCTGACAGCTATTCGGCCCTCTGTTCAACTCCTACTCACCCTTCAAAACCCACCTCAGAGTTACCTTTCCTCCGGGAAACTTCCCCACCTTCTTCAGGCAAGTCTCCTGAGCCACCTGCATACCCCTCCTGCCACGGCCACATCCCATGCTTCTCATTTATTCCCTTGATTTCTCCGGAGAAGCACGTGGCCTTCGTGGGCAAGGGATCCAGTTCCTTTATCTTTCCTCCTCAGCCACTGGCATCAGGCCTAACTCAAAACGTGCTCTGCTAAACATTTACTGGAAGGATGAGCTCGGGAAAGGCACTGCACTAGTCCCAGAGGTATTTATAAATAAGAAGAATTTTTGAGATCTAAAATTAAATAGGTAAGACTTACATCCCACAAAGGGCTAATAGAATACAATTAAAATAAGAAAAAGACTGAATCCACAAACAGGTCTGAGTGCTGAGAGTGCAGAGTAAGCTGTGTGCGTTGGGAGGACTGCGGTTAGCTCTGTAAGAGAGAGAACGCCATCTAAAACTCCATGGTAGCCAGGCTTGGGACAGGTGAATTAGAGGCACCTGGAAACCTAAGTTGTCAGAGACAGCACTGCCGGTTGTCATGTATGGTAGTCTTTGTTGTGGTGGCTGGCACGTCAGCTCTCACTCACGGCAGCCCTTCATGTGACAGAACAAAGGGGTGTGTGGTCCTGCCCATCTTCACCATCACTGGTGTGTTCACTCTGTGGCTACTGTGCCCACCCATCTCTCCGAGGGTCTCCCTGGTTCTCACTGACCCTCTACTCAACATGCTGTCCTTCCTCGTGATTGGTCTTTCCAGTCCCTTAAACACCATCCTCGTTTCCCACCCAGTTCTCAACCACTGAAACAGACCAGAGTAAGACAGATGGAGACCAACATCTACCTTTATTGCAGTAAAGTCCATATTGGGGACTACGGTTTAGTCTCCTATTCTCAGGAAAGCACACTTCCTAACACTGACCCCAGTGTCGGGCAGCCTTGGTGATGGTCCCAGGCAGCACTGAAGATCTAACCACGGACGAGACTCAGCCGGTATCAGATTGGTGAAGGTGGAAAAGGCCAGCGTCATGTGTCAGCAACGATGCAGCACAACCAGCACACCAAGACAACTGTGCTGGAGAAGTCTCTGTGTCAGCTCGACTGGGCCCGGTGAGCAGCGGGGCAGCTGGATGCAGTATCCCCATGACGAGACTGGTCATCAGCTCCACGGTGGGATCTGCTGTGAGCAGCAGAGTAGCTGCCTTGGGGAACATGGTTTGGTTCCTGCATGGAAGCAGAAGCCTTGGGGGATGGTCTCCAGCTTATGGCACGTTTGGACCCTGCATGCACCCGTGGCGTTGTTCAGCAGCCTGCCATGCTCTTGGCAAGTCCGACCTTGGGACTTACGTTGTTGTTGTTGTTATGTGCCGTCGAGTCGGACCCGACTCATAGCGACCCCTCCTTGGGTTTCCAAGGCAGTATCACCACAGAAGTAGATTGCCTCATCTTCCTTCCGAGGAGTGGCTGGTGGGTTTGAACCGCCAGCCTTCTGGCAGTCAAGTACCTTAGGCACTATGCTACCAGAGCTCCTATTGGGACTTATAATGGACTTAAATTAACGGCCTGCCGTGTGGTTTGGTAACATCGGGACCGTGCCTTTTTATTTGTCAACCTTCGGCTTGGCAGCCTCAGCAGCCAGCAGCTGTCTGAGTGAAGAAAAGGCTCTAGCTTCAGTGGGCCAGGAACAGGAGGCAGAGCTGAAGCCCAAGGCTGAGGAGCTTTCACCCAGCCTCTAGAGCCTGATACTTTGAACTTGGACTTAAAGCCCCCAAACTGTAAGAGAATAAACTCCTGTTTGATAAGGCCGTCCCATGTGCAGTACATTCTTGTAAGAGCGGCACTGGGGAACCAGGACAGCAAGCATGCTGGAAAAGCATGGCATTGTGTAGGAAAGCCAACAGCCCAGTGAACACATGACCCTGGGATTCCAGGCACAAAGCCTGGAGACAATCATGTACACAGGGTCGGGACACACACCAAAGACGTTCACAGCAGTACCGCTTACCAGAGCACAAAATGGAGCTGGCCCAATGGCAGCCAGCAGTAAAACGGAGAATTGTGGTCCATACCTGCGATGGAATAGTATACAGCTACAAAGATGGATGAATTACTGCCACAGACAGCAACGTAAATGCACCTCCCAAACATAATGTGTAGTGAGAGGGTTGACAAGAAGACCCAGGGTACAATTCCCCTCAGGCACAGCTCATAGAGACAAAACAAAAAAATGTGTCATGTAGGGACAAAGACCTACAGCAGCAAAGGCATGATAAACACAAAACCCAGGAGAGAGGTTCTTTCTGAGGCGAGAGGGGACGGGATTGGGGTGGGGCACGGAGGTTGAAGCAACTGCCACCAGTTGACTCTAACTCACGGCGACCCCACTGCTGTCAGAAGGGAACCGTGCTGCACAGTTTCCAATGGCTCATTGGTTTCCAGAAGTAGGTCACTAGTACGTTCTCTGAGGTGCCTCTGGGGGTCTTGAACCTCCAACCATGCCGATAGCAAGCTGAGTGTGCTAACTGCACCACCCAAACCAAACCGAACCAAATGCACTGCCGTTGAGTCGGATACGACTCACAGCAACCCCTCCTTGGGTTTCCGAAGCAGTATCACTAGGGAAGTAGAGTGCCCAACCTTCCTTCCGAGGAGTGGCTGGGGTGTTTGAACCACCAGCCTTCCGGTTAGCAGTCCAGTGCCTTAGGCACTACGCAAATTTATCATCCAAACCTGAACCCATTTTTGAGCATGGAAAGGGATGTTGTTAAAATCTCAGCAAGGGCACAAGAGAACACTAGTACTCTCTGGGAAGTCAAGACATACGTCACCCCTTTGTTCTATATAAAAGAAATACTTTTTGTCTTTCAGTAAGCGGTTGATACATGGGTTTTCATTGTATACTTGTATTCTTTATGTGTGTCTTATACAAATCTCTTCGTATTGGTTCAAGTCAGTAAAAAGTTGAAACGTGCAACCTAATCTAAACCAACATGGGCAGCATGGCACCTGAGTGGCACCTGAGTGGCAGCTGCCTCACCCTCTGGGGCAGCACCTCCCGATGAGGTCGCCAGCCGCCCTCCCGACCCTCAGCATCTGGCTGCATCTGAGCAAAGCATGACATTCAGAGGCCAACAGATGAAGCTCCCTCTGCTCAGAACACGCTGCAAATGGAAACAGCAACATCTGTAGCGGGGGTGGGTAACGACGACCTGCCCGGCAAGGCCGTGATGGTAAATTGATCCTTAATGTGCTGGAGGGCTTTTTTCTTTTTTTTTTTTTTTCCTTTTGATGGGTCATTTAATAATGCGGGACTCACTTCTTTCGTCCGCCTTCAGCTCCCTCATTGCCATGGAGACGATTGTGAATCAGCTATCATAAATAAAAATAATCCAAGCGCACACGCCCGCTCCACATGCCGCTTGAATGTGGTGCCAACTCAGTGCTTGTTTTTTTTTTCTTCCTGTTCGGGGCTCAGCCACACAGGATGGCTCCTGAGAAAGGAGTAGCACCCAGGTCTAGTCAAAGACAGGCCTGCAGCATGCCTGTCACCAGTCACTGGCCTGAGAGGTGATCGTTTGCACAGATGGGAACATCCCATGGGGGAAGAGGGATGCTCTAGTCACCAATACGTTCTGCTGGAGAAGGGAACTGCCCTGGAACTGCAAGCAATGCCCCAAAAGGACCCAAGGAGACTCCCTGCCAATGCAGCAGTTCCTGTGGCCTGGCATTGGAAGCCCTCCCAGATCTGCCCTCACCAGCCTTCCCAGCCCACTGCACTCCCCTCCTCACTTTAGAAGACCATTTACAAGGCTTTTCAGTAATAGCCAGTCACACAGTTCAACAGTAACTCTCTTCTTAATTCTCCTCCAATCCTTCGCATAAAGAAAAGCAGCCTCAGTTTGGTGCCAGTAAGCCTGTAAATGCAAACCAAATGCACTGCCACCAAGTGGCTTCCAACTCATTGTGACCCTATAGGGAAGAGCAGAACCGCCCCAGAGGGTTTCCAAGGCTGTAATCTTAACAGAAGCAGACTGACTCATCTCTCTCCCGTGGAGCAGCTGGTGGGCTTGAACCACTGACCTTTGGTTTGCATCCCAGTGCTTTAAGCGCTGTACCACCAGCACTCTAATAAGCCTCTAGCACTTGGTTAATCTCCCTTGCTAACCAAGGAAAACAGGTCTCTGTCTTAGAGCCTTTGGCAAGCAAAGTATCTGCTCAGATGTCAACCCATTGTTTGTTTTCATTGTCTTTATTTAGAAGGTTCCCAGCTATTTACGGTAAGTGATACTGGCTTTCCATTTGTGGCAGTGATAGAGTCTGCTTTAAAAACAAAACAAAACAAAAAACGGCAAATAAATTTTTTAAATAAATATGAAATGAAAAACAGCACGGGAATACCCGAGATGCGGCCAAAAGGAGTCCCGCAGGTAACACATGAAAGACTGAAGTTTGGGTGATGTTGCCCTCCTCATCCTACGGCCTACGCGTCTCTGCGTATCCACACGCTAGCTGTTCGTAGGAGGTCTGCAACTCGAGACTGTTGGAAAGATAAAGAAAGAAGGAGCCGAGACAGCAGGGAAAGGAAACATGGCTCAGGCTGAGCTGAGTTCCATCTCCCAGAGAGGTCTCTCATCACTTCCCTCTGGCCAATTTTTAAAAACTTGTTTTGCTCAAGGTTGATGACCTATGAGTTTCTGCAAACCACCAAGATCAGGACAGCAGAACCGCAGCACGACCCCTTCTGGCACAAACAGGGTGGCTGATAAGAACAGAAATTTGCTGTGTCACTTCCGGAGGCTGGGAGTCCAACATCAGGGTGTTGGCCACGCTGGTTCCTTCTGAGGCTGAAAGGGAGAGGCTGCTTCTGTCTCTCTTCTAATTTTTGGTGGCCCTGGCATTCCTCGGCTAGCAGCTGCAGCATCTTATGGCACACTTTCCCTGTCTCCCGGTCCCTATGTTTCTTCTCCTCTTTTATAAGGACACGAGTCACATAGGATTAGAAGCCACCCTACTCTCAATTAGTGCCTAAGGCATTTGACTGCTAACCAGAAGGCTGGCGGTTCAAATCCACCAGCCACTCCCAGAAGGAAGATTGGGCAATCTACTTCCACAGTGATGTTGTTGTTGTTGTTATGTGCCGTCGAGTCAGCCCTGACTCATAGCGACCCCTCCTTGGGTTTCCGAGGCAGTATCACTACAGAAGTAGGATTGCCCAACCTTACATGGATACTACCTCGGAAACCCAAGGAGGGGTTGCTCTGAGTCAAATCAACTCGATGGCAGTGAGTTTGGTTTTTGAACAGCATGTTCAAAGTCCGTATTTCCAAACAGGGCACATTCAATGGTACTGGGGTACTTTAATGTATCTTTTGGGGAACAAAATTCACTCCATAACAGCTATGTAACAAATGATCCCCAACTCAGTGCCACAGAACAATAAGCATTCTATTATGTTCACGGATCTGTGGGTCAAGAATCAGGACACAGTAGGGATGGCATGTCTCTGCCTTGATGTGTGGAATTTCAGGGAAGACGCAGTGGCTGGGGTTGACTCAAAGGATGAGGACTGGAATACTTGGGGCTGGAGAACCCATTTCCAAATTAAGTTCTTTACTCACACTATCTGTCACTTTGGTGGGGGTGACCAGATCTCAGCTGGAACTCAGCCAGAGTCCTGCACATGACCTCCTGAGCATGGTAGCCTCCTGACAGTTAGCCTTCTTACGTGGCAGCCCAGTGTTCAGCCAACGAAGCCAAAGCCACATGCCTCAGAAGTCACGTGGCACTGCTTCAGCTGTTCTGCACGAGTTGAGGAAATTGCAAGGCTACCTCAACTCAAGGGGAGGGGGCATAGACCCCACCTCTCAGTGGAAACTGTGTCAAAGAATCTGAGGCCGGAGAACCACCTCGGATGCAGTTACTGTACCTGGGCATTGCTGTGGTGGTGCATCAAGTTGATTCTGACTCAGTGTCTCCGTGTGACAGGAGAGAACTGCTCCAGGGGGGTTCCTGGGCTGTAATCTTTATGAGAACAGGTCTTTACGTCTTTCTCCCATGAAGCCACTGAGTGGGTTCAAACCACCAACCTTCTAGTTTGCAGCTGAACCATTAACCATTGTGCCACCAGCTCTCCTTATAACCTTAGAAAATAACCACATGGGGGAAAATAAATGTAATTTATATGAGTGTTCTTGGCAGTGACAATCTACAAAGAACTCAGAAGTCAACTATAACATCAACACATATGGGAGTGTTACTAATACAAGAAGATGTTGTAATAAAATGTGAAAGCAGCTATTTTTAACTATTGTGCTATGGTTGTATTTCTACCATGAGCCATTGCAAATCCCTTTTTTGGAAATAGGTGACATATAAACACTTTGATAAATGGAGAAAGTTGCCTTATTCACACACCAATCAGAGTGCCATAACAGCCTGTCCAGTCATTGACATTCAGATGGTAACATGTTGTTGTTATGTGCCATCGAGTAGGACCCGACTCAAAGCGACCCCTCCTTGGGTTTCTGAGGCGGTATTACTACAGAAGTAGATTGCTCAACTTTCCTTCTGAGGAGTGGCTGGTGGGTTTGAAGCTCCAGCCTTCTGGTTAGCAGTCAAGTGCCCTAGGCACTATGCTACCAGAGCTCCTATCAACTATCAAATTGACATTTTGTAAATTATATCCATTACTGAAGAGGCAATTTAAAAAAAAAAAAAAGTACCTCACCCCAGGAGAGGAGCTAGCGATCTGCTCCCATAAAGATGACAGCCTAGGAATCCCATGGGGCTGTTCTCTGTTCCATGAAGTTGCCATGAGTTAGAATCAATTTGACTGGTTCCCAACAACAATCTGCTCCCATAAAGATGACAGCCCAGGAAACACTATGGAGAAGTTCTACCGTGTCATGGGGTCGCCCTGTGTTGGAATCAACCCGACTGGCACCCAACAAGAAGGCCCAGGAGCTGTTCTAGGTGCTGAAGACACCTGTGCATCTAGTGTTATCTAAACAAGGACATGTGCCAATTCAAGTTGGTGGGGCTGGCAACAGATCGTCTTTCTAAAAATTAATTTGGCAACGTGAATCAAAAGACTGAAAAATACTCACACCCTTAACCCAGGAATCACATGCCTAAGATATTACGAGGGACAATCAGAGACCCAAGGAAATTCACCACAGTGAACGTACAGCAACGAAAGCCAAGCTAACTGCTCAAAAATAGAAATGTGCTGTCGATCCTCAGTCTTAACAGATTCTGTACGTGCTAACTCACCTACTTGTTAAAATGTAGTTGGAGCCCCAAAATCAATACTCGGTGCCCCTGCAGTCCTTCGCCACCGTGTATGCACAGAGCAGTGCACACATCACCAGCTGAGTCAAAGAAGGCTGCTTCAGTATTCTCTACTTCAATGTTCACAGGGAGTTCACAGAACAAAACTACCGGAAACATGTTATGTACACATGTACATAACTACATGCATGCACAATTAAGAAAAAAAAATGAGGGCCTGCCCTCTCTTCCTGTTACAGTTGTACGAACGGTTAAGCTTGACGACTAGTGGGAATGTTTGCAGCTGGAAGTGGCCCAGAGGAGCAGCAGAAGAGAGTCCTGGTGACCTGCTTCTGGCAGGTGCCAGCCTGGAAAACCCTAAGGAGCCTGGCTGCACTCTGCACACATGGGGGCGCCATGAGTCAGAGTCAACTGGCTAGCAACTTCCAAAAACAGCAACCCCCTTCCCCTTCCTGCCACCTGCAGTGAAGGACGGAGGGAGGGAGGGCTCCACGTTGGAGCCTGAAGGGACACCCACACCTCGGGAGTGAGCCGGCAGGGACCTGCAACCTTGAGGATTTCACCGAGTGCAGCTGCTGTAGCAGCTCTGGGCACTTCATCCGTCCTTCCTGGGAGAGAGGGGCACACTTCGGTCTTGTTCAAGGCACTGCTATTGCAGGTCTCAGCTACCCGCAGCCAGACCCACATCGGGCCCTAACACACGCAGCAGTGATCAGTCATGCTCCAGGCTGGATGCTCCTGCACTAGGGAAACTTAAGGTGACAGTACAATCCCTGGACACCTGGATTTCTAGTTTTGTTTAAACAAGGAGGTGGCTCTAATTCATTTTGGGTTGGAACACAGTCTATCCTCTCCCCAGCTCCCTTGACAAGCCACTGTGCCAAGAATCCTCAGGACACAGGTAAGGGGCTAATTACCAGGCTCCATTCCCAACACAGCTTCCAATCTCTCTCTAATCCTCAAGAAAAATGTCATTTAAGCAGCATCTCTGCCAGGGAGCCAGAAAGGCAGCCTGCTTCATTCTGCAAAGGCCCCATGGTTCTCTGCCTGCTTTCTGCAGCCAAGAAGTCGTTATTCTTCCCGGCGCCATTGGAGCAGAGTGAGGTGGCAAGGGGACCTTTCCAAATTACCAGCATTCCAACAGCACTCAGAGCCGTCCCTGGCCCCTGAGTCAGCTGCCAACGTTACAGGTGCTCAGGTCATTAAGCGGACGCAAGGGCCCTGCCCAGGTCTGCTCACTGGACAGCAGAGTAACTGTAAATAGAATCAGAGGCTTGTCTGGGAGCCCAAGATCCTGAGGAAGAGACGTGCCCCACGGCTGCTATCACTGAGGCAGAGGAAAACAGCCGCTCCAGATAAATTATATCAGCTGGGAAAATGGATTCCAACTTGCTAGTTAATAAGGTACAGGTTCTTCTGCACAGCTCTAAGGGCAAAGCCTCTGGCAGCCCAGCAGAGTGGGAAGACTGCTGGGAAACAAGGTGCAATGCTGGAAGGTGGGGACCTGGGCTGCAAACTGCTGTGTGATGCCCACAAAACCCTTGCCCTCTCTGAGCCCCACTACTCCTTCCAGTTTAATCTTAATTTAACTTACTGTCTGAGCAGGTAAAGCATTTGTGTGGTTATCAGGTGACAGAGTAGAACTGCCCCGTAGGGTTTTCTACACGAGAGCACATCAGCAGGTCTTCCTCCCACAGAGCTGCGAGTGGGTTCGAACCACTGACCTTCCGGTTAGCAGCCGAGCCCTTAATCATTGTGCCACCAGAGATCCTTTTACACGATTCAAAATCCAAATGCTACAAGGTTCCGCAATAAAACATGTCCCTTCCACTGCTGTCTTGCTGCCACCCAAATCCTCAGAAGCGACCCAGGCTAACCAGTTTTTTATGAATCTTCCAGAAATATTGCACGTACATAAAAGCTCATACCCCTATTTTCTTTCTTGCTTTCTCTCCTTTTTTAACATAAATAGCTGCATCCTAGAAGTCCCTGGGTGTTGTGAACAGTTAATGGGCTAAGCAAAAGGCTGGAGGTTCGGACACCCAGAGACAGCTTGAAAGTAAAGCCTGAAGATCTATAACTTCACCAGCGCAAACTCTGCGGAGCACAGCTCCACTCTGACAATGTGAGGTCGCCATGGGTCAGAGACCTCGGCAGCCACTGGCTCTGTTTACACACCACACCCTCTGCTCTGAATCTTGGTTGCTGTTGGGTTTTTGTTGTTGTTGTTATTTTGAGCATTTTCTTATGGAGATGGTGACAGCCAGTCTATAGAGTGTCTTCATTCTTTCATATGGATGTGTGTGATTCCATTGTATGAATGCACCAAAATTTATTTCCCTAGTCCTCTCTGATAGACATTCAGGTTGCTTCCAGACTTTCGCTACCACAGGTTGCAATGAACGACCTCATACGTATGCTGTTTTGCACATGTGAAATATTTTCTCTCTAAATGATAAGCTCCAGGGAGTGGAATTCACAGGTCACAGAGGATGGTATGTGTAACTCTGACAGGTGAGGTTAAATTGCCCTCCAGAGACAGTAAACCCGCACTGCCGTCATCAACACCTACGAGTTAAGTCTCCATTCCCCACCCATGAAGCTGACAGACCTCGCACAGCCCTGATCGCTGCTGGTCAGAGGACAATACTGTCTCAGCTTGGCATGGTGGCCTTCAGAGTTAAGATCATAAACCAGAGCTCCACGGGCCCAATGTGACTCACATACCACACAGCAGGAGGACTCAAGATTTGAAAATTAAGAAGCTTCTCATTTTACAAACTCCAGATTTCTGGCTTCTCTTGAAAAATCCTATCTGTTAACACTAAGTGTGCATCCCTGCAGGGCAACAACATTCGTTGATCAGCAGCCACCCCCTGCACATGCTTTCCAAGGAGCCACAGTCCCCACCACTCCCTGCTGCCTCCTCAATCCGGAGTACAAGTTCTAGTCACTTCTTAGCAGCTCATCTTCAACGTACTATTCCCTAGCATAAAGAAGCACTGCTGTATAACCATGTGCGTATCAGAAGTCAAAACAAAAACAGAGCTGATGGGGCCATGCATGGCCCGACTTGGCTTTCTCTCTGCACTTCTTCCTGTAGGAACAGAAAGCCCCAAGCTTGAGCTGTGCACAAGACCACAGACAACGTTCGCCAGTCTGCCTTGCAGGTAAGCATGCCCGTGTAACTCAGTTCCAGGCTCTGCACCCTACCAGAAGTGATGCGTGCAATTCCAATCCCAAAAGAGACTCCTGCCTTCCATGCCCTCTCTGTCCCCTTCCAGCGGAATGTGCCCGGGCAGAGGAGAAAACTTCAACCAAGCAGTTACAGGCATCATCCTGGGGGCAATACAGCAAAAAGACAGAGAACCCCTGGATCCCGGCATGGCCTTACACATCAGAGCAAAAGCCTGCCTGGGACACGTGGCTATCTAGGACGGATAAACGAGAAGGAAAAACTCTCTTGTTTGAGCCACTGCCCTCTGAGGTCTTCTGGATACCGGCTTTCTCTGTTGCCAAGGTAGAAAGAAGCATGAATCCTTGAGTTAACGTGCACAGATAAACCGAAACATTCAAGTCTACCAGAGGTGCCTTGGAAAAAAGGCCTGGTGCTCCCCTTCTGAAAAATCAGCCACTGAACTCTGTGGTGGTGAAGCCTGTGTGTCAGCTGGGTTGGGCTAGCTGGGTGGCTGGGCAGCTGGTGGTAATTATTCCCCATGATGAGAACAACTCCATGGTGGAATCTACTGGGAGCAGTTGAGTAGCTGCCTTAGGGATGTGGTCGGCTTCCTGTATATAAGAAACAGCTTTGGGAATGGTCTCTAGCCTATGGCACGCTTGAACCCTGCATGTAGCTGTGTCATTGCTCAGCAGCCTGCCATGCTCTGCCGACCTTGGGACCTTTAATGGACTTGAATTAATGGCCTGCTGTGTGGTTTGGTAAATCAGGACTGTGCCTGTTCACTTGTCAACCTTGGGCTTCTCAGCCTCAGCAGCCAGCAGCTGTCTGAGTGAAGAAAAGCCTCTAGCTCCAGTAGGCTGGGAACAGGAGGCAGAGCTGGACCCCACGGTTGAGGGGCTTTCACCCAGCCCCTAGAGCCTGGTACTTTGAACTTGGACTTAAAGCCTCCAAATTGTAAGAATAAACTCCTGTTTGCTCCATCCTATTGGTGGTATATTCTTGTCAGAGCAGCACTAGGGAACCAGAACAAACCCCCTATGTAGCACACTTGTACTCTGACACTCGTGGGTCACCATCATACAGAGTTGACTCGAAAGCAACTGGTTTTGTGAACTGGAAAAGTATCCCTAGGTGTTTAACAAGCAAACAGCTGACCTGCTTCCTGCTGGTCCCAGAGACTGTAAGACTTCCTGCAGGGCAAGCTCACAGCCTCCACCCCCAGAGCCAACACAGTGACTCTATCCTCAGTGTGGGAAGGACCGGAAACCCACTCCTGAAAGTCACATGACAGTCTCATTTTCAGATTCAACACGCTTTACTCCCGAGCAGCCAAGGACAGCTGGGTCACTTGACTCGGGCTGAGACCACCGAGCTGCTGCTGGAATTTGGGAATGGATTCCTCTCTTCGTAACCCCAAACATGAATCAAACACTTTAAAATGAAATCATAAAGTACCGGAAGGAAACCTGGGTGCATTTTTTTTTTTTTCTTTTACATTTTGAAATGGAAAAGGCCTAAACCCAACCCTTGAGATCTGATATGGGGAGATGATGTTGGATTGTCCAGTGGGCTCAAGATAACCCCAAGGGTCCTTAAAAGAGGGAGGCAGGGGGGCCGGAGCCAGGGAAGGAGTCATGATGATGGAAGCAGAGGTTGGAGTGATGCACTTTGAAGATGGAAGAGGCCACGAGCCAAGGAATGCGGGTAGCCTCAGAAGCTGGGACAGGCAAGGGAACAGCTTTCCCCTAGAGCCTCCAGAAAGAAAGTGCACAGCCCTGCCGACACCTTCATTTTATCCCTAAAGACCCAGTTCAGATTTCTGGCCTCCAGAACTGTGAGGGAACAAATGGACGTTAAGCATTAAATTGCTAGTTGTTACAGCAGCAACTGCAAACTAATACACAAGCCTGAGTACTTTCAAGCAGCCAGCACTCAGGGCCACGTGTGAGGCAAACTGAGCTTGGCCATCCCCAGAGATGACTGTGACTCCCCATAAGCCATCAACACATCCACAAACAACAGCATTTCCCATGCAGACTACATCTCCCAGGCTTCCTCTTCTCTGGGAGGGGAGTTTGCTGCTAGCTGCCACTGTCAACCCCGACTTGTGATGACCTCATGCACAACACAAACACTGCCAGGTCCCGTGCCATCCCGTGATTGGTCGAGGATCGGACTGCTGTGATCACTAGGCTCCTCATTGGCTGGTTTCTGAAGTCGATGGCCAGGTCTTTCTTCCCAGGCCATCTCAGTTTGGACGCTCCACTGACACCTGCCCAGCATCACAGCAACACACAAAGGCTCCACCATGACAGGTCACCCCGCTGACTTCTGACCTGGAGAAGGTGCTGCTTGTAGCCATATCTCGGATGCACAGTGGCCTCAAACACTACCTTGAAACCATTCATTCATCCCCTCTCATGACAAGTATTTATTGATCACACCCTTATGGGCCAGGAGCTGTTCTAGGTGCTGAAGAGACAGCAGGGAACAAAGCAAAGGTTCCTAAGGACCTTGTATGACCACACACGGCTCTGGGTGCTGGGAATACCGTGATGAACAAAAACCCAGGGTCTTTGCTAAGTGTCAGATCTGAGCCCCTGGCATGTAAAAGCCTGTCCGTGATCACAGCAACCTCAAGAGGGAAGTGGCCTTGGTATACCTGCTCGGCACCTGAGGAAGCAGCCCCAGAAAGGGGGACTTGCAGAATCCACGTAGAGCTGTGCCTCCAACCCAGACAGCCTGGCTCCAAACACCACGCTTATGCCAGCACTCTACGCTGTCTGGCAGGCAAGGACCCTGCTCATGTGAACTTTTCACCCTCTCTGTGTTAGGGGCTGTGGAGGGTACCAGAACATTCCAAACCTGACCTCAAAATGGAGAGGCCAGTGTCCCCACAGATGCAAAACCACCATCCCCAATACCACTGGGTAATACACAAGAGCAAATTCGGTTGTTTAGTTGAGAAGAGAAGGAAAGAGTGGGTCTAAGTGGAAAACTGCTGGGTAAAAGCTTCCCCTGCTGGGAGCTATTCAATTCATTCATTAAGGATGAAACAGACTCCACTCCGCTCCATTCCCAAGGCTCCCAGGAGGCCTGTTTATTGCATCTGGGGGCACCAGCCTCTGCAAGGGGCTCCCCAGTAGACTGTCTGCCTCTGGGGCCCCTCCCTGACCTCTTAGCTGGATTCAGGGGTCAGAAAGTCAAATGCCACAGGGCCCCCGACAGCGACAGCGGAGGTAAATGAACAGAGGCAGCCAACACACTGCACTTGCATATTGAATGTAAGGAATGAGCTTCACTTCTACAAAGGTGTTCTCTCTTATTGTTAGGGAAATGCACAGCCCTTGAGAATACAGAGTTTTTTGACAGAGTCAGGGGAACAGAGAAGTAATTGTCTACCGTAAGAAGAACTTTAGTTCTAAATGGTAACCGACAGCTTCTGTGTGGAGAAGACAAGAGGGGGTGGTGGAGACTGTAGCAAACCAGCAAGCCTACGCCTTGTCAGCTCCATCCTACGAGTCTATTTCGAAGTGGGAATGCAGAGCCCACATCGCCAGAGCACTCTCAAAAAAAAAAACACCACTGCCTTCCAGTCAATTCTGAGTCACAGTGACCCTGTAGGACAGAGTAGAACTGCCCCACAGGGTTTCTAAGGCTGTAAGCTTCCAGAAGCAGACTGCCTCATCTGTCTCCCACAGAGCAGGTGTGGGTTCGAACTGCTGACTTTGGATTAATAGCTGAGCACGGTCCAGAGAAACCAAAAATCCACACATTATGAGCAACAGCCCGTTTTTTTACATTGGCCTCCACTTCTTTTCAGACACTTCATAAACAAACCACAACGCATCTGTGGTTAGATTCAGCCCGAGGGGCATCTTTTTGCTCAGGGGATATAAGAGCCATGAATTCCAGAAGCAAATGTTAGTAGACAACCCGACTTCCCGCCCTTCTGCTTGAGAGACCCTCCATTCAGCCCTCACACATTCCAGGTATTCTGGAACCACTTCCATCCCATATGGTTAACTACATAGCTAATGGTGATGTGGTTTTCCGACATTCCAGGGGCATGGTGCATTAATAAATCCTGCTGATGGGAAATAAACTCATGGAAAACACACATTCATCTCTCCACCAAACAGCACATGGGAACAGTATGTCTCTCTGTCTTCAGCAAGGCCCACTCCACCAAATCTTTAAATCAGACCCCGATATTAGTGTAAACAAGACCACCTAGGGTGTGGTCCCAATCTAGGCACCTGGGTAGAAGCAAGAGGAATAAAATAGTGCATTTCAGGTCTATGACAGGTGACTAGTCATCCAGCACTATTCACAAAAGCCAAAAGGAGGAAACAAGTGTCCATCAATGGATGAATGAGTCTATCCATACCATGGAATAGTATTCAGTCACAAAGAGAGACAAAATTCCGATCCATGCTACAACGTGGATGGACCTCGAAAACATGATGCTGAGTAAAAGAAGCCAGACACAAAAGACCACTTCTATGAAATGTGCAGAGCAGGCAAATCCACAGACAGAGAGCAGAGGAGTGACCTCCAGGGAAAAAGAGTGACTGCTCCTCTATGGGTGAGATGTTTTGGAAGCAGATAGAGGTGGCAGTTTGTACAACATAGTGAATGCATAAAATGCCACTGATATGTTCACCTGAAAATAGCTGATTTTATGTTTTGTGGATTTCACCTCCGTTTTTAACAAAATTTGAGAAAGAAAAATGACCCACTACTCTGGGGGGTTCACTTTGAATTTTCTGGGAGTCAGTAGACAGGGATCTGAGGTCTCCTGAGTATATGTCTTTACACTATTTTGCAGTAAAAGGAACAAAAAAATAGGCAATAAAACCAGCCACAGATTTTGAAGACAGGATCCACTCTTGCCACAAACCCCCTGGGCCTGAAATCTCTCCCGGGAGGACAGGTAGACATTTCAAGCTTCATGGAGTTGCCAACTTAAGTAAGATGTTCGGGCAAAGCAGCATCTCTCAGAGTGAAGTGCCCACACCACCGGCGGATGGAATGACCGGGATGGCACTCAACATTACTGTCGGGGGACCAGCAAGGGAAATGCTTCTAACACATCCACTTATTTTCATGTGAGTTAGAAAAAATGTAACTGGCACATCAAACTAGGATGAAACAGTAAAACCCACAGCTTAGGCGAAAGCTAAAATTGTTACTGAGTTTAAAAACAAGTGGGTCAAATGCAGAAATTCCACACCTGGGTATAAACCCAAGAGACTTGAAAGCAGGGACTCACATAGGCACTTGTACGCCAATGCTCATTGGAACACTATTCACAATAGCCAAAAAAGGTGGAAAGGTCCACCCAAGGTCCCCCAGCTGGTGAACGGATACACAAAATGTGCTACGTAAACACAATGGAATATTGTTGTTGTTGCTTTGTGCCCTCAAGTCAAACCCGACTCATAACCACCCCTCCTTGGGTTTCCGAGGCAGTATCACTATGGAAGTAGATTGCCCAACCTTCCTTCCGAGGAGTGGCTGGTGGGTTTGAACTGCCAGCCTTCTGGTTAGCAGTCAGGTGCCTTAGGCACTATGCCACCAGAGCTCCTTAATGGAATATTGCTCAGCCCTCAAAAGAAACGAAGCTCTGACAGCTGCTACCACATGGACGGATCTTCCAAACATTACGCTGAGTGAAATAAGTGATCCTGTCTATATGAAACACCTAGAACTAGCAATGCATACAGACAGCAGTTTCTTCTTAGGCACCAGGGCTGGGAAGGAGCAGGTCGCAGGGAGTCATTGCTTAGGGACACTGCGTTTCTGGCTATTGTTCTTGTTGTTATGTGCCGTCGAGTCAGACCCGACTCATGCCCAACCTTCCTTCCGTGAGCTTCTGGTTAGGGAATGAAAAACATTTGGAAGCAGACAGTGGTGACAGTTGCACAATACGGGGAATATAATTGGCCTCACTGACTTGTACGTTTCAAATGATTTAAATAGCCAACTGTTTGTTATACAGGCAGTCCACTGGACCTTCCGACTGACGGACGACTCCTGCCTGCCCTGAACGTTGGGTAACGTTGCCCTCACTTTGAAACAAGTGAACCAATCCCTACTCACAACACACTCTGCATCCCATTCACCATCACTCGGCATACACAGTCTTTACATCACTGGAAAGGCTTGGGGCCTTCTGCACTAAAGGGAGGCTACAGAACAGTATGTATCCATCCAACTTACATCTCTTACTTCTTCAAGATACAGCTAGGAATGGCTCTCACGTGTAACCCAGGGACTGCCTGTGTGTTTGTGTGTATGGTGTGCATTTTACCACAACACAAAATCTGTGAGTGTGTCAGGTTAAGTGAATATTACTAAGTCACAGAAGAGTCAGCACATGGTTACAAGGTTAGGAAACCACCGCAGCTTGAGAAACTCCAGAATTAATGCATGTCCCGATGCCCTTCAAGCCCCACTCTGCCCAAGTCACAGCACCCAGTGTGAGTGTTGCACCCAGCAGGAACTGGTTAAACGTGGGCCAGACATGTAAATGAAGGCTCGCGAAATGACCAAACCCAAGATGTCCCTGACACCAGGACTGGCTTCAGTCTCTCTGTCGCAGTAAAGCCTGGTCTGCTCAGCTCTTCATTTGGATACCAGCAGCTTCCACCCGACAGGTCTCCTGCTGAGTGAGCCTGCATCCATGGGCTCACTCGCAAGCACAACATGGTTTCCGTGGTTATGAGACAACACAGTGGCCACTGAAACTGCCGCGGGGTGAAGAGACCCCTCAGGGTCACCAGGACTCTGAGAGCTGACCCAGGACTCCCTGCAGAGCTCAGTTTTGGTCGCAGGACACCATGCACATTCATCCCCTCGTCACCTTTTGACTCTAGATCCCAGCTCCTCCTCACGTGCGTGCTCTCACAAACGGAGCAGAATTCCAACCCCAGCGTCACATCCCACTGTGCTTCCTTCCCCACCAACAAGCTGCCTGCTACCTTCCCAGGGCTGTTATCTGGGTACATCCATCTTTATTTCTGTGCCTAAGTAACGGATGCCATGCCACCGCTGCACAGTCCTGCAGGATTAATTACAGGAACCACTTACGAGGGCTCCCTCTGACTCCGTTCCCTTCCTATCAGAGCATTTTCACATCATGGAGAGAGGTTTCATTTAAAAGACCAGTCGCCCGTGTGAGCTGCACTCGGCCCAGTGACAAATCTCAAGTGTCCAGGAGGCTGATAACATTCGCGGGCTTTTCTCTAATTACTGTATTTTTTCACAAATAGCACACCCACGTAAGTACCATGCACACACATACAACGGGTGGAAACAAAAAAATGATGTAAAAATAGTTCTGGCATAGCAGGCCCATGCCTCCACACGCATGCATCATGACATTCCCAGAAGTGAACTTGGGCCTCATTCACCCTCATTCATAGCCCAAAAATGTCACTTTTGATCATACTTGTATAATAAAGGTATGAGCCAGGGTCAAGAAGTCATGGGTTGAGTTTGTAATTAGCAATCAGAAAATAAATGAGACGGTGCATTTGTTCAGGGTAGTCTGCAGCCGGGCCTCACAGCAGCGGAGGTCCCTACAGCTGATCTGAGCCCAAGTTGTGACACTGGAGATGGGCAGAGGGTCAGGTGGAGGGCTGTGCATGCGGATCCCCCAGCCTGAGCTCGGGCTAGCCCCGTGGCAGGTGGGAGCTGTTGCCCACGTATGCCCAGGTCCCATGGGGCTGGCCCAGGTGAAGCCAGGTGGCAAGACATTGCAGGTACAAGTGTGCACTGCCTCACAGGCCCCTGGGCAGTCCGTCGGACCTGTCTCATCCAAACAAGGGATGCACAGCCCTTCTGTGCCTGCAGTTCTTATACCCACCCTGTGCTGTTGGCCTGAGTGGGAGATTCCAACAGCCCAACATGGCAGCTGTCCAGCCAGAAGGCGGGCAGAATGTCTGTGGCTGTGGTACACTGACCTCAACCCCCCCGAACTGTCTCTCTGGCCTACGGTGCACACACCTGCACTCCTCCAGGGCTGGAACCAGCCACCCTGGCAAACACTATTTCCAGGGCAGAAAACGTGATTTCTTCTGGCATTGGAGAAAGCAGTTTGCAGAGCAGGGAAGGAATCCTGCTGAGAGAGGAGCTGCTTTAGAAACTTGAGGGGAGGCTGGAGAGGGTCTGCTGCCGGGAACCAAACTTCATCAACAGACACTAAAATGAAGACTTATCATTAAATCCATTAAGAAAAAAAAAAAAAATTGAATTCAAAGTCAGCAACTTGTAAAAAATACTGGTATCGTGCACTTATGAAAATAACATGCAGGGAGGGGGTTACAGGGTACGCAGACATGTATAACGCACATTATTTGCGTGAAAATACTGTGTTTCATCTTGCAACAAGTACTGTACCTGCACACATAGATATCAAGGAGAAACTAACACCAGGAAACCCAGCAGACAGGAGGTAGGCCCACTCTGAAATGCATCATTCAACAAATCTATCAGGAACCAATTGCCTTCGAGTTGGTTCTGATTCCTGGCAACCCATGTACCAGAGCAGAACTGTGCCACACAGGGTTTTCAAGGGCTGGTTTTTCAGAAGTAGATCTTACAGGACTTTCTTCGGGGTTGCCACTGGGTGAACTCAAAGCACCAACCTTTCAGTCCACAGCCAAGAGTGTTAACCATCTACACTACCCAAGGACTCAACAAATTTACTAAATCTCTCTTTTATGCCAAGGGTTCTACCACATACTGAGAATCCAGGTGTCCAAGACAGACAAGGTCCCTACTCTCGTGGAGCTCACAACCCGGGGGGAGATAAACCATCAGGAAGTGGGCAGAGAAGATCATCAGAAAGTGCATAAGTGCTGAGAAGACAGCAGAACAGGTGACATGGGTGATAAGGCAGAGTGACGGGAGAAGCTAAGTCCTTTGCCACAGCTGTGGCTTTGCCCTTGGGTTTCCTCTGCCTGTGTACCATGGACACAGTCCTCTTGCAGGCTCACAGTCAGCACCCATCACTGGTCAAAGAGTTCTGCTGATTGGCTGACGCATGTACACCTTTGTAGAGTCTCCAAATATCCCCCCGGCCTGGACCACTCTTCCCTGATATGCCAAAGGCTGGCTCTGCCCTTGCTTTCAGAATTCAGACGAATGTCACCTTTCAGAGAGGCCTTCATCCAAAGCAGTCACCATGTGCCTGTCTCTCTCTCCGGCCCATGATCCTGTTTCACCTCTTCATAACCCCTGAAAGACTGTATTTTTCCAACATGAGGCAACACCATCTCCCATACCATGTGCTCCTCTAAATGAAATTTTGTCTTTCCTCCCATCGAGGAGTAGGATCTATACCCCCTCTTCTTCAATTTGGGTGGGCCTGTGGATGCCTCAACCAATAAAGTACAGCACAAGTGATGCTGTGTGGCTCTGCAGGCCACGCACCTGGCCTCCCACTCAGAGCCATGAGGTTGCCATGTTGTTAGAAAACCCAATCACAAGCAGAGATGGCGTTTAGCTTCTCCAGCCAAGAGGCCTAGTTTTCAAGTCACCCCAGCCCAGGAGCCACACATGTGAGTGAAGGAGACCCAGCCACCAAGTCACCCCTAACCTTAGGGCCTTCCCAGCTGAGGATCCGGACACTGGGGAGCTGAGACAAGCCTTCCTCAGTGGGCTGTCCAAATTCCTGACCCGCAGATTCTGGGAGCATAACAAAATGGTTATTGTAAGGCATGAAGTTTGGGGACATTTCTTATGCAGTAACAGGACCACATGCAATCAACTCCTTTACTTGTGGGTTGTCTGCGTTACACACAAGGCTTAATGATCCAAGAGGCAGGAACCACAGCTGTTCTGGACCCAGCACCTTGAGTGGTGCTTAGCAAACAACAGACTCTCTGTAAGTATTTCTTGAAGAAATGTTATTATTAGGTGCCATCAAGTCAGTTTAACTCACAGTGATCCCATGTGCAACGGAATGAAACACTGCCTAGTCCTGCACCGTCCTGACAATCACTGCTGCATCTGAGCCACTAGCAGCCACTGTGGCCGTCCATCTCGTTGGAGGTCCTTCTCCTCTTCACTGATCCTCCCCTTTACCAAGCATGACGTCCTTCTCCAGGGCCTGGTCCCTCCTGATAACATGGCCACATCACATGAGACAGAGTCTCTCCACCCTCACTTCTAAGGAGCACTCAGCTGTATGTCATCCAAGACAGACTGGTTTGTTCTTCTTGAAATTCATGGTCTACTCACAACTCTTCACCACCACTTGAAGGACTAAAGAGGGAAACTACAGCACAGACTTGCACAGTCTGGAAAGCAGACATATGCTGCTGTAAGAAATGATCACAAATCTGATGTCTGACAACACACATTTATTCCCTCACAGTTATGGAGGCCAGAGGTCGGTTTCACTGAGCCACTATCAAGGTCTCAGCAAGGCTGCACTCCCTCTGGAGACCCTAGGGAAGACTGTTCCTTGTCTCTTCCATCTTCTGATGGCTGCTGGCAATCCTTGGCTTGTGGCCACATCACTCCACTCTCCACGCTGTGGTCACAGGGCCTTCTCTTCTGTATCAAGTCTACCTCTGTCTCCCTTAGGTGAGCAGACATTTGACCCACAGGAGGTGAGATAAAGGGCTTGCTAAGTGAACAGTCCTCAGTAACCATGCACCGACTGCACGACCCAGTTGCCTTGGTCTTCAGTTTTGCTTTTTGTTTTCCAACGGCTGGAATCTTTGGAAGTAGATCACCAGGCCTTTCTTCCAAGGTGCTTCTGGGTGGACTCAAACTGCCAACCTCTTTGCTAGCAGTCAAGTGCTTAACCAGCCATCCTCTATCACCCAAAAAGCAAACAAACCCACTGCTGTCACATCTATTCCAACAGACAGGGCAAACTGTCATGGGCCAACAGGAAATATTTCAGTCTTTGCAGACCTTATGGTCAGTGTCACAAATATTCAACTCTGCCACTATTATGTAAAAGCAGATAATACGTAAATGAATGGGCACGACTACGTCCCGATAAAACTTTATTGATAAAAAAAGGCCGGGGGGGCAGATTTGGCCTGCCTTTCCTCATTTGCCTTCCAGCACACCTGTCAAGAAAACCTGAGAACAGGTTTTGCAGCACCTCCCACGTGCTCAGCCTTCCTTAAAGCATGGCCAGTGCTTTTCTTTTTCCCTCAATGATGAACCTCGTAACACGCCCTCTTTGCCTCTACTGCAATTTTCTCTCAGGGCTGTCAAAGAAGAATGAGCAGTGGATGTCTGGAGCCAGTCTCCTCTCCTCCTGGCAGGAGCTCATCATTTCTCACTTCAGCGAGATCTTTGGTGTCTGGTGACAGATGCCAGGACATGATCACTGACTGACCCAGAATCGTGCCTGCAAGATCTAAGAGATGCAACATCCAAACGTGGGTTTCTACAGAAACAAAACCAGACAACTTAAGTCCCAGTGACTGGGGTTGATGACAAAAGCATAAAACAGGAGCTAGGTGAGTTGACTAATTGTTCCCCAGCAATAGATCCTGGTCTCATCAGACCCGCGCTCAGTAGCTGTGATAACTTGAAACAGAACATGTCCTTCAAGAACCATCTTTTCATCTTTACTTGTTGAAAGATGTTATTTTCCTTCAGACACATCCACTCTCAAGAACACCCAATTTCACCTGCATTCAAACCACCCTGACAGATAAAAATAATAATAATAAAGTCAAAAGGAAAAGAAGGAAAAGAAAGAAAAGGGGCAGCGACTTCACTCCAAGGTCTCCAAAGACCAGACTCAAGTCAGCATGCAGGTGGACTGTTTTGACTAATTGTAGAACAAGATGCTTTAATATTGTGGAGCTGAACCAAAGGGAACAGTTATTAGAGACACAGAGAAAAGGCACCTGTTTGCAGGAGGATGAATCTGCACACTTTTCCATTTCATTAGGAGAGGCTTCTGTGGATTTTTGACAGTTACCTTGAACGGAATTAGGGAGAGAACTGATAATTGCCTACAGCGTACTGCACAGCCATGCCGCCCCCGTGGGCAACTGCAGATTGGCAGCCCCCCACACACACACACACAGAGCACATGCTCGGACGCTGGGCAAGCTGCCGGCCCTCTTGCTCCCACCCCCACTGTCTTCTGAGCAAAGGCTGAGGGTGGCAAAGGCAGGGGTGCACCACGCGGAATTCTCATGCCCCGTGAACTGTGGAGCGATGCCACCGCTTGCCCCCACATTCCTGAGCATTCTATCCAATCAAAGAGGATGGAGCGCCCCTGTCAACCTCCCTATCACAGGCCCCACTGCTGAAAAGTGGGAGAAGGCTCCTAGGCACAGCCTCAAGCCCCAGGAGAGGTAAGGTGCACTTGGAGAAGAGCAGGGTTCCACTGGGGAGCCAAGGACCTTGAGGGGATGAAGCGACACTCTCCACTGGTCCTCCCAACAGCCCTGCGGGACGGAGGCCTCGTGGGGAGGACTGCTAAGGAGGCCTGACGGAGCTGTCAGCGTGTGTGGCTGGCTAGCAGAAGAAGCAAACCGTGACTTGGGCTACTTAACAAGTTCCCAGCCAAAGCCCCCGGGGTCTGCCCTGCAAGATTTGGGTTTTGCCCTTCTTCCTCAAGTGACTTTAGCATTCTTGCACTTTCTCTCATTCGTCCATTTATTTCAAGTCCATTTGCAGGCCAAACCCTATAGAGAGCAAGACCAACACAAAATGGTAGGACACAGTGATTCTGCACGCAGACGCCCAAGCTAGGCCTTGGTTCAAATCCTGGTTCCACCACATCTCATCACATAACTGCCAAACCACTAAGAATCATGGCCCGGCCAGGCAGACACACACAACTTTAACCACCAGTATTGCTTTTAGCCAGCATTATTCTCACCTCACCCCTTGGCATGTGTTATTGCCAGAAGTTAATGTGAAATGTCCAGTAACGAGAGATATCATCAATGAGGAGCACGTGGAGATGTGCCTGTGTGTCTTAGCTACCCATGACCTAACTTCATTTTAAATATGACTGTATCTGTGACTGACCACAAAAGTGGCGTATGACATTTTAGCAGAATGAGATAAACTGGATTATAAAATTTTCAGTGTACCCAGGGTATCAAGATTTTTACTATATGCATGTTTTCTACAAAAGGAATATTCCCCGTTTTCTACAAAAAAAAATAGTCAGTGAATTGAGTTGTTTCAACAATCAATATGAAATTCTGTTGCTTTTCCACAACAAAAAATTGACTTTCACTAATTTTGCTTTCAACAGCTCATACTTCAGTTTTGATGCTTGATACATAATAAATGCCATAATTATAAATAAAGAAATAAAAAGATGTTCATAAAAGAAAATTTAGATCAGAAAACAAATATTACAACAAATCACTATATTTTGTTTTTAGATAGATTTTCCATCTCTAACATGTTATAATTAAAAACATTTCTATTCTTTGTTCTTAACAAATCCTTCAGTGAATTTGTCACAATTAAGGTGCAAACAATATCTGTCTACTTCTGTACGTAATGAGGATAATTAATTGAGTCTTTCTTAACCACTGTTGTACGGTGAGGGTTCTTGAGTCTCTTTAGAGCAAAAATGAGCACTCTGTTGTGCAATGTGTGATCGTTAAAGTTAGGAATATGTGTAAAGCAATTTCAACACTGGGAAACACGCATTGCATTTTACCTTCCATTAGGGAATCATGCATGTCCACATGAATAAAATCTGCCTTTCCTGAATCTGTAAACTTAGTTCTCATGTAAGAATGAAACTCTCACATTTCTCTGTGAAGGTCTGTATTTAAGTCATCAGGATAAGCCTGCACTAATTTCTTAAATGCCTTCATTCATTCTTCATCAGGTATATCCACACTGTTTAAAAAGGAAAATCTATTTGGAAGAACTTCATACAATTTTGCCTCTCTTTTCATACAAGATTCAAGCGTGTAAGTGATGGTGTACTATGTGGTCACACAAAATTGATCTCTGGCACTAAATACTTCCGGACCATTTTGTCATTTAATTTTTTTTTTTTTTTTTTTTAATGCTTCTGTGACAGTAAACTGCTTGATAATCAGTATTTGGCAGTATTTGTTTTGTTCCATTTTCAAAATTTGCAAAATCTTCTCTTAGATTATGTAAATATACTGTTAATGACTGGTACAGATCTGTGCATATCTTTAAATTTACTTCTGAATCTTGAGAGCTTGACTCATTTGATGAAAATGCTGCAATATATTATTTCACATAACCAACACAAATACACTAATGTTTGCATTTTCTTGGCAATGTTTTCTGCTTCTGTTTTGGTATCTCCTTTTTGTGTCTGGTCTTCAGCATTATTTTCTAAGGCATCTAGAATCTGAGTGCATGATTCCAGGATTGCACTCATTGCTACAGCATGCACTTCCCAATATGCATTAGAAAGACTCAATTTTAATATCAATTATTGCCTATGTA
>NW_006921635.1:561153-564196 GCF_000298275.1 Orycteropus afer afer
CTGAAGATATGTTTTTGTTTGTTTTGCATAGGGCAGGACCAGATACATCGCGAGTCACATGATTATAGTGCTGGTGGCACGTTCTCAAGCAGTCAACAATAAAAGAGCTGAATGTGAAGTTATACCCAATCGGTCCAAAATGAAAAGGAAAATATAATTGTTATCATATACAGAATTTATAAAATATACATTTTATTTCTTTATGGAATTGTTCCACTCCCTTATTCAGAAATACATACAAAACTGATATAACAATAGCACCACTTCTCAAGGTGCAAATTTGTTTTGTAAATCATAACAGAATCAATCAATTTCTCAAAAGAAAGTCAGCCTCAAGTGAAATGGAAAACAAAATACATAATTTTTTATTAGCAAAATATTCATTTAATTTATTTCCTTGAGGAATGGTACAATTTCTTTACACAGACTTAGTAAATATTCTGGTAAAATATAAATGTAATGTTCTGATAAACGCCCTTTGTTGCTTTCTTGGAAGATGAATTTAGAAACACATTCATTGTTGCAAAACAGAAACATATTGTATATGATAAATGTTGAATTTTGCGTTCTTTTGATATGCCTAATACCTCATTTATTAGCATATAGAGAGTAATATCAAGCACTGCGCCCTGTGCAACAAATAAAAACCAAAACTCATTTGATGCATAAATTAACATTTTTCATGTTAAATACATCCAGTATTTTCCTACTTCTATAGTGATACCGCCTCAGAAACCCAAGGAGGGGTCGCTATGAGTCAGGGCTGACTCACACATAACAACAACAACATGTTAGTATTATATAAAATGTAGCAAGAGTTAGACTCAACAACTTATCCCTACTTCTTGTTTATTAGAAAGAAACGGTATACACCCACTGTTCACTTATGGACATGGTTGCTGTTGTTGTTGTGGTGAGATGCCGTCAAGTCAGCTCCAAATTACAGCAACACTTTGTGTAACAGAACAAAACACTGCCCAGTCCTGAGCCATCCTCGCGGTCCCTGCTATGCTGGAACCCATCATCGCAGCCACCGTGTCAACGCAACTGGCTGGGGCTCTTCCCTTTTTTCACTGACTTCCTACTTTACCAAGCATGGTACCCTTCTCCACGTCCTGGTCCCTTCTGACAACAGGATCAAAGCAGGCGAGACGAAGTCTGGCCATGACCACCTTTCAGGAGCATTCAGGCTGCACTTCTTCTAAGACAGCTGAATAAAAGAGCTGAATGTGCCAGTCCACGGTATTTTCAATATTCCTCCCCAACATCACAGCTCAAATACATCAATTTCTGCTGTTTCCTTATTTATTGTTCAGCTTTCACCTTCATGAGGTGCCTGAAAATACAATGGCTTGGGTCAGACGCACCTTAGTCTTCAAAGTGACATTTTTGCTCTTTACCGCTTTAAAGAGTTGTTTTGCAGCAGATTTGCCAAGTGCAATATGATGTATGACCTCTTGACTGCTGCTTCCATGGATGTTGTTTGTGGAGCCAAGTAAAATGAAATCCCTGACAACTTCAATCTCTTCTCCATTTATCATGATGTTGCTTCTTGGTCCCGTTGTGAGGACTTCTGTTTTCTTTACGTTGAAGTGTAATCCATACTGAAGACTATAGTCTTTGATCATCATCAGTAAGTGCTTCAAGTCATCTTCACTTTCAGCAAGCAAGGTTATGTTATCTGCATATTGCAGGTAGTTAATAGCCTTCCTCCAATCTTGATGCCACGTTCTTCTTGATATAGTCCAGCTTCTCAGATTATCTGCTCAGCATACAGATTGAATAAGTATGGTGAAAGGATATAACTATGACACACTCCCTTCCAGATTTTAAAACATGTGGCATCCCTTGTTCTATTTGAATGACAGCCTCCTGGTCTATGTACAGGATCCTTATGAGCACAATTAAGTGTTCGTGTTCTGGAATTCCCATTCTTCGTAATGTTATCTGTAATTTGTTGTGATCCACACAATCGAAAACCTTTGCATAGTCAACAAAACACAGGCAGACATCTTTCTGGTATTCTTTGCTTTCAACCAAGATCCATCTGACATCAGCAATGACATCCCTTGTTCCACACCCTCTTCTGAATCTGGCTCAAATTTCTGACAGCTCCCCATTAATGTAACGCTGCAACAGTTTTTGAATTACCTTCAGCAAAATGTTATCTGCTTTACTTGCATGTGATATTAATGATATGGTTCAATAATTTGCACATTCTGTGGAATCGCCCTTTTTTGGAATTGGCACAAACATAGATCTCTTCCAGTTGGCTGGCCAGGTAGCTTTCTTGGCAGAAACAAGTGAGCACCTCCAGCACTGCATTCATTTGTTAAAACATCTCAGTGGGTATTCTGTCAATTCCTGGAGTCTTGTTTTTCACCAGTGCCTTTAGTGCAGCTTGAATTTCTTTCTTCAATACCATCAGTTCTTGATCTCATAGAATCCTTCAACATTACAACTCAAGGCTTGAATTTTTTCTTCAGTTCTCTCAGATTGAGAAATGCCAAGCATGTTCTTCCCTTTTGGTTTTCTAATTCCAAGTCTCTGCACATTTCACTGTCATACTTTGTCTTCTCGAGCCACCATCTGAAATCTTCTATTTAGCTCTTTTATTTCATCATTTCTTCCATTTGCTTTAGCTACTGCCCATTCAAGAGCAAGTTTCATAATGAGATACCATCTCACACCAGCACTAACAGCAAGTTCAACAAGACAGAAAATAACAAATGTTGACGAGGATGTGCAGAGATTAGGACTCTCATACACTGTTCGTGGGACTGTAAAATGAACAACCACTGTGAAAATCAGTATGGCAATTCCTTAAAAAGTTGGAATTAAATATACCATTTGATCCAGCAATCCCATTACTAGGTACATATCCTAAAGAAGTGAGAGCTAGGACAAGAACAGATAAGTGCACTATTCACGATAGCAAAGAGATGGAAACAACCTAAGTGCCCATCAACAGAAGAATGGATAGACAAACTATGGTACATACACACAACAGAATACTATGCAATACTAAAGAACAGCTGCAAAC
>NW_006921635.1:564626-585053 GCF_000298275.1 Orycteropus afer afer
GGAGAATGATCACATCGTATCGCAAAATGGAGGCTGATTCATCATTGCATAGCAGCCAAATCACTTCATACATGTAAGTGCTAAACCGCTGAGAATCATGGTCCCGCAAACTGACATATGACCTTAACCATCACAGCCAGCACTGCTGTCTCCTCCCACCTTGGCATTCCTTACTGCCCGACGTATGTCATCAGTGCACAAATAGTCAGTAGATTTTTCACTGTTGTCATAAATGTGGTGTGCTGCATAACAAACGAGATTGTTGTCAAGTGGGGAGTAGGTGTACTCCCAAGAGACCTGCCGAGATAAGGAGTTTCAATGACACAGAGGGAACCATAAGAGACATGTCAATTCAGATGCTCAAGTGGTAGGAGCCTTGTAGCTTAAAGAACTGTGCATGGAGGTGGCCTGGTGACCTTGTGTGAACTTCGTTTCTGGCCCATTCTCACGCACTGGAGCTGGCATCAATTTCACTTAGTGCCCGGCCACTGCGGCAATGGCTTTTCCTTGTGTCCTGTCTGCTTGGGTCTTTGCCCTGCACCTTGCTTCTTGGTAATCCACGCCTGCCTGACAAGCTCCTCCACAATGACGGATGGATTTTTCACAATCAGCTCACTTCCCCATCTCAGCATCTCAAGGAGGAGGCTGTTCCCTCCTTGAGGCCCCAGATGCAGAGTAAGCAGACTTTTTAAAGCTCCTTTCACTCTACGGTTAACCCTTTCACATCCTGAGGAATGCCACTAATTCTACAACTGTCCCAGAGGGCTAGCGTAGTGCCTAAGGCACTTGACTGCTAACCAGAAGGCTGGCTGTTCAAACCCAGCAGCCACTGCTAGGAAGGAAGGTTGGGCAATCTACTTCCGTAGTGATACTGCCTCGGAAACCCAAGGAGGGGTCGCTATGAGTCGAGTCCGACTCGACAGCACATAACAACAACCACCCAGAGGGCTGACATGAGACCAAATTCCACATTCCAAGAAAACTTTGGCCAATTAGAGCTTTTCCTAAGGGTGCACCCAGGGTAGAGGAGGGCTTGGGAACCTCATATTGGGAAATGGAAGGAAGATCTATGGACATGAAGCCAGCAGAAGAGAAAACTCATGGGAAGAGGTATTGGGCTTATCTGTGTGCTTCTGTGGGAGGCAGGATTAGGACCCTTGGGTAGAAGGTGATCTTGAAACAAAGTTCAGCTAAACAGAAGCATTAGGGACACTTGCTGGGGACTCTGGCCACTCCAGGAGTCAGCACTCCTCCTTCTCAGAACAACCCCTTCCACCTACACTGTTGGCCAGGCCTGTTCAGAAGCCATCTTTGCTCTGCGAGGCTGCACCCCCTAGCTGTAGCTGACTGGAGCAGGGGTGGCCACCTGCCTCAAGGTGAGCCAATCAAATTCTCTCTCCTGAGAGCCTGGGACAGTAGATGCGGACCTCAGATGGAAGGTGGAACAGATGTGTTGAAAGTAAGGAGCCGTGAATGACCATATTCTGCCATGGGCGCTGGAGAAGTGGAGAAAGTCACTGGAAAGAGAGAGAGAGGAGGAAAACAAGTGTGCTGAGAAGAGTGGAACTGAGAGGAGGAATTCCAGCAACGTTCCATTTCCTGGCTCCAGGCCCTTCCTGGACCCATTTGGCTGCATTCAACCCCTAAAGTATTTGCAGACAAACATTTTGGCTTACTTTGGTTTTTGTTATTTACCACCCAAGACACTTTTTCACCACTCTGGCCAATCAACAGTGAGAATTCCACCTCAGTAAGGAGTCAGTAAGGAGCCCTGGTGGGCACAGTCAAGTGCTCATTGCTAACTAAAAGGTTGGCAGTTCAAATTCACCCATTGGCTCTGCAGGAGGGAGACCTGGTGATCTGTTTTCATATAGATTACAGCCCAGGAGACCCTATGGGGCCGTTCTACTGTGTCACATGTGGTCACTAAGAGTCAGAACTGACTCGACAGCACTCATCAGCCGCAGGTGGTTAGTGCACCAGCAGTCAGGGCACCGTGGGACAGAGCCTCCCAGCAAGAAGGCTGCACATCTAACTCTCCTAGTCAGGGGTAGAACTCGCCCCTTCCAGGAAGGAGACCTGGGTTCGATTCCTGGCCAATGGACTTCATGTGCAGTCATCACCTGTGTGTCAGCAGAGGCTGGGAGTTGCTATGTGCTGGATGGTGTCAGCAGAGCTTCCAGACCCAGGCCGACAAGGAAGAAAGACCTGGGCATCTCTTTCTGGAAGTCGGTCGGCGCAAACCTGCGGAGCGTTTTCCTGTCCGGTCTTGTCACACGAGGGCCATCATGGGCCCCTGGGGATCTCTTTCTGGAAGTTGGTTGGCGCAAACCTGTGGAGCGTTTTCCTGTCCAGTCTTGTCACACGAGGGCTGTCATGGGCCGCAGGCTGACTTAACAACAACTGACAAACAACACCAACGAAACACTTAGGTCGCTGCTTGAATCCAACATGCCCTAGAAGACCTTCCAGCTCCAAACTGTAGAAAAGTTAAAGTCACGCACAAAGGCCTTCACGCCAGTGTCCGGTGCAGGGCTCGGCGACGTAGCTGCTGTTGTTGTTCTCATATTTATTTATGCTTTCCCCGCCCACTCTTTTTAATTTTAAAATTAGTTTTAATATTATGAAATCAGAAAGTCTCACGTGAAAATCTGAATATCTGCCTTTTCTGGACAAACCAGCTCTGAGGACCCTGGGCTGTGTTCCAGAATGGATGTGAAAAAGTGCAGCTGAGCTGTGGCTGTCCCCTTCCTCTCTGGGGCCTCTGTTCTCCAGTTTGCCACAGTCCCCTCCATCCCCTATTGTCTCACCAACGCTGAGTCTGGGCCATCAATTGAGTCATTGAGCTTATGTTGTTCTTCCTACAGTACAGAAATATCCCTCTGTATCTAAGTCCTTATCAAAAGAAGAAACAAAAAATAGAGAGCGGTGAACTTCTAATACCCATCTATTACCTTCCTGGGCCCTGAAGGGATGTGAGTGCACACACACACGGGCCTTCAGCCTTCGTTTAAGGGCTCACGTAACTGCTGTCAGTGAGGGACCTGGGGATGATTACACCTTAAGGCCCATCTTTGATGAAAAATCTCAGTTGACACAAATCTATCTCCATCTAGTGATTTTCCTCAAATGTTGTTTTATAGTATTTAATACTAACGATGGAGCAGCGGCAGAAGGCTCACCTTCCACGCACAAGACCTGACTCATTGCCCGCCCTGCACCTCGTGGACGGCCGCTGCCCGTCTGTCCGTGGAGACGTGTGCTGCTGTGATGTTGACTCGGTTTCAGTGGAGCTTCCAGACCCAGATGGACTGGGAAGAAAGACCTGCCAATCTATGCCCAAAACTCAGCCAACAAAACCCTGTGGGTCAGAACAGTCCCACCCCCAACCAACCCTGGGGCCGGCACAGGGCCGGGCAGGTTCCGATGCACTGTGACGGGCTCACCGTGAGTTAGAGCTGACTCAATGACAGCTAACAATGAGACTGAACAATAAGGCCAGTCTGATTCAACCCAAATCAATGACACCTTTTGATGATTTTCAAGACAAAACTCCCTTTCTAAGCCAAATACAACGTCTCTTCTCCGTGCTTCAAAGATGCCAGGTATCAAGAAGCAAGCCGCCCTAGGCCATTCAGTCCTCAGGGGCCCAGGCCGATAGGAAGACACCTTTGCCCTCTCAAATGCTGTGGACACTGGTCCACTGGAAATACAGAAATCAAAGGGGCCGTCGTGGTTCCCACGCACCACAGCTACACACAGTGCCACCCTAGTGGAGTCGGGATTCATCTTCCCAGACAGAGAAATGCATTAACTGTTGCCACAAAACCAGGTAAGAAGGTGGAGGCGTTAAAGGGCCAGAAATGCTGAAAGGTCACCCTTGAGTTAGTTGTTGCGGGTCATGCTGGGCTTTCCAAGGGACTAGCTGGGGACTGGTTCCCAGGATGTGAGGGGTGAAGGTGGCTCCTTTCTCCCCACAGTGAGCAACAGCTGAACTGTGCATCCCGTGAGGGCAGGAATCACTCAGCCCCTCTCGGCAGCCAGTCAACGAACATCTGTGCTTCCCGCCTGGGGCAGCGGCGACCCAGAGAGCAGGGCAGGAGGAGGACACGCTTGAGTTCTAAGTTTCCCCCGCCCGTGCCTCCTGGGATGCAGCAAGGACTCCCATGTTCAAATAAAAGATTTGCTAGAATAGCTAATGAGTGAGAGGAAAGCTTCCAAAGCTCCCATCGTGGAGGCTGCCAGGTGCCCGGCTGGGGGACTGGAGTGGGGAACAGAGGTGAGGAGAGCGAGAGGTCAGCCGGGCCCATAACAGCACTACGCACATGAAGATCTCAGGGATCAGGGCGTAAAGGTCCAGAGAAGGTCTGATGAGCGTGGACGGCACACTGAGGTACGTATTTCTGCCAAAAGCAAAGTGACTTGACATTTTCCTTATGCAGAAGGGACTTCTTGCGGGTAAATGAGCCAGTTTCCAGCAGACTTCTGAAAGATCAGGATGGGCTCCTCAGGGACCTCTTGCAGCTCCTACAGCCCCTGCCTCCTGTGGAGGGCACGTGGAGGCTGCCTGACCCCCAGTGAGGCCCTGCTGCCCTCCCTGTCAGCCACCTTGCCAGCCAATGATGGAGGGACACGGGATGAGGGGTGTAAAGGGCCAGCCATCCCAGCTCCATGGGGACACCTGATGGGCCAGGCTGGCACCAGAGCTCCCCATGCGGTCCTCTGAGGCTGCTGTGGGGCCTGTATCAGTACTCACCTTGTCCCTGGGCCCACTCCTGTGTTCCTCCCCTCCCTTCTGCAGGGGCTGTCCCCAGGGCATTTGCCAACAACCATCCTGGACCCTAACCACAGTCTTATACAGCCCCTCTGACTTGCCATCTTCTCGGGCCCAGACTGGCAACCCCTGGTTTGGGGCAAAGGCAAAGTCTAGGTGCCACCGACTTTATTAGTTGTATGACCCTGGGGGGCAATGGCAGGAGATAGAGGTGGCAGTCTGCTTCCATAAACATTACAGCGTTGGAAATCTTATGGGCCGTACTACTCTGTCCTATAGGGTCGCTAGGAGACAGAATCAATTCCACGGCAATTGTTCTTTTGCCCCTGGAATCACCACCCTCCGCCCTCGCCATGGGAAGAAGAGGAGAGGAGACGAGAGGAGTAGGTGTGGGCAGAGGGAGAAGTCAAGTCTAGGGGCAGACCTGACACTGACATCCCCCCACCCCTTCCCAGGCCGCCTCCACCCACCTTAAGGCTCACGGCTCCTTCCCTCCAAGAAATGCCAGCCTTAAGGATAAGCCCACACACAAATCAACAACCTGAATCCTCTGGGTTTTCACCTTTAAGTGGAATAGATAGGCTGCTTTATAATTTATGAGGCTTTCCATGGGGCACACTCAGATACAAAGCCATGGGCACATTCAAATGTTTGTTTATGAACCTAGCTATATAAATCCAGAAAAAGGTAATAAAGTTAGTGCAGTCAAAGACTAATGGCAATATAATAATTGATGCCCCCTGGTAACCTACCCAAAATACTACAATAACTCAGGAGATTCCAGTCTCTTTCTCCTCAGAGAGAAACCGTTCCGAGCTCGGAAATACTTAAATGAGGTGAGATTGAATTAATCTGGTTTGCACGCATAGACACACTTCTTCGGGTGTTTCTGAGGTTCTAATTCCGTGGATGTCTCTCCCACCAGCTCCAAAGTTTTCCCTGAAGGAAGACAAGACCGGGGACCCCATAATGGTAGACTGTTGCTTAAACTACTAGCTCAGGGGATCAACATGCCAGCGGGTGAGAGTTACACTCTTATCAGACTCTCTCCCCATCATCTCTCCAAGACTGGTTTCTGGGAGTAAAAACCATGCTGGTTGGGACTTTATTTCAAGCCGTCTGATGTGCACCCTGGCTACACAGAATCTTCCTGCAAATCCAGCGTAGTGCTGAAGCTGTGCCCTGAGGCACTGTCTCAGGCAGGATGTTTGCAGCGGCAAATCACAGAAACCCAACTCAAATAGGCTTAAGTAGAAAAGGGAGTGAAATGCCTGATGGAAATGAAGAGAAGGAAGCCTTCCTCATTGCCCTCTCCAGGTGGGGGAAGAATAACATCCCAACAAATTCTGAGATTAGATCCCTGTCCCAGAGCCAATTACAGTGGCCAGAGGGGGATGCTATGCTCTGATTGGCCAAGAGGGTACTAGGTTCTGATTGGCCAGGAGGAATGCTATGCTTTGACTGGCCTGGAGGGATTCTATGCTCTGATTGGCCACAAGGGGTACTAAATATGCCTCCTTGGGGCTGAAGGTATGTCAGTGGTCCCTGAACTAAATATAATAATTGGGGACAGGCATGGGGATCAGTACTGGGAACCAGACACATGGCAAAATCTTCAAGAAATGTCTTCCAGCACGGAAGATTAGCTCATAATGCCATTGCCTGTGACCAGGCAGAATCCTGGGGACCCCCCCAGGGGTTCCCCAGCACCCATGTCCTGTGAGGTTCTGGGCTAGATGCAGCCTTTTGTAGGAAACCATCAGGGGCAGGCTGTGATCAGAGGAAGGAGAAGGAAGACAAGATGCGATGCTTGTTTCCCCATTGGGTAAGTGGGATCAGGCTTGTTCCAAACAACTCCAGGAGCTCAAAAGGGTGGATAGTTGCAGACAGAAAGACAGAAGAAGAAAAGAAAAAAAGACTTTGTGACAATCGACCTGGGCTTTGATAGATGGTTACTGTTCTGGTTACCTAGTGCCATTCTCACAGGAATGTCCTACAAACAGGATGCTTGAACAAATAGGAGTTTACTCTCTTACGATTCGGAGGCTTTAAGTCCAAATTCAAAGTGCCAGGCTCTAGGGGCTGGGTGAAAGCCCCTCAACCTTGCACTTCAGCTCTGCCTCCTGCTCCCAGCCCACTGGAGCTAGAGGCTTTTCTTCACTC
The DNA here is from genome assembly GCF_000298275.1 of Orycteropus afer afer. Taxonomy (NCBI): domain Eukaryota; kingdom Metazoa; phylum Chordata; class Mammalia; order Tubulidentata; family Orycteropodidae; genus Orycteropus; species Orycteropus afer. Next base: position 571,564 of record NW_006921635.1, read on the forward strand.
AGACAGCTGCTGGCTGCTGAGGCTGACAAGTCCAAAGTTGACAAGTAAAAACGCATAGTCTCTATGTTACCAAACCCCATGGCAGGCCATTAACTCAAGTCCATTGAAAGTCCCAAGGTCGGCAGAGCATGGCAGGCTGCTACATGCAGGGCTGAAGTGTGCCATAAGCTAGAGACCATTCCCCAAGGCTTCTCCTTATATACAGGAAGCAGACCACATCCCTAAGGCTCACAGTAGATCCCACCATGGAGTTGATGACCAGTCCCATCATGGGGAATACTCCATCCAGCTGCCCAGCCACTCAAGCAGGCCCAGCCAAGTTGACACACAAACTGAACTACCACAGTGACCTTCTGTGGCAGGCAGTGTAGCCCCACATGAAAGGAAGATGCCTGTGTGAGGGGAAGACACCACTCAGAGGCCTTTCCCTGATTTAACATCTCCTAAAAATGCCCACCCCAAGCCCAGGCAGGAATAACTTCCAACAAGTGGAAAACCTTGCCCCCTTGCCCTCACCCACACTGGGCTCTCCTAGTGGCAGACATGAGGACATGATGTCAGAGCCACTAGAGAACACCTTGAAAGCAGATGGAGCCAAGATGGCAGATGTCCCCTCACTCCTGTCTCCAGGAACAAAGGGTGGGATGAGATGTGCCTGAAATCACTTAAGAATCAAAGCACTACCGCATTCCGGGAAAGGGCCTGGGACAGCGACTCAGCATTCACTTGTCCCCAGAGGCCAATGCTGGGAGCGCAGCGCCTGCTTTACACGGCGCTGTGTGTGCAAGTCTGTCCCAAAGGCTCGCACACTGTGCATTCACGCCGAAGCAAACGGGAATCACTTAATAAGGGGTTCCAAATGCCACCCCACAAATAACAGTAATCACAATCCTACCACAGCAGCTGTTTCGAAACACGGCATCCAAGTTGGGACAGCACGTCAATAAACAGGGCGTGAGACGCAGCCTGGGAAGCTGACTTCCTCGTGGGCCGAGCGCTCCGTGCACGTTCATAATCCTGTGTGCTGCTTACATGGATCAGCTTGCTCCCTGACCTCTAAGTGGCTCTCGTGCAGCTCAGATGGGGAACAGGGGCGCCAGCCAAGCTCACAGTGATGGCATGCAGGTTTTATGATCTAGCAGGATTGACGAGCCATTCAGTACACGGCGATTTCCAGTCAACACTTAGAGCTATCACTTGTCACAAAGCAGAAAGTCGATAAGATCGCAGGAGAGCTATGGCGGGGCCATTGTCCCCAACTGGTCAAAGCAATTGTTTGTGGTCAGTGGAATGATTGAGCCCGCCAGCCCCATGGGAGAGACACACAGCACCGTATTTTGCACTGTGATGCTCACCGTCATTGCCCTACGCCTCCATTAGGCTGCAGAAAGGACGGGCGGGTCAGCTCAGGCCTCCAAGGCAGACTTTGCCTGGGAGCCGGTGAGACTACCTCAGAGCCTGGGCCTGGAGGGCAGCAGGGGAGCAAGCCAGGGGGACATGACGGGTGGCACCTGCAGAGCCAAGATGAGTATGAGCCAGAGGCTGAGCGGGTCTGCGGCCTTCACCCACCTGGCCCACCCATCTGCACACCTAGAAGGAGAATGACATCATCAGGCCTGGTCTCCACAAACCCTGGGTGAGCCAGGGGGCTGAAAACGAACAATTCATGAAGAACATCAATGCTGGTTTCTGTGAAGGCCAGTGCCCCTCCACACGTATGGCTGCATTGACCTGCACCAGCTCCCAGCTAAGACCCTACACAACCGCAGGTCCTGCCTGTCCCACAAGTGTGTGGCCACCCTAGAAGCATTCCTCGGGGGCTCCAAGTCAGAGGACAATGCGGTCTTCACCCACTGGGCCTTGGCCCTGGCTCTCTGAGGTCACAACTCCTGTTGGGTCCTCATGGTTCTCACCATGGCCCCCTATAACCAGGATCAACTTGCAGGGGGCAGGAGCCAGGCAGGGGTTGCTCAGCAGGTGGTCTTTCTCTTGGCCAGCACAATGGGGCTGACAGTAGCAAGCCCTATACCCCTATGAACTACAGTGATGGCAGGCTGGGAATGTGAAGAGTGGGGGGCTCCAGGAACAAAGGAGGGTCCTCAGCCCCTTTCCAGAGTCTTGGTATTTAACTTTGCTCTTTTACAGAAATGTTCTGAAAGGCAAACAATCCAATAGAAGGAAACCAACACAAGCACTTGTGCTGTGGCCTTCTCATTACCTCAGGTTTCCCGCTCACACGCATGGTACATAGGACTTTGTTTTCTCCTTGTTTGCTGCCAGGGGTTTGGGAAGCAGATATATTTAAGTCAAGAGCAGTAAAGATGGGAACAGTTGACTGGTGCCCAGGAAACACAAATCTAGTTCCATCACCTTGGAGTACAAATGGGGAAACTGAGCAAGGAGCTGAGAGAGGGAAATGCCTCCCTTCAGAGGGGAGCCAGGGTTGGGAGCTGGTTTAGTCACACATATCCTGATCGCCCCATGACTCCTTGAGCGGTAAACGGTCCAAAGCCAGCTCTCCTGTCCACCAGGAATTTCATTCCCAAGCAACACTGCGGTGAGCGCTTTTTCCTTTGGGGATGAAAAGCTATCACCCTTTGCTGGCTTTGAAGGTTTCTTTCAAGGGGTCTCACTGTGACATGACTGATCTTTTGTGGGGAGGGGAGGAGCTATCTTGACCACCTGTTGGATCAACTGGAACCACGTCCCTGGCACGTGGCTGATGACGAACACATTGGCTGCTCCAGATAGCGCAGCCTGGGAAGAGAGTCTCCTGTGTGTGGCCAGGCCAGGCCTACGTCCCCACAGGGGCTTCAAGAGTCCTCACTGGCCTGTGTCATCACTGCTGTGACCACAGAGGAGAGTCACAGCCTCGGGAGGGAGCACGGCCCTGCCAACACCCTGACTGCAGAGCCTCAGCCTCCAGACGGTGAAAGGATGCCTCTGTGTTGCTTAAAGCACCCACATGTCACTCCATGGGAACCAGAACAGCACTTATTAGACCCACGGCATGTCTGTTGTTTGATGTTCAACAAGTCTATCACTGCACCACTGTATGGTAATACCATATCACTGTACTTTGCTATCTCATTTTCAACAGAATTGTTTGACTTCATAATCCTCCATATTTTATTTTCCGCATTTAAAGACATTTTTCTGAGAAGGCTTGCACAAAATGGGTTAAAGATCACTACCGTAGAGGAGACACTCAGCCTACCCCAGCCCAGCCGTCACTCCCCCAGGGGTGTGGATGTGAGCCTGTTTGGGAGCAGGGTTTTCTCTGTTACTTGAATGAGACTGTCTCAGCATAGGGCTTGTCCTACACTGCATCACTGTTGAGTCAGACAAGCAAGGGATCAGACAGAGGGAGTTCCTGCTGGGGCAACACATGGCATGTGATGATCCCCATCGGCCAAGAGGGCCCAAGGCCAGCCACCTAGGGAGCAACTGGTACATCGAGACCCTGACTAGGACTTCCAGCCTCCAGAGCTGTGAGAGAACAAACTTCTGTTCCTTAAAGCCACCCACTGTGGACCACGGTTGCAGGCGACATCAAGCTCAATTGGCATAACAAAAACACTGTTCCACATCCTGCTTTGGCAAGTAGTGACTGGGATCTTAAAAGCTTGCCAGCGGCCATCTAGATGCAATGATGGGTCTCTCTTCATCCAGAGCAAAGAAGAATGAAGAAAACCAAAGATTCAAGGAAACAATTAGTCCAAGGGACTGGTACACCATGTGATCCTCATCCTACATGACTATGAGACCAGAAGACCCTAGATGGTGCCCGGCTACCACTGTCAACCACTCGGAGGGGGATCTATGTAGGAGATCCTAGATAGAGTGGGAGAACAATGTGGAACAAAACTTAAAATCATAAAAAAAAGGGGGGGGGGACCAGGTTTGCTGGTCTGATAGAGCCTGGTGGAACCTCTGAGACTATGGCCCCTAGCTACCCTTCAGGTCTGGAATTGAACCCACTCCTGTGGCTTCCAGCCAAACAAAAGACAGGCGTATGAGTTGAACATTTACATTAGGTAGATACACTCCTTGGAGAGAACAATCATGGGAGAACAGAAGGGCTGTGTATGCACAGGGAGACAGCTCAGGGGGCAGGGGTGCATGGAGGGAAGGACAAAGGGAAGAGGTCACTATGGCGAGGAAGTGGGAGGGGAGCTGTTGCATTGTGGTAAATTGTAGTCAATGTCATGAGACAAAGTGTATGTGAGCTGCTGTATGGAAAATGAATTTGCTCTGTAAACTTTCACCTAATCACACACACACAAAAAAAAAAAACTTAAAAAAAAAAAGCCACCTACTGTGGTATCTGTGTTACAGCAGCAACAGGGAACAGACACCACCCACTCATTCCTGTGGTCACTCATGCAGCACTAATGTATTTGAGCACACACTGTCTCATGTAGGTCTCTGGGGGGCTCTAACAGTTTGCACTCAACCACAAGCAGTCCCCGTGGTGTTTTCAGCTGCCTCATATGCACATGAAAGCTGGACAGTGAATAAAGAAGACTGAAGAAGAATTGATGCCTTTGAATTATAGTGTTGGCGAAGAACATTGAACATACACCACAGGCTGCCAGAAGAATGAACACATCTGTCTTGGAACAAGCACAGCCAGAAAGCTCCTTAGAAGCAAGGATGGCGAGATGTCGTCTCATGTCCTGTGGACACGTTACCAGGACGGACCAGTCCCTGGAGAAGAAAAGGAAGAACCTCCATGAGAGGCAGTGATACAGGGGCTGCAACAATGGGCTCCAACACAGCATCAATTGTGCGGATGGTGCAGGACGCGGCAAGCGGTGTTTTGCTGTATGTGGGGTCCCTATGAGTTGGAACCAACTTGCAGGCACCTAACAACAACATACATTAAAATATCTGTAAGTTTATATATGATGTTTTCAGTGCCCAAAGACAAAAAAAAGATGAGATTTATAAAGATATTAATAATACCGATAATAAACTCAAACCAAACTCACTGCCGTCAAGTTGGATCCGATTCGTAGCAACTCCTCCTTGGGTTTCCAAGAAGGTATCTCTACGGAAGTAGATTGCCCAGTCTTCCGAGGAGTTGCCGGTGGATTTGAACCACCAGCCTTGTGGTTAGCAGTCAAATGCCTTAGGCACTATGCTACCAGAGCTCCTACTGATAATAAAGGCAATAATTAAATAATGAAAACTTAAAAAAAAAGAGGAAAAAGTATTTGACATATGTCAGAGTCCTCAGAATGGAACCCTGTCGTGAATCAGGGACTGCCTGTACCAGCCTAAGGGCTGGCAGTATGAACCCATTCTGTGGTGCTCCGGAAGAACGGTTTGGCAACCTGCAAAGACTCAGCCAAGAAAACCGGGTGGTCCTGCGCCATAGCTCGCAGGGTCACTGTGAGTCAAAACTGACTCAATGGCAACGGGATTGCTTTGGGGGCGTCCTTTTCCTGTATCACGCGTGGGACAAGGTGAGAGCAGCAGCCTCAACCAAGGAACCATACGATCCTTATCTGCCGCCTGCGATGAGCACCACGGGACAGAGAGAGATCGCAACATGGGCCTGGCCCGGGAAGGGGCTACAGGAAGTGGCTCTGGAGCTAAGAGCTCTGCTTTCCGTTTCCCAGGAACACGCCTTCACACAAAGGAAGAGGCGTGTTCCTTTAAAAAAGTTCTACTCGGACTCAAGAGGCTAATTCTAGTGGTTCACGGCTTTAGCCCGCCTTCTGACTCTAGGCCATCCGGGGCCAGAAGTTTCACTTGCTTGGGTTTCCTGTTATTGTCCACAGATGAGGACTTGCTTGCAAGCAGGAGTTTAGCTGGGTCAGTAAAACACACTACTGAGCCCTGTAAGACATCAGCTCTAGTAACAGGCCGTGTCGAGAGAACGCAGGCAGCTGGGAAACGTGCCACCAAGCAAAACAGCTCGTCTCTGAAGCTCGTCATGGAAGTGACAGAGACTCATTCCAAAACCAACTATGAGTTCACACCCTCCACCCCAGTGCCGCAGTCATGGCCAGGAGACATTAAACATGCTGGTCAGGGCTCTGCTGCAAAGAACAGAAGCCACTTGCAGGTAGCGGAGGCAGAGAGCGACATCTTAGAGGAAGGTTTACGGAACCGTTGGGAAGGCTGAAGCCACGAAGCAGAACCGGGGCCCCAGGGCACCTACTACCTCCACGAGCTTAGCTGAGAAGTTGCCACTACGGGTGGTAGGTACAGGACCAGGTCACCACTGCCACTACCTGGAAGCCACCACAATCAGGTAGCCACATGTGCAGGAAACCACTGTTGTTGTTGTTATGTGCTGTCGAGTCGGACACGACTCATACCTTTAAAAAAAAAAAAAAAAAAAGGCACAGGCTGAAGGCTGCCCCTCTGGCCACAGGCCTGCCACGGTCCACCCCACGGAGGTCTATAGCAAGGTCTACCTCTCTCCTCCTTCAAAGCCATGAGCGGGCAGTGGGACCTCTGCAGCCCTGGCGCAAACATCCAGACGCCTCCAAAACAGTGCCTGCCAGCAGAAAGCAGAAGGGTGGCTCTGCCTGGCGTCCACCCTCCAAACCTCATGGTGTGTGCACCTGGACCGGTTCGTACTCAATTCCAGGACGTTGGCGCTGCCAGGGAAAAGGCATGCTATGCTGTGGGGGCTTGCAGAGGTGAGCCTGTAAGCCTGGAACTACTGGCAGCTGTCTTGCATCTCTGAGAAGACCACCTGTCTGAGGTGATGGCTACATAAGAGGAAGCAGAGCCAAGAGATGAGAAGAAGGAGGCTGTGCCTGGCGTCCAATGTAACGCCTGGGTGCCTGCATGGGACCAAAAGGCAGATTTTTTTTTTTTCCTCAAGCCATTTGGAGTTTCGTTTCCTACAACAGAAGAATCCTGACTCCAGTCCAACCCAGAAGTTGGCCTTAGCTCCAGGCTTAGAAGTGCCTCGCAGGTAAATCGGAGCACTGGAGAACTCCCCACCCCCCAAGCCCATGACATCAACACTGACGAACCTCTCAGCCTCCCTTACAAGCTCCAAGTCTGACATTCTTCTCTCTCTTCTCTCCAAAACGGAATTCTCCATTTACCACCTCCTCCAGGAAGCCTTCCTGACCATCCTGTGCAGTGTCTAGTTCTGCCCTCCCATGCTCTCTGTGCACACTGCCACCATTCTTAGTCACGTATGAGAGACAAACTCTCTGGCCCCCTGGAGAAGGCAAGTGCCAGGAAAGCAAGGGACAGCGCCTTTTCCCTCCAATCACCACACTGCACCAGAGACTAGAACAGTGTGGGGTCCGCGGGTGTTTCCTAAGAACAAATGCATCACCTTCTGGTCTGCCATCTGCTTCCCACCCTTTTCTTATCAGCTTCCCCACGCCCTTCTTTCTCAAGACTTTTAAATGCAAACAGCCAGGGTTCTGAGCAGGAACAAATCCACACTGGTCTGTGAGACTCCCAGGTGGGTGAGTAGCCTGTTGGCCACCCTGCCCCCCACTGATCTCAGCCATCTCCGTTCTCTTTCCTCATGTCTTTCTTCAATACCTTCTGCTCTGGCTTTCAGAGCTTTCCAAACAAAACCCTTGGCAAAAATCAAGGCCAGAGAACACAACCACGAGCCTCATGAAGGCAGCGATTTGAATGCACTGCAATAAATGAACAAATATAAAACCAATACCTCATGCTCCCGGGGACAACTTCAGCAGAACTGCCCGCAGCTTGCAGCAGCAGGGAGAGCAAAACCAAACTGCACCAAGCCGAGAAAGCAAACCCGGACCGCGACGCTGCTTGGACAAACCGAGGCTGCCACGTGAGACAGGGGAAGGAAGGACTGCCGCGAAAGTCTAGACGCCAGGCCCCTCGGGACAGGCAGCTGCCGCGCAGCGCATGAGCGTACTCAAGGCTGGTTTGAAAAATACACGCGAGCAGCTGTGCGCCCTGCCTCACCCGCTTTCTGGACATCCTTGGGTGCAAAGCGCTGAAGATCCGGTCCTCGGCGAGCTCAGGCCGGTGCGGAGCGACCCAGGACTCAGGTGGCATTGGCGGGGGCGCACGTGCTACGCTGTCTCGGCGCATCCACCACCCTCGATGCTCGGCCCTGGGGAAGGGGTGTCGCGTGCACGCCGGGGGCGGGGGGGCTGTCGCAGTGCCGCGCCCCTGCTCGGAGGCCAATCCAATCCACAGTAGCACGCAGAGAGAGGCTGGCAGCAAAGATGTGGTCTATGAGGAAGATGGACAGGGTGATACTGGGTACGAGAACGACTGGGAGAGCTCTCCTGGGCCTGGGCGCGCTGGAAAAGGCTGGTCTGCCCTGGGGACATGGCAGGAGACTGGAGGTGGCAGCCTCGCCAGGCCCCCCGGCAGCCACCTGGAGGCCATCTGTGCACTGGTGGCTGGCGCCTGGCCTCACAGCCTCCAACTGGAGCCCCCCATCTCTGGGGCTCTCTGGGGACCAAGGAAAATGTTCAGTCCAAAGCGAGGGCGCCAGAGAGTAGAGGCCTCCAAGGGCACCACCACCCAAGAAAGGCCCAGAGCTGCAGGAAGGAAACCCGCTTCTTCCACTTCCACGAGGGGAGCTCTGCCCCTTCCCCCACAGCAGGAACTCTCTTTGCCCTCCCCATTGCCCACTCCCTCACTGCACTGCCTTCAGTCACCTTTCCAAGGAATGGTCTGCACCCCATTTCTTTTTTTTTCCCCCCTCATTTAAAATTTATTATTGGGGCTATCTACCTGCAGTGAACATTGTCAGCGTGGCCCATTCAGAATCTGGAGAAGAAGCCAGTAACGGCTTCCTTGTGATCCTCAGACGCAGGGACCCATCACCCACTAAGCAAGGTAAGCATATGCTTGGGGCATCAGCACAACGGGCATCTTTCGTGACATCTTTTCATTTATATTCGTTTATAGCATTATTACAAAACAAGCGTCAGAACTGAAGTATAAGCCGTTGAAAGCCAAACTGGTGAAACTCACTTTTTCATTGTGGGAGATCAACAGACATTTATACTCATTGTTGAAACTATTCACTGACTCATTTTCTTTGCTTTCAAATACGTGGAATATTCTTTTTGCAGAAAATGTGTATGTAGTAAAAATCTTACTACCCCATTAAAAAAAAAATCCAAATTTTATAATCCAGTTTATCTCATTCTGTGAAAATGGCACATACCACTTTTACATTCAATCACTAATATTACATAATATTACAACCACATTTAAAAAGAGACATCATGGATAGTGAACACACACAAATACATAGATATGGATACACACATGTGTATGTATAACTCATACTTGTGAGTTATACATACACGTGTATGTATAACTACATACACGTGTATGTGTAAGTATTGTGTGTATACATTGATACATGTGTATGTATAACTCAGATATCCCACCTGAATGTGTGAGTAAACAGAGGCATGGTGCCACAGATTAGCAATGCTCAGGGCCCTCACATGCCTTCATCTCACCCTGCTCATACCCCGAAAGTCTATTCAAGGTCAGCACCAAATAACCTTACCCACTGTCTCCAAGGAACTCAAGCTTTGGAGGAAATGAAGTTTGGTAAACCCTGTGGTTTAACCCAGTGGCTAAAGCATACGGCTGCTAGCCAAAAGGTCAGTGGTTTTAACCCACCAGCCACTCCACTGGAGAAAGATGAGGCTGTCTGCTTCTGTCAAGATTTATAGCCTTGGAAACTCTATGGGGCATCTATAGCATTGCTATGAGTAGGACTCGACTGGATGGCCGTGGTTGTTTTGCTTGTTTGACATAGACAAAGGGAAGACTGCACCCCAGTCTTTGTCTCAAGGTCTGCTTAGGGGGAACCCAAACCAAGCAGCCATGAGAAGATTCCAGGAAGAGGGGATGGCATGTCTGAAAATGCTGAGGGCACAAAGCTCGTCTTTTCAAAGAACAGGTGGACGAAGGCAGGTGGCCAGGGAGGAAGCAGGCAGACAGCATGAGGTAGGGTTAGGCAAGGTGGCTGGGGCCAGGCGACCAGGCCCTCTGTAGGCCAGTATGAGCGGTTGGAAGACCATCGCAAGGACAATGGATGGGAAGTATGGTAAGCAGGGGGAGACATGATCCAACTACCTCTTACAAGCTGTCCATCAGTGGATGAATAGATGAACAAAATGTGCTCCATCCAAACAATGGCACATCATTCAACCATGTGAAGGAATGAGTTCTCAAGTATGCTACAACGAGGATGAACCCTGTAAACACCATGCTGAGTGGAGGTCACCAGACACAAAGGGTCACATATCTTTTTAAGCACCCCCCCAAAAAAAAAAAAAAAACTCACTGCCATCAGAGTCAATTGCAACTCATAGCAACCCCCTTTGGGTTTCCAAAGCAGTAAATCTTTATGGAAGTAGATTGCCCAGTCTTCCTTCTATGCAATGGCTGGTACCTTTGAACTGCCAACCTTCTGGTTAGCAGTCAAATGCCTTAGGCACTACACCACCAGAGCTCCCTTTATCCCAGCCACATGAAATGTCCAGAACAGGCAAATCCATAGAGACAGAACCAAGATTAGAGGTTACCAGGGGTTGGGGGAGGAGGGAACAAGAAGTGACTGCTTAATGGGTACGGGATTTTCTTTTAGGGTGGTGAAAATGTTGTGAAACCCAATAGAGATGATGGTTTGCATAAATGCCACCAAACTGTTCACTTTCAAATGGTTAATTTGATGCTATGTAAACTTCATCTCAGTTAGAAAAAAAAAAAAAAAAGCCGGCCACCTGACAGGTGGAGAGTAGGTTGCGTGGCAGCAGAGAACCCCAGAGAGGTGACGCCGTCCTCCAATAGAGAGATGAGGTGGCTTGGATGATGTGATGACAGTGGAGACGGAGAAAAGTGAACCATTTGAGATGTGTTTTGGAGATGCCAAATTATGATTCTCCCAACGCTCCCAGCTGGCCTCATCCTTTGGCAGAACATAACGTCAGAGTTAGTGGATGGACTGTTTGCCACTGACCTGAGCTGAACTTCCCATTAGCCCCCAGCCTAGATGAGAAACACGAATGGAACCACTCCATGCACTGCCCACCAGCACCACCACCGTTGATTAGCAAGCTGCCACCTCCCAGGGGTTGGAAGATCACAGGAAAGAGATCAATTTGGCTTGTGGATGCTTAGGGAAATTGATCAGCCTCCTCGTGCCTGCAAGCTCATAGGAGGCACATCAAGGTCAACAGCAAAGAGTCTATTTTACAGAGATGTGCGTGAGTTAAACCCTTCCTTTCATCACAGTATCACTCACAATCCCTCTGCTCAGGTCTCCCCCCTCTCCTTCCACCCCTCCATCACCATAGCAACCCACACCTCATGATGAAGCAACAGGAACATCAACACGCGAGGTGGAGGAGCTTGCAAGGAACCCTCTCCCCGAGAAAGGAGCACTTGTATCTTCTTGGTGAGTGTGGCTTCTGGTGACCATGGAATCTTGTCATGAACTACAATGGATCTGTGTGATCCCAGCACTTGGGGCCAAGAACCTCGTGTGGTTCAGCATTCCGCGAATTGTGGCCCCCGGACCACCTGCATCAGGGTCAACTACACTGCTTGCTGAAAATAGACTCCTGGGCACAAGCCCAGCCCTTCTGGATCAGACTCGCTCAGAGGAATCCCAGGAATCCACATTTTTAACAAGTACTTGGAGGTGACATTGCACAGCAAAGTTCAAGAACCATGGGCTTAGACTGCATGGGTCCTCTCCAGTGTCCAGCATCAGCAGACAAGTCCAAAATTACATAAATCCTACAACTTTAATAGGGGAGAAGAACATAATCCCAGCCCTGAGTCGGAAATATTATCACTCAACCACAGATATTATGGAATAACTGAAGTTCTCATTCTGGGCACACAGGAAGAGGATGTGGAACACCACAGGTTTGAAAACCATCTGCTGAGAGCACCAGTGTTCACTGCAGCACCACTCACAACAGACAAAAGTGGAGACCACCCAAGTGTCCATCAGCAGATGAACAGATAAGCAACATGTGGTCTACTCACACAGTGGAACATTACTCAGCTGTACAGAAACGAAATCCTGACAAACAAGATGAACCTCAAAAACATGAGGCTGAGTGAAGTAAGTCAGGCACGAAACAGCTAATATTGTACAATCCTCCTTGTACAAAATATATTGTTGTTGTTATGTGCTGTTGAGTCAGACCCGACTCATAGCGACCCTTCCTGGGGTTTCCGAGGCAGTATCACTACGGAAGTAGATGGCCCAACCTTCTTTCCGAGGAGTGGCTGGTAGGTTTGAACCACCAGCCTTCTGGTTAGCAGTCAAGTGCCTTAGGCACTACGCTACCAGAGCTCCTATGAAATATATAGAAAGAAAAATGCACCAAGACCAGAGTTGATCAGTGATGACCGAGGCTAGCGGCAGGATGTGGAGCTGCTGTTTACAGAGAATGAGTTCCTGTCGGGGGCAGGTAGAGGGATGAAAAACCTCTGGAGATGGACAGTGGTCTTGGTCACACGACATTCTCAATGTAACTAATGTCTGAATCTTACGCTTAAAAACAGTTACAATGGCAATTGTTGTGTTATATATATTTACCACAATAAATTTTTGTTTTAGTCTGCTGACCTCAGCCCTCCGAATCTAATTGGGTATGTCCTAAATAAAGCACCAGCCCCCACTTCACAGACCCCTGGCTCAGGCTCCCAGAGTAGACATGAAAAGCCTGACCCAATGTTACCCAGCCCAGATTGGAGCCACGAGGTAGCTAGGGCTCTGCCTGCCTCTCCAGTGGTCCCCACATTGCAGCGCATGTGAGAATCACCTGGAGTGCTTGCACAACAGAGCTCTGGACCCCCCCAGAGTGGAATTCCCATTCAGCAGGTGGTGCTGATGCTGCCAGGCGAGGACCCGACTTTGGGAATCACTGCTCAATGTTCTACCATGAGTTGGACTCAGCTGAAGGGGTGGAGGCGACCTCTCTTCTCCTAGTCACCTGCACTATGTATTGAGCAGGCAGGTGCGAGAACACTAAGGGAACAGAGGACAGTCTTTTGAAGCAAAGATAGGGTGGACATCTCCCCAGGAGCAGGAAGAATGGCTTGATTCGGAAAAGCATGAGATGTGGAAATGGACAAAGGCTGGTGTCCGAGATAAGGGCACACAAAAGGCAGACTTTACCACTTCACATGTGGCCATCATCACTCTCCCCAGACAGAGTCTAATCCAGTAATTGTTTGTAAAGAACTGACTATTTGCCAGGAACTGTGCTAATGGATTTTCAGAATAAATATCGTCAAATGGGAGAGGCAGACCCTGATACAGAAGTAAGTCAGGTGGCATGGGGTAATGACGGTGGAGGCCGCGTGCCTCGAAATAGCGCCAGAGCACAAGTGGACCCTATGAGGGATCAAGAGTACCGACACACTCAGGTCTACGACGGTAAAGAGCACAGACGGTGTATGGAGAAGCACCGACAGGGCCTGCATGGGGCCCACGCTCATGTCCATAAGGGGGAAGAACA
>NW_006921635.1:585314-587005 GCF_000298275.1 Orycteropus afer afer
TGGAGAAGCACCGACAGGGCCTGCATGGGGCCCACGCTCATGTCCATAAGGGGGAAGAACAGAGAACATGTATGGAGAAGCACCGACAGGGCCTGGGGCCCACACACGTGTCCATAAGGGGAAGAACAGAGAACATGTATGGAGAAGCACCGACAAGGCCTGCATGGGACCCACACTCATGTCCATAAGAGGAAAGAACAGAGACGATGTATGGAGAAGCACCGACAGGGCCTGCATGGGGCCCACGCTCATGTCCATAAGGGCGAAGAACAGAGAACATGTATAGAGAAGCACCGACAGGGCCTGCATGGGACTCACGCTCAGTCCATGACTGTGAAGAACATGAACGATGGATGAAGGAGCACTGACATGGCCTGCATCCGGCCCACGCTCATGTCCACGAGGGTGAAGAATGGAGACAATGGATGGAGACCAAGATATCAAGAAAACATCTGTCTTTCACTACCAGGGCTTTGTGGACTCTATAAATCAACTACTGAAAGTGCAAGGGGAAGGCCAGAAACTCAAAAATCAAGTGACAGATACTAACAGAAAACTACAACATGAAGGAAAGGAGTCCTGGAGATGTACAGCAGACTAGGAGCCAGAAGAAAACCAAAGGCACCCTGTGCTGAGAACTCTGGAATACCTAGAGCATCCCCATATGCCTCAAGTAAGCCATTATCATTCCTGCAAGATGATGGAGGATGGATGGCATCCCCAAGCTTCAAGAAGAAATTAATGTTTTTGGGTGCAATCTCAGAGACTTTCTGGAGAGCATCCGCAAACATCCAAACAAAATGGGCCTGTCTGCCATGAAGGAGGCCCAACAACAAAGAAGTCTGAAGAACATCGTCTTACAACTACCCAGAACAGGTGCAAAGAGAGCATCAAAGTAGGATGTGTATGGAATCTCTGATACCGAGACAGAAAGCACTGGCCATAAGTCTGAATACAATTCAGGGACACTGGATGTGGAAGATGATGAAGAAGGATGTTGGGCCCACAATTTGGTGGATTTCTCTCCTGTTTATCAGTGTCTACACATGAATTGGGAGCTCTGGTGGCATGCTGCCTAAGGCATTTGACTGCTAACCAGAAGGCTGGCAGTTCAAACTTACCACCAGCCACTCCTTGAAAGGAAGACTGGGCAATCTACTTCCATAGAGATACCACCTGAGAAATCTTCAAGGAGGGATCACTATGAGTCGAAATTGACTTGGCGGCAGTGCGTTTAGTTTTTACACATGGATTCTGTACAGCTGAGTCTTTATCTGGTTCTGCCTAATAAAGACGTGTATTGAAGAAAGAACGTCAGTTTAAAAAAATGCTATACCCACTATAAAATTAGCAGAAAATTCAACTACCAGCCCAAAGTGCTAGATGGCTGTTATGGGCCCAGTATTGGTGCCTGGTTCCAGAAGGGAGTACTTGTGCTTGGAGGGGCAGCATTACATTGCTGTGAAAAAAAAAACCATAAAAGTTGAACAGTTCAATAGCAACTGACCGGCTTTGTACCTCACCTGGATGGGGAAGCCCTCATCCTAATTTCCAGCTAGGAAGTGCATCTGAAGCCAGATTCTAGAAGATATTGATCCCACACCTACCCTCCTCTCCCCCAAGTTGGTTTAAGGCAGCTAAGAATCCACTGTGTAGCCTCCCTTGCAGCTAGGTATTACCAGGTAACTATG
>NW_006921635.1:588165-636269 GCF_000298275.1 Orycteropus afer afer
AAACCACACACATACACAGACCCTCAAAGAACTATGTTGTTGCTGTTGTTATGTGCCATCAAGTCGTGCACGACTCATAACGACCCCTCCTTGGGTTTCCGAGGCAATATCATTATGGAAGTAGATTGCCCAACCTTCCTTCTGAGAAGTGGCTGGTGGGTTTGAACCACCAGCCTTCTGGCTAGCAGTCAAGTGCCTTAGGCACTATGCTACCAGAGCTCCTTTCAAAGAACTATATGGGATAGCTGAATTGAAAAAGACTTGAAGGCTATCTGGTCCAGGCAGCCCATTCAACGGATTAGGAAGTTGAGACTCTTAGGGAAAAAACTGGTTTTCTCAACTTCTCCAGGCTAGGACTTTTTGTACCAAAGTCACTCTCATTGGAAAGATCTGATCGTAAACTGAGGATTTCATAATAAAGCCTTCACTAGACCAGAAATGGGAAAAAACAAGCAAACAATCTCTCTGAACACCTCCATTAATTAATTGCCCAAGAAGTGAAGCTTGCATCCTTAAGAACAACACTGGAGCTATTTATATATTTATGAGAGGAAAAAAATGCATAATCTGGCTTTCATATTTAACCCTGTCCCAATATTTACAGCACGATCCTGTCTGTCTTGCCAAGCAGGTGTCAATTCTATATTTGTGCCTAAAACTTTCTCCCAATGCCAATTTATAATACTAATCAGGAGATGTTTCTTGGCCAGGAATGCATCAGAAAAATTCCATGATCAGGAATTGTCTATTGCAGGCATCTGTCAAGGGAGAAAAGTAGGTACAAAGTCAGAAAATTGAGAAGTTGATTCTTTTTCAAGACAATATTGTTGGATGAGGATATTGAAGAAATCAACAGCCCATAATGTGGGACTACCACCTGGCTTTTAAGCTTTCATCTCTTTCCATGGCAATCATCCTGGAGGATTTGTTCCAAAAAGCACTGGGACGTAGTCGAGGGGCTATGAGGCGGCAGTAATGGAGAGAAAGGCCAGGGTGTTCACACCAGCACTGTCTGTAATGGCAAAACAAAACAAAAAAACTGCTGACAGCACAAAGATGCACCAGCCAAGAGGTGTGTTGATAATTCACAATGTATGCAGAGAGTGTGGTACTACACAGGTAGGACAGAGGATGAGGCCCATCTCTGTGCATATGTGTACAGAGCTCTAAAATATAAATATGTCTACACAAATAAAATAAAATGTAAACTCTCTTTTTTAAAAAAATCACAGTACAGAAGCGTGTTTATCGGATGTTCTTCTTCACATCGATGAAAAAGATGCACACAGGTAAGTGCATGTCGCACCTTTCCAGAAGGGCAGACAGGTGTTATCTTTGGAGTAAGAGACTGAATGGCAGCGGCAGTGAGCACGACGGCTTCGTTGTGTAACTTCATGAACTTTGTTCGTTAGCAACTACCTGGGTCTTTTAAGCATTAAGGGAGACAGTCCTACATGGTTGATACGAGCTAGATCGACTTAAGGGCAGTTAAGTTTGGTGTTGGTTTGGTCTATGTTCATAAAAGGTTACATGTGATAAGCGTGGCACACGTGTGCACAGTTTTACAAAAAGAGATTTCTAAATCTCTCCAAACCAAACTAAACCTGTTGCCGATGAGTCAATTCCGAGTCACAGCGACCCTGTAGAACAGGGTAGGACTGCAAAGAGGTAAATCTTCGCAGAAGCAGGCTGCCTCATCTTTGTTCTGAGAAACGGCTGGTGGGTTGGAACCGTTAGCAGGCGGATACTTTAACCCCTACACTACCAGGGCTCCCTACGAGAGTTATAAGAGTTTTTGTTTTTAAGGGGGAAAAAGACGTATAAGGAACTGCTTTTCAACGCTGTTCTGTGGAATTCTACAATTTTGAAAATATTTCTTGATGGAAACAGGTCAGTGGAGCTTCTAACTCAGCCCAATCATAGCAGCTCCATTTCTCATCCTGCACCGTATCTCCTCGGGGGAGAGAAGAGGTACATCACTGGAAAATACTTGCCAGAAACCAGTGGGATGAGGGCAGTGCCAAAGTGTGAGATGATGTGAACTGCTTTTATTGAGAAAAATGTCCTCTAGTTTTCCTGCACAGACCAAAGTTGAGGCTCTGTTCATCAGCTCTCAGGGTGGACATGGTCTAAACTCTGGAATAAATACGGCAGTGGACCCCAGGAAAAGAAGAGCAAGGTAAAACAGCATTGTGGACGTGCCGCAAACCAGCAGCCAAGCCGAACGTGGTTTCCACCTTTCATATTCCCTAATGAAGTGGTTCTCAAACGTTACTGTGCTCGGTCACCTGGTGGTCTCATTGAAAGGCAGACTGCTGGGCCCTGACCCCAGATTCCTGGTTGAATGGTTGCATCCTAGGGACATCCCCACCAGGCACCATAAACTGGGTGGCTTACAACAGAAATCTATTTTCTCCTAGTTCTGGTCAGAAGGAAGGTTGGGCAGTCTACTTCCGTAGTGATACCACCCAGGAAACCCAAGGAGGATCGCTATGAGTCAGGTCTGACTCGACGGCACATTAACCACCACCACCACCTAGTTCTGGAGGCTAGAAGTCCAAGATCACGGGGCGGTAAAGCCCTGCTTCCTCAGGAGGCTCTTGGGGAGAGGCCTTCCTGGCCCCAGAGCTCGGTGGTCACTGCCCTTCTCACTGTCGGCTTCCACTGTCACGCGGCTATCTTCTCTCTCCCTGTGTGTCTGCCTCGTCTTATGAGGACACTAGTTACTGAATTTAGGGCCCACCCTAATCCAGTATGGGCTCATCTTAACTTGCCTGCTGTATTTCTTACACACAATGTGCCCACGTAAATACCCAGCACACACATGTAACAGAGCAAGCACAGGGAACTGACAGAGGGGGTGCACAGCTTGCAAACCTTCTACTGCATGTGATATTTGCATAAAAACACGGACCTGGTTTCCAGATAAACCCAGGCCCACCAACACCTGGAGTTAAGTTCAACATATCTTTGGGGAGGAAAGAGTTCGATCCACAACTGTGGCTCTGTTCCAGGCACTGATGCTGCAGGCCCCGGGGCCACGCTAGAAGCAGCCCTGCTCTCCTGCCTCACACAGACATGGAGCCTCTGATGGTCCCTGCAGCCTTGCCCAAGAAGCCCCTTACACGCTGGCTTCTGGTGTAAGACGTTTTTAACAAAGGTTCTACAACTTGCAAGTCAAAAAGAAACTGGAGGAAATCTGAAGTGTCTCCTCTCCTCCCAAAATACCTTAGCCTGCAGGAGACATCTGTTGTTTTCGCCGGCCCAGCCCCATTCTGCCTTCTTGTGCGAATCTCTCCCAGTTCTCCTTTGGGGAGCCCTCTCCGCTCCACTCCCAGCCACCCAGCCTGTGACCAGGGCTGCTGGACAGTCAGCACACTCCGTACCTCTGAACACAGCGACTGGCTCCTGGCTGGGCACGTGACCCCAGCTGGACCCTGTAGATAAAATTCTGGCAGGAATGATGAAGCTATGGAGAAACGGGGGCTCTCTGTCCACCAGGGGTGCAAAGCCAATGGGCTGGGACCATCAGTGGCCATTTTCTGATATCTCACGAGGAAAACTTGCCAAGAACAAGGCAACAGCGGAAAGCAAAGCCGGGACGGGAAATTCCCAATGATGTTGTTTGAGCTCCTAGATGCAACTACCCTGAAGTCTGTGCCCTCATTGTTCTGTTACATAAAGCAACAGATTCTCATTCACTCTGTCTCTCCCTTACGTCAGTACACATAACATATAATACATATAACATGGATACAGATCCACCACCCGCCTGCCAGTGTATCCCACTGTGGAACTTGGGTGTCTCTGGGATTCAGGAACCCATGCGACTAGTATTTCAAACCCCAGCAGGGTCACCCGTAGTGGACAGGTTTCAACAGAGCTTTGAGGCTAAGACAGACTAGGAAGAAACTTCTAGGAATCTATTTCTGATAATTAAATGAAAACCCTGTGATACACAACAGGATACTGTCTGGCAGAGGCCAGAAGATGAGCCCCATTGGCTGGAAGGCATAGTAGCCGCAGAAGTGGACAGGACTCTACCCACGACCAGGGACAGATCTGGCTGGAGATATTCTTGCACATGTATTTGACTACAAAAATAGCCACATACCAAAGTAACAGGACAAGATTGGAGTAGCTTCTCAGAGACAACCAAGCACCTTGAGGAAGAGAGTCACTAGGCCTGTGGGCTTGGGACCATGGTCTCAGGGGACATCAAGCTCAATTGGCACAACGTAGTACATAAACATCTTGTTCTGCGTCCTACTTTGGTGAGTAGTGACTGGGGTGTTAAAAGCTTTTGAGCAGCCATCTAAGATGCAACTATTGGTCTCCCCTCGTCTGGAGCAAAGAAACGTGAAGAACATCAAAGTCATATGGAAACAATTAGTCCAAGGATATGATGGACCCCAAGGACCACAGCCTTCACAACTCTAATGAGACCAGAAGAACTAGATGATGCCCAGCTACCAATGCCAAGCGCTTGGAAAGGGATCAGAATTGGAGACCATGGATAGGCTGGGAGGAAAAATGTGGAAGAAAATTCAAAAACACAAAAATGGCCAGAATTACTGGTTGGAGAGAGACTGGTGGAACCTCCAAGAGTATGGCCCTGGGTTATCCTTCAGGCCTGGAAATGGACTCACTTCCATGAATCAGCTCTCAGCCAAACAGCAGAAAGGCCTATAAGCAGAACACCTACCCCAGGGAGACGCACCCCTTAGACTGATCAGCCCTGAGACATCGGAAGGGCAGCACGCACATAGAGGGAAAGCTGGACAGACAGGAATGCACAGATAAGAAGGGCCCAAGGAAGGAGTGGTCACAGGGAGGAGAGTGGAGGAGAGTTTTTTATTGTCGGGAGCGTAATCAGGCCATGAAACCAAATGTGTACAAAATGTTGATAGTAAAAAGAATCTGCTTTGTAAACGTGCACCCAAATTATAATAAAAAATTAAAAGGAAAGAAAGTGGACTCCAGCCCCCGATGAATGTGAAGTTGGTACAGGCCAGGTTACGTTTCGTTGCCGCCGTGAGTCCGAGGCGACTCGAGGGCTGCTAACAGCACAGAGACAAAGTCAGTTTCAGTTGGGTTTCTTCTAACCCCATGACTCCTGACCACCACAGAGCCTTACTAATGCCTGAGGACAATTTTGTCTCCTAGGAGACAGGGGAGGAGCCAACAAACATGAAGCACCTTGTGGACCAGGACTCAGTGAGCTCTTGAATCCTCAGAACCACCGTGAGTCCGTTCTGACTGTGAAGTACTGAGCGTGCTAAGGCAAGCTCTGGACCATGTGCCAAGACTACAGAATTCCCAGAAAGACTTCTCGCACATGGGGACCTTCTCCATCAGGACGGCTTTGGCTGAAGTCACAGAAAATCCACCTAACAGTGGTGTAAGCCGTAAGGACATGTGCTGTTTACTTAAGGAGAAATCAGAGGTGGGCGGCGGGGTGCTCCGAGCTGCGTGCGTCATCAGGGCCCAGGCTCTCCTCCAGCTCTCTGCCTTCCTGGGCATGCTGGCTGGTAAGGGCCCCCTCTCCGTGGCACCATGGCTGCCCCAGTGCCAGTAGTGTGACTGGCACTGTTGGCTTAGACCAATCAGGATTCCATTCTGGAGCTGGGCCCCTCATCTGCTGAACAAACTATTATTGTTCTGTCCCCAAGAAGGGAGGCCAGGGATGTCTGCTGTGGAGAGCCTTCTGTCCATGCCCCCCGACATACATCCCCAACCCCCCACAAAGTTCCAGCCTCAGATCCGGTCCTTCCCAATCACAGAGCGGCTGCGTTCCACACCCTGACTCCCATCTCCCGGTCTGATGGAAACAGAAGCAGGTCCGGCATGGAAAGAATGAAAGGCATCAGGGCCCAGATGCTCGACTCTTCCCCCAATCTTTTCAGGGTTGTCAGCGGAGAGGGTTGCTGCTGCCTCCTCACCCTGACAGTGCCGACCTCCACATCCCCCCATTAATCAAGATCCTGGTGCCAAATCCCTCCTCCCGCGCCCGACCATCTGCACTTGTTCACAGGCATGTGTTCTGGTCCCAAGCACCGCAGAGGTGCTAATGAAGGCAATGGCCTGGGGAGTGAGGGGCCAGGAAACGCCAACTGGTCAACCTCGATGAGGCGCTTCACACCATGTTCTGAGCGTCAGATAGGAAGGGCAGAGAAGAGGTGGGCTTTCTGTGCCACTGGCTCCAGGGAGCCCAAACTCCAGAGCGGAAGAGGTGGCAGGTTCCAGCTACTCTGGCTGCCTCTGTTTGGGACCCCCAAAAGCAGACCTGAGACAAGAATCTGAGTGCAAGTAGATGATGTGGGAGGTGACCCCAGGAAACACTGGGGTAGGGTGGGTGAAGTAAGCCAGAGAAGGGAAGGGAGTCAACAGGGTGCGTGACCAAGCCAGAGAGGTGTGGGCAACTGAGGCTCCTTCCTGCTGGGGAACCCAACACAGAGCTGTCCCACCCAGGGCAGCTGGAGCCTGCACCCACCTGTCTTAGGGTTCTCTAAAGAAGCAAAGTCCAGCAAAGCTTATATATATACAAAGAGAGAGAAAGATGGGAATTTCTCTCACAGAAGTGCTCGTGCAGTTGTAAAGGCTAGCAAGTCCCAAGTCAGTGGGACTCACGCCACTGGTAAGGGAGCTGCAGGGGGTGACGAACCCAAGACTGGCAGGTAGCACACAGGCTGTTGATTCACGGGCTGCGAAGACACCAGTCCCAAGGTTGGCAGGCAATATGGCAGGCCACCGGGGCAAGGGCTGGTGATGACTAGCCAGAGGCAGAGACAAAAAGCCAGAGACCTTTCCCAGAGCGCTGCCATACATACTGGAAGCAGGCCACAGCCCGGAGGAAACTCCCTTTCAACTGATTGACTGCTCACAGCAGATCTCATCATGGAAGTGATTACATTCTATGAGATCTCATCACGGGGGATGGCTGCATCCTAACTGCCAAACCATGAGAATCATAGCCTTAACTATCACACCACCCACTCCAGAAAGGCATAAATCCCTGCAGCCCTGCAGGCAGGCAGGGAGGACGCCGATTGGCCAGATATCAGCAGGCCGACACTGGGCCAGGACAGGAGTGATGGGAGAACATCTTCTACGCCTGCCCAACCTGCCTGTGTTCCTGCACTGCTGATGCTTCTTGATGCTGTAAGAGGGGCAGCTCTGGGATCAAGAAGAAAGCAGCCCGGGTGGGTCCCTCCAGCACCCGAGACCCCAGCGCCCCTGGCCTGGAAGGAGTCGCTCTTTGCTGCCGAGCAGGAACCTCTGACCCTACCCCAGTCCTCCAGAACCTGCCCCAGTCCTCGTGTATGAACCCCACACAGCACAGTGATTAAAACCACTCAGGAGCCAGGTCCCCAGTGTCTGAGCCCAGCAGTACTGCTCCAGTGTGATGTGGCCTTGAGCAAGTTACTCAGCCTCTCTGGGACTCACTTTCCTCATCTTCAGTGTGACGATACTGAGAGTGCCTTCCTCGTGGGGTTTTGCAAGATTAAGTGAGTTAATCTAGGTAAACTGCCTCCATACCTGACACCAAGCCAGCCCCCGACAAAAGCCCAAGTGTCAAGCCCCAAGGAGCCCAAGCTCCCCATACCTTCTCCCATCGCTGCTGCGCATGAGCAAACGCCCTCTCTCCAAGAGCTCCAGGGTGTCCAGCATCAGTGCTGCGTATCACTGGCACAGCACTTAACAGTTTATGATGCACATAATCCCCATTCTTATAACAACCACTGGTGCCCAGGGGCCTACGGGGCACTGGGCACTGCCAGGCTGCCTTAGCTCTCATTCTCACAGGAGCTCCTTCTAGAAGGTGGGCTCTATGGGAGCTAGGACCTGGTAGGAACAATTCTCCACCAGTCCCCGGCACCAGCACAGTGCGGCTCAATGAATGACCAATGCGATAAATCCTGATAGGCAGATTTTACACTCATTTTACAGGTGAGAAACTGAGGTTCAGAAAAACTCGGGGACCTACCCAAGGGGACCCACGGGTGCCTGAATTGAACCTATGCCTACCCCCGATTCCAAAGCTAGGCTCTTCCCACTACAGGATGGGCAGGTGATCTGTGAGCAGGGTCCCCAGTCCCTCAGGAGGTGTAAGGAGTCCAGCCTCTGACAAGACAATCACCCATCAAAGAGGACTGGGGTTCACGCTTGCACATAACACACTGGTCAGGGAGAGGCCTGTGTCTCCCAGGCAACCGTCTCGCAGACAGGAGTCCTTAATACCTGAGAGTAACTGGCACCTGAGTGTCCACTTAAAATGGACCCACTGAAAACAAAGACTGACATTTCACGATTTTAAAAAAAAGAAGAAAAAAAAGGCATGACTTGGACTTAATGTTGAAAAATCAAATAAAAATCTTGCAAATAAGACTGTTCCTTTATACTCTTAAAATATACCTGGTAATACAACTATATGTCAGTTTTTAGACTCAGTCATGAATAAAACAGTGAGGGTAATCACTTAACTCATCCGACAGAATCGTTCACAGTGGGCTGCCCTGCCCTCCTCATTTGACTTCTGGATCATGGACATCAAGACTGAGTTTTCGCTAAAACAGTTCAGGGCCTCATCAGTTCCCCCAAGGTCATTTCCTAACCCTTTGATATTCAAATCCTTCTATTTTGAAGCATCCAGTAAATGAGTGGTTTTGTCCATTTCCTTTTCTCCGAGTGCTAACCGCTCTGTGACTGAGAGTTCCTCATTGGTCGTGGACGTCCCTGTGGTTTCGGCAATTCGCCAGCATGACTTTCATCCACGCCTTGAAATCCTGCATTTCCTGCAAGACTTGCAATTTCACTTCATGATCTCCACTGCATTGATGGCTCTCTATAATTTATTGTATCTACAGTTCCTGCCCCATCCTTCAAGCAAAGACATTGATAAAATGCAGTGGAAGAGGGCAGACACTGCCCTTTACCCTGGAGCACTGGTTCTCTACCCACTTTCTGCCCTCCAGAAGGCATGGGGGGCTGTCTGAAGACATTTTTGGTCCAGGGCAGGAGGTTCTACTGGCATCTAGTGGGTAGAGGCCAGGGATGCACAGAACAAGAACACAGAACGGCCCAAAGTGTCCACAGCGCCGAGGCTGTGAAACCTACCCTACAGGGATCAGAGTGGGGACTGTCATAAGCAGCAAATAGTTTCATATCATAACACTGTTGAATCCCGAGGCTAGCGCAAAACTGCAGCAATTTCCAATAACATTCAGGTAGTGGGGAATGCCTGCACTGCTGTATTGAGTCCCTGTATTTACGGACAGTCTGGTCCTTACGACTGTTCCCTTTGTTGCTTTGGCTGCCAGGATGCCCAGGCCAAATTTACAGTCAACCCTTGGCAGCCAATTCTGGTACTGTCCACTCCAGGATCCCACCAACTATTCAACGCTCCCTTATTTCCTTTTGCCCTAAGTGTGTTTATCTTATTGCATTGGTTGATTTCTACATGCTGCCTCAAACCCTTGACGGAGGAAAGCAGGGATAACTCAGTGAACACGCAGCAGCCTCTACAGCCCCACAGGGAAGAGACACCGATTGCCCTCAGACTCACAAAGCCTCGCTCCTCTCGCCCCCTTGCCAGGGGAGAGTTGCACGGGGTGGTTTTCTCCCCCTCGTCCTGAAATAGCATTGCCTAGTTATAGAATAATAGCATGAGGCCTTGGCAGCAATCCAGGTTCTCTGATGCAAATGTTGAGAGGCAAGCGCTTACAGAGTCCATGCCAAGATGGCTTCACCCTCCTCAAAGCCTACAGGTGCTCCATGAGTCTGAACCACACTGCCTGGCCTCCACAGCTCCTCCATGAGAGGGCACGACTGCACTGACCTCTCACTGAGCAGACTGACGATGCATTCAGTTAACACGCTCGGCTGCTAACCAAAAGCCTGGAGGTGCGCGTCCACCCAAGACTCGCGGAAGAAAGGCCTGGCCATCTCCTCTCAGTTCCACTCTGATCCCCATGAGGTTCCCACGGATCAGGGGTTGACTGCACCGCAACTGTTTCCATGCATACAGGGATCCTACTTCTCTTCCAACGTCCTCTCCCACAAGTTCTCCACACTCCAGCAGACCTTAGGCCCAACTCCAGTGACACCTCCCCTGTGACGCTGCCCCTCCTCACGTCTCCCTCTTCTCTGAATTTCCACTGTTCCTACAGGGATGACCTACACCTTCAATGTACTCCCTCTGCTTCAGGCAGGCCAGTGCTCACCGGCAGGTTTGAAGACCTTCCCAGGCCCCGAGCATTATTGCTGTCAGAGCCCTGCCCACACGACTCTCAGCACCACATTGTCCCCACAGGGTGTCCACAGCTCATTTCTCAGTAGACTGCCAGGCTTTTGTTCTGCGGCGCCTCTTGGTGGACATGGAACGCCAGCCTTTTGGTGAACAGTCCAGCAATGAGCTGCATCCCCAGTGGACTCTCATATTGTACTAAGCACATTTCAATGCTCCTGTAGCCCTATCACATAGAATTGTTTTATAATCTTGAAATTTCATCATCGTCATTCTATTTGAAATGGTGTCACTGTAATTTCATGATTTTGAGGCAACTTGTGGTTGATCAGTAAACATTCCCTTTGTGGTTGCTTGAACCCTAGTGTTAATATTACCTTTGTTTTTTTGAATTTTGGAATCAATACCTTTTTCAAGTCTCCAACCTTTTCAGGGACCCTGCAGTTACCCACGGGCTCTGGGCACTGTGCCTACAAACTTGACAAACCCCTTCTTCCAAGTAGATGTTACGCTCCTTGAAGATGAAGGGCATGTCTAGTTCTCTCTGAATCCGCATGTGCCTGGTACTGTGGTAAGTACTCATTAAACATTCACCCACCTGGTGTTTACTGAGCACTTACTGTGTGTCAGGCATGGTCCCAGGTCCTGGGTGTGCAGGGATAAACTAGACCAATGAGGCTGCTGCTGTCCTGAAGCTGACCTTCTAGTGCAATACAGATAAACACACCAGTAGGTCCTTTGTCTGATGGCTGCAAACACAGGAGGAACAGCAAAGCAAGGAAAAGGAGGAAGAAAGGGTGGGTGCTATTTAGGCAGGTGGTCCCGGAAGGCCCCTCGAGTAGGATGACACATGACTGGCGTCCCGGAAGGCCCCTCGGGTAGGATGACATGACTGGCGTCCCGGAAGGCCCCTCGGGTAGGATGACATGACTGGCGTCCCGGAAGGCCCCTCGGGTAGGATGACCTATGACTGTCATTGTGGTGAACTGAACCATGCAAACACTGGAAGAGTATCCTGACAGATGGAACAGAACAAGCAAAGGCCCTGTGGTAGGTACATATTTGGCTTCTTCAGGGCCAGCAAGGAAACCAGTGGCTACAGAAGAGCAAGCTGGAAAAAGGGAACGTGTAGCTTCTACTCAGGACCTTGCCTTGGGCTGAGGGAGCTGGAACTATGGGAGGGTTAGAGCAGGGGAGGGACATGAGCTGACATCGCAACTTGAAAAGCCCACTCTGACTACTACTTGAAAACAGCCACAGGACAAGGAAAGAGGCAGAGAGGCCCCCTAGGAAGGAGGCTACTGCAACCTCCAGGACCTTCTGAGAGACGGCTGTTGCTGTTGTTATGTGCAGTGGAGTTGGACCCAACTCCTAGCGACCCCTCCTTGGGTTTCCGAGGCAGTATCACTATGGAAGTAGATTGCCCAACCTTCCTCCCGAGGAGTGGCTGGTGGGTTTGAACCGCCAGCCTTCTGGTTAGCAGTCAAGTGCCTTAGGCACTGCACCACCAGAGCTCCCCTGAGAGAAAACTAGGCCAAGAAACTGTCACAGTCAGGAGGCCAACAGTGCTGCCACCCACTGTCAGACAACCCCAGGCCAGGACAGCCTCTCCTCCTGACCTCTGAGAGATCCCGGCACAGAAGGAGCTGAATCACCGTCTTCTCCCTCTCCCAGCCTGGCAGGGAGATGCCCAGGCCAAGCTGATGCTGAGCACGCAGGGCCTTCGTCTGCGCTTGTTTAAGTGACGGCTGGGCCTCTAAGAAACAGCATGGTCTTGTAGGCTTGTTAAGGTTTGTAACCAGACAAAACCCACTGCCACCTTTCCACATCTGTGCAGTGAGGTCAGGTCATCCCTGGTCCTCTCACACGGATGCAGATGAAAGCAAGAATGGCCTCAGCTCAGACATGAAGTGGTCTGAGGAAGGAAGGAGGCCCCTTCCTCAACCTTGATGACAATGTCTCCCTTGGCCAAGATGGATTGTTAAGCGTGGTAGTGTTGGATGCCATGAAGTGGATTTCAACTCTTAGCAACCTCATGTGACTGGGTAAAACTGCCCACAGATTCCTCAGCTGCAATTTTTATGAAAGGACCTCTGATGGTGTAGTTCCTAAGGCATTTGACTGCTAACCAGAAGGTTGGCAGTTCAAACCCATGCTACTCCACGGAAGGAAGACTGGGCTATCTGATTCTGCAAGATTTACCACCTTGGAAATCCAAAGAGGATCACTGAGTCGGAACTGACTCAATGGCAGTGAGTTTGGTTGTTTGTTTTTGTTTTTGTTTTTAACTTTTATGAAAGCAGATCACCGGGTCTTTCTTCCGCAGAGCTGCTGGTGGGTTCAAACCGCTGACCTTTCGGTTAGCAGCCAAGCACTTAACCACTGTGCCACCAGGACTCCTTAGTGTTAAGTATAGTGCAGAGCAATGCAGAAAGTACACACAAAGTAGAGAAGATAAAAACACGTATTCATAGTTGCTTTTTTTTTTTTTTTTTTTGCATGAAGAAACTCTGGAAGAACACATGGAAACAAATTTTTTGAAAGGTCACCTTGTGGAGGTTGAGAAACACTGGGAAGAAGGGGTTGGGTACCTATTTCATAGGGCTGTCATCGGAATCGAGGAGCTCATATGTGTAAAATACTTCTAAAGGACATGATAGATGCCAGGTGGCCATTACTGATGAGAAGTAAAGGGGTCCCTAGCAGGGGGCACATGGCAGAAGACTGTGTGTGGAGCTCTGGGGAGTCCTATGGCTCCTCACCCCCAAGTCCTAGGATGCCCAGAGAATCGATCATCCACACTGGGGCACTTTTGGTGTAAAAGGGATTGTTATTACAAATTACACCACTACCATTCTAATCAGGGCCACAGGAGAAAGATCTTCATAGAATGGGAGAAAAATGTAGGAAAGAATCTCAAATTCCTAAAAACGGAAGAAAGAAACCAAACCTAATGGATTGGTTGAGACTGGAGGACTCCCTGAGAGACTGTCCTGAGATACTCGACAAACCTTGAACCCAAACTAACCCGAGGTCACCTTGTAACTCAATAACAGACTGGCACACGGAGCATCACCCGTGAGCACTGCACTCCTTTAAAAAATCATTTCTATGAGACCAAACCATCAACAATGACCTTAAAACAAAGATGAGACAGTAACGGGGCAGGGAAACTGGATTATTGGAAACAGAAGAACCAGAAGGGCAATGATAACAACGTGCACGCATTGTGATGAACGTAACCAGCATCACCGAACAACTTGTGTAGAAATTGTTGAGTGAGAACATGAACTGTGTCAACCTTCACCCAAAACGCAATGATTATTTAAGAAATTAACAATTACGCCACAAGTGGCATGATACTGAACCCTAAAGAGAAACGAAGTGCTGACACATAGTCCGAGGTGCATGACCCTCATATCATTGCTGCCCAGTGGAATACAACAGACACAAAAGGGCAAATGCTGTGTGACTTCACTTCCATGAAATACCGAGAAAGGTGCTGCATAGAGCCCAGGGATCATGAGTGGTGACCAGAGGCTAGAGGAGGAGGGAATGGGGAGCTACTGCTGATGGGGTACGGAGTTCTGTTAAAGGGGATGAAAACATTGGAAATGGAGAGTGGTGATGATAACTCCACAAAAAAGGTGGATGTAATTAATGTCACTGAATCGAACACACAGAAATTGTTTAAGTGGCAAGTGTTTTGTTATATGTATTTCACCACAATAAAAATTTTAAATGATAATAATCATCACACCAGGATGACAGACACAGATGCAGGCAGGCGTGAGAAAATCAGGACACATATCCCCAGTCACCTTCCATCACTGACCCTCCTCAGCTGGGCTCCTCGGAGTTGCTTGAAACTTGAAGAAACTCATCCAGTTGAGCCAAGAAAAGGACGCAGTGGAAGGCCGGCCTGAGCTGAGGACCAGGTCTTTGGGAAGGGCAGACCTCAGGGCAGTTCTGGGGACAGGGCGGCAGAGTACAGGGCAGCCTCCTCAGGACACTGTCAGGCAATGGGGGATGGACTGTCCCCGAGAAAACCAAGGGAGGAACAGCTTCCAAGTGGGCAGAAAAACCAGCCGCCCACGAAAGTGACACATGACATCAGTTGATTATTCACATAATTAAACACCCTTGTGATTAATATGAAAAATATATCTGAGATTCAATCTCCCAGGCCCAGTTCACTAAGCGACCAGATGTCTCTCCAGCGCTCCAGAAACCCTGAGGAGTACCCAGCAGAGGAGGAGTGGAGGGAGCTGTCACCCTCGCCCAGAGTGCCCAAACAGACCCCGGTACTACATCTCTCCACCTCCAGGTTACTTCTTAAAACGAACAAACAAAAAAAAAGGACAATTTATCACCATGCCCAACAGAATCTCCGGAGCAATGGTGGCAAGCCCAGGGCCCTCTCACCACGAGAGCTCTGACTGAGGTGAAGTTCACATCACGTACAGTTAACCATCCCCAGGTACAACCCGGGGGCCTTTAGTACACTCAGTGTTGTGTAACCACTACCGCTATCCAGTTCCAGGACACTCCACCGCCCCAGAGGAAACTCTGCACACACTAATCAGTGACTCCCCTTCCCCCCTCCTCCTTGTCCCTGGCAACCACTAATTTCCTTCTGTCTCTGCATTTGTGCTGGTGATGGCACACTGGTTAAGTGCTCGGCTGCTAATTCAAAGGTCAGCAGTTCAAACCCACGAGCTAGTAGACATAGTAGACCATGTGACTGTCTGATTCAGAACCAGGGAGAAAGATGTGGCCATCTGTTCATAAAGATTCTAGTCTTGGACACTCTATGGGGCAGCTCTACTTGGACGTACAGGGTCTCTATGAGTCAGAATAACTCAATAGTAATGGGTTGGGTTTTGTTTTCTGGGTTTAGATATTTTGAATAAGTGGGATCATACAATATTTGTCCTTTTGTGTCAGACATTATTTCACTCAGCACAATATTCTCAAGGTTCATCCATATCATAGCATGTATCAGAACTTCATTCCTTTTTATGGCCAAATAGTATTCCATTGCATGTATATATCACTATTTTTTTTCTCTGTTCATCAGCTGATGGACACTTGGGTTGTTTCCACATTTTGGCTACTGTGAATAATGCTTCTATGAGCATCGGTGTACAAGTTTCTGTTGGAACACCTATGATCAGTTCTTTGGGGCACATATTGAGAAGTGGAATTGTTGAATCATTTGCATTTTTTACAATCTGGCTTCCACAAAATTGATATGCCTCCTCCTATCCATCCCACCACCCCTCGTCTGTCAGTTTGTCGTACTGTGCTGGTGCGTATTGGTGATGGTGGAAGCTATGACACTGGTATTTGAAATACCAGTGAGGTCACCCATGATAGATAGGGTTCAACGGAGCTTCCAGACTAAGACTGACCAGGAAGGAAGACCTGGAGAGCTAGTTATGAACAACCTGGCCAGTATAAACCTTATGAATAGCAGCAGACCACTGTCTGATATACTGCCAGAAGATGAGCTCCTCAGGCTGGAAGGCACTCAAAATACAACTGGAGAAGAGCTGCCTTCTCAAAGTAGAGGCAACCTTAATGATGTGGATGGAGTGAAGCTTTTAGGGCCTTCGTTTGCTGATGATGCATGACTCAAAATGGGAAAAAACAGCTGTGAACATCATTAACAATTGGAACGTGGAATGTGTGAAATATGAATCTAGGAAAACTGGAAGTGAAAACTGAAATGGAACACATAAAGATCAATATCCTCAGCATTACTGAGCTGAAATGGACTGTTACTGGTCATTCTGAATCAAACAAGCATAAGGTCTACTATGCCGGCAATGATGAATTGAAGAGGAATGGTGTCACATTCACCATCAAAAAGAACATTTCGAGATCTGTCCTGAAGTACAGTACTGTCAGGGGTAGGATACTGTCCATAATACACCTGCAAGAAAGACCAATTAATACAACTATTACTCAAAAGAAATTGAAGATTTTTACCAACTTCTGCAGTCTGAAATTGATAAAATACTCAATCAAGATGCATTTACTGATGATTGTAATGCGAAAGGTGGAAACAAAGAAGAAGAATTGATAGCTGGAAAATATGGCCTTGTTGGTAGAAATGACGCTGGACATCACATGAGAAATTTTGCAACACCAACAACTTATTCACTGCAAATAACTTTTTTCAACAACACAACTGGTGTTGTTGTGTATACATAGATCTTGTTGTATATACATAGATCTTGCCAGATGGAATACACAGGACTCAAACCGACTACATGTGTGGAAAGAGATGATGGAAAAGCACTGTATCATTGGTCAGAAAAAGGCCAAGGGCCAACTGCAGAACTTACCTTCAATTCCTCATGTACAAGTTTAAGTTGAAGCTGAATAAAATTAGAACAAGTCTATGAGAACCAAAATAGAACCTGGAGTATATCTCATCTGAATTTAGAGACCATCTCAAGAATCCATTTGACGCACAGAACACTAATGACAGAAGACCAGACAAGTTGTGGGATTGTATCAAGGACATCAAACATGAAGAAACCAAAAGGTCATTTAGAAGACAGGAAAGAAAAAGACTAAAATGCATGTTAGAAGAGACTCTGAAACCAGCTCTTGACCTACAGTAGCAAAAGTGAATGGAAGAAACAAGTAAAAAGCTGAACTGAAAATTTCAAAGAGCACCTTGAGAAAAGAGAGTATACTATTATATTAAAATGTGCAAAGACTTGGGGTTAGAAAACCACAAGCGAAGAACATGAACATGCTCAATCAGCATTTCTCAAGCTGAAAGCTGAAGAAAAAAACTCAAGCCTCAAGTTACAATACTGAAAGACTATGAGTAAAATACTGAATGACATATTGTTGTTGTTGTTGTTATGTGGCGCCGAGTCGGACCCGACTCATAGCGACCCCTCCTTGGGTTTCCGAGGCAGTATCACTACGGAAGTAGGATTGCCCAACCTTCCTTCTGAGGAGTGGCTGGTGGGTTTGAACCGCCAGCCTTCTGGTTAGCAGTCAAGTGCCTTAGGCACTATGCCATCAGAGCTCCCACTGAATGACACAGGAAGCATCAAAAGAAGATGTAAGGAACACACAGTCACCGTACCAACAAGAATTAGTCGGCATTCAACCATTTTAGGAGGTGGCATGTGATCGAGAACCAATGACACTGAAGAAGAAGTCCAAGCCACACTGAAGGCAATGGTGAAAAACAAGACTCCAGGAACTGATGGAATACCCACCGAGATGTTTCAACAAATGGGTGCAACACTGGAGGCACTCACTCATCTAAGCATAGAAATTTGGAAGACAGCTACCTGGCCAATCAACTACAAGAGATCCATATTTGTGCCCATTCCAAAGAAAGGTGATCCAACAGAATGCAGAAATTATCAAAGCATATCATTAATATCACATGCAAGTAAAATTCTGTTGGAGATAATTGAAAAAATGGTTGCAGTAGTACACTGACAGGGGACTGCCAGAAATTCAAGCTGGATTCAGAAGAGGATGTGGAACAAGGGATATCACTGCTGATGTCAGAGGGATCTTGGCTGACAGCAGAGAAAACCAAAAAGATGTTTACCTGCGTTTTATTAATTATGCAAAGGCATTCAACTTGTAAATCATAACAAATTATGGATAACATTGTGAAGAATGGGAATTCTAGAACACTTTTAACTGTTCTCATGTGGAACCTATACATAGACTAAGAAGCAGTACTTTGAAAAGAACAAGGTGATACTGAATGGTTTAAAATCAGCAAAGATGTGTGTCAGGGTTGTATCCTTTCACCAAACTTATTTAATCTGTATGCTGAGCAAATAATACAAGAAGCTGGACTACATGAAGAACATGGCATCAGGATTGGAGGAAGACTCACTAACAACCTGCAATATGCAGATAACACAACCTTGCTTGCTAAAAGTGAAAAGGACTTGAAGCACTTAGTGATGAAGATCAAAGACTATAGCCTTTATACCTCAACATAAAGAAAACAAAAATCCTAACAACTGAACCAATAAACACCATGATAAACAGGGAAAAGACTGAAGTTGTCAAGGATTTCATTTTACTTGGATCCACAATCAACACCCATGGAAGCAGGAGTCAAGAAATGAAACAACATATTGCACTGGGAAAATGTGCTGCGAAAGACCTCTTTAAAGTGTTAAAAAGCAAAGATGCTATTTTGAGGGCTAAGGTGCACGTGAACCAAGCCACTGTCTTTTCAATTGCCTCCTGTGCTTATGAAAGCTGGACAGTGAATAAGGAAGACAGAAGAACTGATGCCCTGGAACTACGGTGTTGGGGGAAAATATCGAGTATGCCATGGACTGCCAGAAGAACGAAGACATCGCTCTTGGAAGAAGTACGGCCAGAATGCTCCTTAGAAGGGAGGATGGTGAGACTTCGTCTCACGTTCCTTGGACTTGTTGTCAGGAGGGACCAGTCCCTGGAGAAGGACGTCACGCTTGTTTACAGTAGGGTCAGCGAAAGGCGCAAGCCCCTCAACAAGGTGACTCAACGAGACACAGCGGCTGCCATGACGAGCTCACACACAGCGACCATGGTGGGGGTGGCACAGGACTCGTCGGCGTTGCGCTCTGTTGTACACGGGGTCACTGTGAGTCGGAACCAACTCAACGGCACCTAACAACAACAGCGTCCATTCCACCCAGAATACCTCTCCCCACGATTAGAAAGCATATCGGTGTCCAGCTTCACTGCAGGGGTCCCTGGCGGCCCAGCTGCAGGGCTACTGGGAGAAGCTCACACTGACCTTTTTGTAGTCACCAAGTCTGTTCTCCACCAAATCTGACTGGTGGCTGACAAGGAGGAACACTGTCAGGGAGAGGACTTCTCGCCCACCCAGAATGCCATGTCGTAGGCGTTTTAGATTTCATGTCTGTCCTAGAAATCCAGAAACCAGATAGCAAATGTTACAATGCCACAGCAAAGAAAAACAGCTCCAACAGCTCTCTGAGAAGACCATGCCCCTGTCACAAGGAGACGGCGTGTGTACAGGACCCAGACTAGGCCCTTCTCTTCCCAGTTTTTCAGGGGGGTTGAAAGACTGCCTTTTCCATTTTACTCTTAAAATATTTTTAAATTACTTAAAAATAAACGTGCATGACATAAAACCCAGATGACACAAATGAGCACACGGCAGAAATCCCGTTCCTCCCGTCCTTGTCCCCTGACCAAGCTGACTGCTCCCAGGAGGTAACCCATGTGTCCAGTTTCATGAGAATCCTTAGTGAGGTACTCACACTCTTAGAAACACACATGTACGCACATTTCCACTGTCCACACACAGCGGTGCCATACCCACTGCCCTCCATCTCACTGTCTCCATTCACAGGACATCTTAGCGTCAGGTCCGCACCACTCTAGACAGACCTGCCAGCTGCTAAACATTCCATTGTACGGATGGACCGTACTTTATATAATCATTAGGCTCCTCCCCAATCTCTCCTGTGACGAGGAATGCTGCGGACAATATAGGGCAGCTGCACCTTTTGCAGGAGCCCAGATGACACAAACTGTGATAAACTGCTAACTACAAGGTTGGGAGTTCAAACCCACCCAGCAGCTCCTAAGAAAAAAGGCTTGCTAAACTGCTCCCGTAAAGATGACAGCCTAGAGAACCCACGGAGCACAGCTCTGTAGCCCATGGCCTCACCAGGAGCCAGCAGAGGGTTTGGTTTGTCCCTTTCGCACACAGGGATGGACACTGCCCGATCGAGCCCTGGTGGAGCTGCTGGGTGAGGGGCGGGGCAGACCGTAACTTTAGCGCACAGTGCCCTTCAGCATGTGCTAGAGCCCACCACGCTAAGGGAAGGGTGACAAGTTTCCAGGAGAAAGAACACTTTCTATACAGATAGTCCCTGATTTACGACGTGTTAGGGCAAGCTGCACCTACAGCCTTCTGTTTTAACATCTCATCCTTAGTGATCTGTACAATGTTGTGAGTAACTTGCTAATGTCATCATCCCCAGATGTCCCCTTGCAGATGTTCAAAGACTAGATTTATAAAGACACTGATTATAAATGGCAGTAATAATGGGGAAAATAAGAAGAGGTACTTTCTGTCCGTCAGGGCCGACCTATGATAGAGTCGTGGGGACCAAACTTGTCCTAAGTCAGGGACTCCTGATACACTGAATTCGCCCCAGGCTCTAAAACTCACGACAACCTGAGAAGCACATGCCTATCCCCATTTCTCTGATGAGTAAACTGAGGCTTAGTGAGAGTGGCCAGCCCACTGACGCACCACGCAGCAGTCCAGACAGGCTGCATCTCATTTTTAAAAAAATCACACTCGGCCCAGGCAGCCTCACACTGGCTCCGCCTCCTACCCACAAACTCCCAACACCCCGAAAGTGTGTTGATTTATGGCTCAGCTTGGATGCCTGTATTAATCACCGTGACTTTTAACTGAGCTAATACAAGCATCAGATGCTGTTAATTATACAATGCAGATGACAAACTCTTCCAGGTGAACTTAACTGCTCAATCTAATCAGAGTGGCAAGTTGCGTTTTAATTACAAGCCAGAGCGCACCAGGAAGGCATCTGCTGGGGTTTGTGGCCCAGGGGCCCGACGGCTCCAGCCTGTCAATTGTCGGGCTCACAGCCAGGCGGTGCCCAGCCACAGCCGCTCGGTGCAGCGCCGGGGCGCCAGGTCCCGGAGGTGTGCGGTGCCTCCGGCAAGCTCTCCACCAGAGATGGAGGGGCCCAGGCGGGTCTGTCCCACCCTGTGAGCGCCTGAGGCAGGAGGGACAGCTCCAAGCACTGAGGCCACTGCCACTGCCGCTCCAGCCCGGAAAGGAATCCCTGGCTCCTTTTCCGGGGAACTCATCAAAGGCCTGTTATCAGCGACCTCTTCGGTAATAGCCTTTCACATCCTGTCAATTCTGCCCACACTCACAGGACAGAGCGAATCAGGCCAGGATAATGGAGTAACTCCAGGGGCGATGCGGCTGAAAAGGAAAAGGAATCACAGCCCTTGTACTCCTGGCAAAGATACAAAGGCGGCCTCTGATGCTGAGGGATTAGAGAAGACTCTCGGGGGGAACGGACCCAAGGTCAAGAAGCAGAGGTGCTTCAGAAGGGACACACAAGGGACCTCCTAAGAAGTCCACATCCTGACCCCCAGAACCTGTGACCATGTGACCTTCCCTGGAAAGGGGACATCGCAGGCAGGGTGATGGTAAGGATCCTGGGGTGAGGAGACGGTCCTGGAGGGTCTGTGTGGGCTCGGTCATCAGAAGGGGCCTAAAAAGGGGAGGCAGGAGGGTCTGAGGCAGGAGATGTGAGGGCAGGAGAGAAAGGAGAGAAGGTGCAATGCTGCTGCCTTGAAGATGGAGGAAGGGGCCAGGAGCCACGGCACACAGGTGGCCTTGACAAGGTGAGGGAGACGAGGAACACATCTCCCCTGGAGCTCCCAGAAGGACGACAGCCCAGCAACGCCGTGACTTCAGCCCAGTGAGGCTGACTGTGGGCTTCTGACCTCCGGAACTATGACAATAAATCAGGACAGCACTCTGGCCGCCCCAGCCATGCTGGTCAGTGGTGGCCCTCAGAACACGGCCTAGGGGAGGAGAGTGACAGCCGCGGGCGGGCAGCAGCGGTTTGCTGGTCAGACAACCCGTGATGCACACGTTCACTCACGCCTCCATCACAGAGTATGGGAAGCAGAGTCTGCCGGTCACAGGGGTGTTCTCAGACCCCAAGCTCCCTTGCCCAAGGGGAGCCCAGCTAGGTCAGTAACCTGGGCAAGACGGTTAAATGAAGGGTCAGAAGGCTGACCTGGAAGCCATTCCTCACCCGCTCCCTGCCAGCATGGAGCCAGGAACATGACGTTTGTTGGGTTCAGGGCCACAGACTTGACACTAAAGGTGGATGGTGTGCTGGGATGGAAGGAAGGTAGATGGCAGCGTGAGGGCTCCCAAGGTACAGCCTTCCCACACCCTATTTTCGTTTGTTTCCTATCCTGCTTCTGACTCAGTCTCTCACCGGGAGTCAGCCTCCAGGCCACCATGCCCTAAAGACAGCCAGACAAGAGGCAGGCGCAGCAGTCTACCAGAAGCACCTTGTTCCTCAGCTGGGGCCCAGCACCAGGTGATCTACAGAATTGGAGGCTGACCTCGGGTGGTGGTAGGGAGAGAAGGTAGCAGAGAGATGGCTGGGCGACAGATAAGCATTTGAGGTAAAGGGCAGTTGAAATTCTCAACCCCAGTCCCATAGAAGCAGCTTAACATCTAACCTTAACACAAACATTTCAAACCAAACATATGTGACCTGGGATTTCTAACATACTCAAGCCTATTCCACCTGCAGCTTTCCCACTGAGCTGGTGGCAACTCTATAAGGAGCTCAGAAAAAAGAGCTTAGAATGCAACAACAGGTCTCTCCTCGTCAAGAAGAAAGAAGAAAAGCAAAATTAATGGAAACAATCAGTCCTAGCGACTGGTACACCATCCGATCTGCAACCTATACAACTATGAGAGCAGAAGAACTAGATGGTGCCCAGCTACCACTGTCATCCACTTGGAAGGGATGTAGGAGATCCTACATAAAGAGGGAGAACAATGTGGTACAAAACTCAAAATCGTTTGGAGGCAAAAAAAAAAAAAAAAGAAGAAGGTGGGGACCAGGTTTGCTGGTCCAATAGAGCCTGGTGTAACCACTGAGACTATGGCCCCTAGTTGCCCTTCAGGTCTGGAATTGAACCCACAACTGTGGTTTCCAGCCGAAGTACAGGCATGTGAGTTAAACATTTACCTCAAGTAGACACACGCCCTGGAGAGAACAATCATGGGAGAAGGAAGGCTGCTTATGCACAGGGAGATAGCTCAGGGTGCAGAAGAGTATGAAGGGATGGACACTGGGAGGAGGTAACTATGGGGAGGAAGTGGGAGGGGAGCTGCTGCATTGTAAATTTTGGTCAATGACATGAGACGAAGTATATGTGAACTGCTGTATGAAAAGTGAATTTACTCTGTAAATCTTCACCCAAATCCTAATAAAATAAATAAATAAATAAATAAATAAATAAATAAAAAAGAGCTTAGAGATATCCCTGACCCTTCTGTTCTAGAGACATCATGGGAGAGACAGCCCAATCCCTCTCTTCCAGGGACATTCTTCTGGGAGACACCCCTGACCCCTCTTCTAGAGACCTCCTTCTAGAAGGCACCTTGACCCTTCTCTAGAAAACACCAATGACACATCCTCCAGAGACATTGCTCTAGAAGATGCCCCTGACCCCCTTTCTTTCTTTCATACATATCCAACCCAGGGAAGAAGAATCTTTTCCCTCTACTTTCAAAAAATGCCAGAATCTCACTTCTCCCATCTCCACTGCCACGTCTGTCCCAGGCCCCCGTCGTCTGTCACTAGACAACTGCAGTAGTGGCCGTCATGGTCTCCCACCCACCACCCCCGACCCCAGCCATCCGTTCTACACAGCAGCTGGACTGAACCGTTTAAGACGGGAATTAGTTCAGGTCATTCTTTTGCTCAGATCCCCCAATGGGCCCCCATTTTACTCAGGGTACATTCATGAGTCCACGATGACCCCGGAGCCCTATGTGATCTGGCCGACCTCATCACCAATCCGATCCACGCTGCTCTGGCCACAGTGGCCTCGTGGCTGCTCCAACCACAGGGCCTTTGCACTGGCTGCTCCCTTTGCCTGGAGCCCCCTTCCCCCAG
Source organism: Orycteropus afer afer (assembly GCF_000298275.1). Lineage (NCBI taxonomy): Eukaryota > Metazoa > Chordata > Mammalia > Tubulidentata > Orycteropodidae > Orycteropus > Orycteropus afer. Next base: position 612,142 of record NW_006921635.1, read on the forward strand.
GCTGCCACAGGATTGGTTCCTTCATGTTCCTGAGATCGTCGCTCAAGCATTACCGGGTCTCCCCTGACCACCTTATCTACAATGCCCTCCAAGGACACCCCAGGCCCCTGCCCTGCCTCATTTTCTCCGTAGCACCTCCTTAGACACACCACATACTTTATTTGCTGATCTTGCCTCCCCACTAGAATACCCGCCCCAAGGAAGCAGGGATTGTTGCCTGCTTTGTTCACTGATGCATCCCTGGAGCCTGCCACAGTGCCTGGCACACTGTGCTGAGTGAATGGACAGGCAAACAAGAGAGCAAGTACAGAGGAGACTGCACCGGTCAAGTCTGGAGAGACAGTCACCCGATTCTGAAAGTTGTTACCTCCAGGGTCGGGAAAGAGCGCTGGGGAGTGAGGTTCATTTTCTGCAAGGAGAGAAGATACGTGAACAACTTGTGCTGTTACGTTTTTTAAAAATTAAATCAGCCAACACTTGCATTCCACAGAAAGACAGGAGAGAGACAGGGACGGGGAAGAGCCGCCACACAAAAAGGGAGCTTGTCTGCGTGCACAGGAGACTCTGTGCTCCGCCAAGGGGGCCTGCCGTCTGCGCCAGCGCCACACGGGTTGGAAACAAGGAGAGGAGTGTCTCCCCGTTCTGAGCACAACCAGCCTGCACTGGCCCACAGGCCGAGCCAGGAGAAGAGGGACGCCCAGAGGGAACAGGGCAGCCCGTTCTCCTGCCCTGCTGTAAACCCCGGAGCAGAGCAAAGGGGGCCGTGCTTCAGAGAGACCAGCCACTCCCCGCGGCCGGGACAAAGGAGCCCCAGAAAACCCACTGCGCCACGCTGGGGCCCCATTTACAGCTCTCCAGGCCCACCCCAGCCACGCCAGCATCTGGCTTCATTTACGGGGCGGGAGATGCCCTCATCCCGGCCTCCCTCAGGCTGAGGCTGTCACTTCCCTTTTTTCTCTCTTTAATCCCCAGCCTCTTGCCACCACCTGCTGGCTCCTGCTTCCTGGACAAGCACAGCCTCATCCGAGGACAAACGCACCCTTCCCTCCGGCTATAGCTCCCCTTCAAGAGCAAAACATCTTGCAGCATGATGGCATGTCTAAATGGTGGGCACCCGGGGGAGGGAGCCCTGGCCACACGGATTCGGAGCAGGGTCCCAGGCTGCTCGTGGTGAAGACACAAAGGGCACTCGAGGACCAAGTACAGCAGCCGGGATGGCCCTGCTCCTCGGACCCGAGGCAAGGTAAAAATGGCCTTGTCTAACCAGGAGAGGAAGCCCTGCTTACTACTGGGCTCGCAGAGGGGCCCTCCTTCCAGCAACACTGTGGCTACAGAAAGAAAGAGCCCCTCCAAAGACCCCAAAGAGGCTCCCCATTGCTCTCAGAAAAAATCCACACTCCTTATCCACACAGTGGAATATTACTCAGCCGTGAAAAGGAATGAAGTTCTGATACATCTACAACATGGATGAGCCTCAAAAACAGGGTGCCAAGTGTAGGAAGCCAGACACAAATGGACAAATGTCTGACTCACTTCTACGATATGTCCAGGACTGGGAAATCCACAGAGGCAGAATGAAGACTGGCAGCTGCTTCAGATGGGGGGAGGAGGGCAGGAGTGACTGCTACCAGGATTGACTCTGAGTGGTGGAATGTTCTGGAACTAGACAGAGGTGGTGGTCGTGCAATACTGTGAATGCACGAAATACCAATGAACTGTCCACTTGAAAATGGTTAATTTTATGTTTTATGAATTTCACCTCAACAAATTGGTTTTCGTTTCATCCAAATTCCCTCCCATGGTCTACAAGGCCCTGTCCACCTGAGCACCAGCCCCCCTCCTCAGCTACATCTTACGCCACGCTCTGCCCACTCGCTGTTTGACCGACACTGGCTGCACTAGCCATCCACGTGAGCCATCAGGGAGTTGTGGTCAGTGTCCACTCCAACTCCCAGCGACCCCACGTGCGCCGGAAGGAAACACTGCCGGGTCTGGCGTCAGCCTCACGGTCCCTGCTGTGCTCAAGCCCATTGCTGCAGCCACCGTGTTGATCCATGTTGCAGGGCCTTCCTCTTTTTCACTGACCTGCTTTACCAAGAACGACGTCCTTCCCCAGGGACTGGGCCCTCCTGATGACATGCCCAAGTACGTGAGATGACGTCTCGCCATCCTCGCATCCAAGGAGCATTCTGGCTGTGCTGCTTCTGAGACAGATTTGTTTGTTCTTCTGGCAGCCCGTGGTATAGTCGATATTCTTCACCAACACCATAATTCAAAGTCACCGATTCTTCTTCGGTCTTCTTACTGATTGTCTGAGGCAACTGAAAATACCATGGCTTACGGCAGACACAGTCTTGTCTTCAAAGTGACGTCTTTGCTCTTGAACACTTTAAAGAGGTCCTCTGCAGCAGATTGGCCCAGTGAGGCAGATCCGGGTGCAAATTCTGACTCTGCACCATCCTCAGCCTGCACACCTGTCAAATGAGGGAGCTGGAGTAGCCGTGGCGCAGGGGGCAGGGACTGGTGCAGAGTCAGGCATCGGAGCCTGGGCGTCCAACGCGGTAGCCATCAGCCGCACATGGCTATTGAAATATAGCACTGAAATGGACATGTATGTAAGTACGATGAAACGAAATGAAAAGTCAAGCTCCTCGTCACACCAGCCACATCTCAAGTGCTAACGTCTCACTAACATGGCAGCGTGTCCCTGCTCCTCTAGAGTCTCTCTAACGTGTGGCTGGTGGCTGCTGTAGTGGGCAGCACTGGCATAGGACACCTCCCTTGCAGGAAATTCCATGAGCAGTGCTGTGTAAGGGCTCAGATGGGCAGCGGGAATGGTCACCAGTTCTAAGTGGTCTGTAAGCTCCTTCACAATTGGGGCCAAATGCCCAGAACCTCCAGTAGCGCCCTGCATCCACAGCAGTGCCCAGCACCTACAGAAGTGCCTAGCACATCTGTTGCTGTGGCTGTTAGATGCTGTTGAGTCTATTAAGATTCACAGCAAAGCAGTAAAGACAGAGTAGAACTGCCCCCTAGGGCTTTCTAGGCTGTAATCTTTATGTGGTGTGCTGTATAAGGCATTTGACTGCTAACCAGAAGTTTGGAGGTTCAAACCCACCAACCACTCCACATTAGGAAGACTGCTCAATATACTTCTGTAAAGATTTACTGCCTCAGAAACCCAAAGGGGGTTGCTATGAGTCAGAACTGATGCAATGGCAGTTGAGTTTGGTTTGGTTTTTTAAAATCTTTATGGGCCACCACATTAGTCTATCAGTTTTTTCGGGAGGCAGCATATGATCAAGAATCAATGATACTGAAGGAAGAAGTCCAAGCTGCCCGAAAGGAACTGGTGAAAAACAAGGCTCCAGGAATTGACGGGATACCCACTGAGATGTTTCAACAAACGGATGCAGCACTGGAGGCACTCACTCGTTTATGACAAGAAATTTGGAAGACAGCTACCTGGCCAACTGATTGGAAGAGATCCACGTGTGTGCCCATTCCAAAGAAAGGTGATCCCACAGAACGTGGAAACTATTGAACAATATCATTAATAACACACACACGTAAAATTTTGCTGGAAATAGTTCAAAAACAGGAGCTGCCAGAAATTCATGCCAGATTCAGAAGAGGACATGGAATGAGGAATAGCATTGCTGATGTCAGGTGGATTTTGGCCAAGAGCAAAGAACACCAAAAAGATGTTCACTTGTGTTTCACTGACTATGCAAAGGCATTCTACTGTGTGGATCCTAACAAATCATGGATAATATTACAAAGAACAGAAATTCCAGAACACCTGATTGTGCTCACGAGGAACATTTGTGCATAGGCCAAGACACAATCATTCAAACAGAACATGGGGATAGTTCATAGTTTAAAATCAGGAAGGGAGTGCATCAGGGTTGTATCCTTTCACCACACTTATTCAACCTGTATGCTGAGCAAATAATCTGAGAAGCTGGACCATCTAAAGAAAATAGCATCAGGGCTGGAGGAAGACTCATTAACAACCTGCAATATGCAGATGACACAACCTTGCTTGCTCAAAGTGAAGAAGAATGATGAAGGTCAAAGACTTCAGTCTTCAGTATGGATTACACCTCAACATAAAACAAAAATCCTCACAACTAGACCAGTAAACGATACCATATTAAATGGAGAAAAGATTGAAGTTGTCAGAGAGTTCATTTTACTTGGATGTACAATTAACGCCCATGGAAGCAGCAGTCAAGACATCAGATGACATCTTGCACTGGGCAAATCTGCTGCAAAAGAGCAAAGATGTCACTTTGAAGACTAAGGTGCGCCTGACCCAAGCCATGGTACTTTCAATCGCCTCATATGCATGTGAAAGCTGGACAATGAATAAGGAAGACCGAAGAAGAATTGATGCTTTTGAGTTGTGGTGCTAGTGAAGAATGCTGAAAGAACCATGGACTGCCAGAAGAACGAACAAATCTGTCCTGGAAGAAGTACAGCCGGAATGCTCCTTGGAAGCAAGAATGGCCAGACTTCACCTCATATACTTTGGTCACGCTGTCAGACAGGACCAGTCCCTACATTAGGCTAACATGCTTGGTAAAGTGGAGGGTCAGCAAAAGAGGGGAAGACCCCCAACGAAACGGACTATTGACACCGGGCTGCAACGATGGGCTCAACCACAGCAAGGATTGTGAGGCTGGCACAAGACCAAGAAGTGTTTTGTTCTGTTGTAGACGGGGCCACTGTGATTCAGAGCTGACCTGACAGCACCTAACAACAACAATCTTTATGGGAGCAGGTCACCAAGTGTCTCGCCCACAATGCCACCGAGTGGGCTCAGAGTGCCAAGCTTTGGGTTAGCAGCTGAGTAAGTACCCATTACACCACCAGTGCCTGGCACACACATAGTCGGTGCTTAGCAATATCTGTTAAATAAGCTGAAGAGTTTGTCTGACTGAAGGGACGCTCTACAAGAAGGTGGACCCATTGCTGCTCCTTCCGCTTGTCAAAGAAAAGCGGAAAATCCTGATTTTAATATTAAATCTTCCAGTTCTGAGACACCAAAAAGCCAAACCCACTGCTATAGAGTCCGTTCTGACTCACAGTGACCCTATAGGACAGAGGAGAACTGCCCCATAGGATTTCCAAGGCTAATAGATCTTTACAGAAGCAGCCTGCCTCATCTTTCTCCCACAGAGTAGCTGGTGGGTTCAAACCACCAACCTTTTGGTTGGCAGCCAAATGCTTTCACCACTACGTCACTAGAGTGCCTCAGTTCTTACACACTGGCTCAAAAATTATGAAAGCTCTGGATGGGGCAAACAGCCAGGCCCCTGGGCTGCATCTGGCTATAGGCTCCTGGTTACACCTATGGAACAGAATGTTGCAAGGGTTCCTGACCTTGGAGGCAGGGGCTGGCACAGCCTGGCTCCAGCAGACAGGTAGGTCACAGACTGTAAAACCGCCTGCTCCTCACTCCCAGGAGCCACCAAGAAGCAGCCCAGGAGGAAGGAGCCAATTACATTTTCCCCCTTTTAAATATGTGCTCGGCACAGAAACAATGTGTCCAAGCCCCAGGTGAAATTAATATTCTAATTCAAGTTTCTAGCATTGATGAAGTAGCCTGCTGTCACGGGTCTGGAATGTTAACAACTCGCAATGAATCTCTCTTAAAGGAACAGAGCAAAGGAGTAAGGCCTGGCAGGGAGTGTAGGCAGCTGGCTGGGGAGGAAACATGGGTAGTGCAAATGGTTAATAAGCTTGGCTGTTAACGGAGAGGTCAGAGGTTGGAGTCCACCCAGAAGAGGTTCGGAAGAAAGGTCTGGCCATCTCCTTCCTGAAGTCAGCCACTGACAGCACCACGGCACTCAGTTCCACTGACACACTCGGGGCCGCTGTGATCGGAATCAGCCCGACAGCCACCAGGGGACAAGCTGGGAGACCTGGCCAGCGGCCGCGCCAACAGCAGAGCGGGAGATGCCGTGTGGTCAGGCTGAAATCCCAGACCAAGCCTACTTCCCTGGAGCCAGACCAGAGACTTGGAGGAGTTGAAGTCATAGTCCCCTAGCCACACCATCAGAAAAGGCCCCTGGGGATGCCTGGTACCTCTAAGGAAGATGACAGGTACATTATTACAGTGGGGAAAACTCAGATGAAAATGAACCAGGCCCAGCGGACCACTGCCTGTCAGGTGGGAGGCCAGGCAATCCCACCCGCTTCCCGACACCCATGACTTCAGATGAATCCAGGAGGCAAGCACCTCCTCTCCCTGCCCTGCCCATCACCACCAGCACCAGGTTTCCTGTTATCAGAGGTCTCGGAGCTGGTAGTTACCCCTTACCACGCTCCTGCCCACAGAACTTTCTCCAAAGCACTTGGGATGTTCTTCAATTGTCTGCAAATTCTTTGGCTTTCCACTGATCCCTCCCCTTCACTGTGGGCAGGCTCTGAAAGAGTGAGTCATGGTGATTGACAGGTGGAACTCTAGGCTTTCAAAAGCACAAGACCCGGGTTCAATTCCCAACCACTGCGCTTCCCAAGCAGCCTCCACCGGCCTGGTTTCAGCAGAGCTCCCCGACTGAAATGGTCTCTGAACAAAGGCCTGGAGACCCGCAAACATCACCAGTGACGAGCACGGGGTGTCACAGACTGGGCGGTGTTTCACTGCGTGGTGCGCAGGGTCACCATGAGTTAGTTGGACAACAGCACTAAGTGAATAAAACACAGGGGCGGTGACCCTGAGTGACTTGGGAGGCTAAGTCACAGAAGTGGGCGCAGCTTTCAGAGCTGGCTCTGTATTGAGACACACACCAGGGCCTGAGCAAGTGCAGCTACTCTAAAGCCACCAGGCCCCAGAGACCCCGTGGAGAGATCAGTGGAGCACACCAAGTGACACGTCAGGGTGACTCTGAAATCACTGCCCAGAAAATCTCTCTGCAGTGTTTCAGCAGAAATGTACTCTTTTTTATTTTTTCAAAAAATCCCTACAGAAAAGGATCAAAACTAGAGATCCTGGACAGAGCTGGGGGAAAAATGTGGAACCAAATCCAAAAACACAATAATGACCAGAATTACTGGTCGGATGGAGTCTGGTGGGACCCCTAATACTATGGTCCTGGGATACACTTCAGGCCTGGAATAAAATTCACTCCCAGGGTCTGGCTCTCAGCCCAACAGTAAACAAGACGTACATGCAGACCACTCATCCCAGGGTGACGCACCCACATACTCTATGGCAACGCATTCCATGGAGCAATCGACCACCGGGCAGGCACCAGAGGGGCAACCTTCGCATGGAGGAAATGCAGGACACACAGGAGACACAACTATGAGGTGCACAGAGGGAGGAGGTACTGAGAAGGGAGTGGGTTAGGGTGGGGATGATAATTGGGGAGCGAAACCAAATGTTCATGAAATGTTGAATGTAAAACAAACTCTGCTCTGTAAACTTGCACCTAAAGCACAATTAAAAAAAAAAAAATCCCTACAAACAGAAGGGCAGTGTACGTACAGGGGGACCACTCAGGGGGCAGAAGTGCATGGGAGGGAAGGACACAGGGAAGAGGTAACTATGGGGAGGAAGTGGGAAGAGAGCTTTTACATTGTGAGGAGTTGGAGTCAATGTCATGAGACAAAATGTGTATGAACTGCTGTATGGAAAATGAAATCGCTCTGTAAACTTTCACCCAAAGCACAATTAAAAAAAAAAAAAATTCCCTGCAGTTGCTTCTAACAACAAAAACATTTTTGGTAAGCCCAGGTCACATGCATCTATATGCCTACAAGGCTGAGCCTCCGTGCTAGTTTACTTGTTGACCCTTTGAATGGAGTCTGTCAGAGCTTTTTAATTATTGCCCAATCACAATGACACTTCCAATCTCATGGTTCCGTCTGCACAGGCCATAAGCGCCTGCTGTTGTCCCCACTGCTGCTGGTGTTGTTATAGTCACTGATTCTGTCAAAATTTCTGGTGTCCAAGCTACAATACTGTGGTATTATTGTAGTCTAAGAGATATGGCACTTATGCAATTTATAACCATGGTTATTATTGTTATGTACCATCGAGTCGGACCTAACTCATAGCGACCGCTCCTTGGGTTTCCGAGGCAGTATCTCTACAGAAGTAGATTGCCTGAGGAGTGGCTGGTGGGTTTGAACCACCAACCTTTTGGTTAGCAGTCAAGTGCTTTAGGCACTATGCTACCAGAGCTCTCATAGTTTGCACATACTATTCTATGATTAAAATTGATAGTTAACATTATTAAGAATTCTGGAGGTCCATGGGGGGTGTGCATGACACCAACCCTTGGACATCACTAGGAGAGACCCCCGAGGGCAAAAGAGAGAGGCAGGCCCAGCTATTCCCCTAGCTGCTTGGGCCAAGCCACACCCTCTCTAAGCCCCAAGCTCTTCATCCATAGGGCTGCTGAGAGGATCAAGTAAGGGGCTGCACTAAAGGGTTGAGCACACGTCCTGGTACTCAGAACCCTTGATAACAAGCAGCCACAAACCAAAGGGCTGCTGGTTCAAACCCCCACATCGGCTCCACAGGGGAAAGACCTCGTGGTCTGCTCCCTTAAAGATTACAGCCCAGGAAACTCTCTGAGGCAGTTTTACTCTGACACATGGGGTTGCTAGGGCTCAGAATCGACTCAGAAGCACTAACAACAACAACTACCTAATTACTATTACTGCAGCTTAGCGAGCCCCGCAGAACCCACATATCTGGCTGCAGTGCCTCAGCCTAGGGAGTAGTGACTGCCCCTTTTCCCATTGCTCCTACGTTGTTTAGAGCTGTCTTCACTTCTTAACTAGCTAGTCCTTCAGTATTCCAGTCCTCTCATAATAGTTCTTTGTATTTAACTTGCCCTGTTCAAAATACTATGTGGTTTCTCTCTCCTGATTGGACCCTGAATGACACAACATATCTGCTAACATAAAAATGTGACCCATCCCGAATTTACAGAGAAACAGGAAAAAAGTATATTTTCCATCATATATCAGTGAAAAACATTTAAAGTTGGTTTTGTAGGAGAACATTATATTGTATATATACTGGTCACCAGTGGTTGGTCATAAGTTTTGGATATGCATTAAATCCTACTAATTCTGGTAGCATAGTGCCTAAGGCACTTGACTGCTAACCAGAAGGCTGGCGGTTCAAACCCACCAGCCACTCCTCGGAAGGAAGGTTGGGCAATCTACTTCCGTAGTGATACGGCCTCGGAATCCCAAGGCGGGTCGCTGTAAGTCAGGGCCCACTCGACAGCACGTAACAACAACAACAACCCTAGTAACAATGATAAAATTAGAGCACTACAGACCAATGCTTTGGCATCTATAAATGCCTAAGAGGGGGTCATCTTGCTGTGATCACTGCTGTGTGCCACCAAGTCAATTCCAACTCACAGCGACCCCACATGACAGAACTGCCCCAACAGGGTTTTCCAGGCTATAATCTGTACAGGTGGAGATCACCAGGTCTTTCCTGCCGTGGAGCCGCTGGTTGGGTTGAACTACTAACCTTTCAGTTACCAGCCAAAGGCTTAACCATTCTGCCACTAGGGCTCGTAGGGTCATCACAGAAGTAATCAATTAAAATTCAAATGTTAAGGAAATTAAGCAAATCCTGCCACTGATCAGAAGCTCTGGGGATTTAGCACCTAAGGCACTTGACCAGAAGGCTGGGGGTTCAAATCTACCAGCCACTCCTCAGAAGGAAGACTGGGCAATCTACTTCCGCAGAGATACTGCCTCGGAAACCCAAGAAGGGGTCGCTATAAGTCAGGACCAGCTCGACGGCAGTGAGTACCACTGATCAGTTCTACCACCCGTGGCTTATATTTTCTGTTAAAATAACCCACCTAAGCTTTAAAATGTGCACTTCACTGAGATTTCTGTGTGCTGGGCACAGCTGAGGAGCTGTGGTGATGCGGTGGTTAAAGCACTCAGCTGCGAACCCAAAGGCTGGCAGTTCTAACCCACCAGTCGCTCCACAGGAGAAACATGAGGCAGTCTGGTTTTGTAAAGATGTAAAGCCTTGGTCCAAAGGGTCACTATGAGTCCAAGCAACTCGATGGCAATGGTTTGGGGGTCCAGCCTCTAGGGGGCGGCATCCACAATATGTTAGTCTGTGGCACACATCTTTCCAGCCATAAGCCAGGTGCAGTAGAGAGAGGATTTCTGAAACGTTGTTGATTGGCAGGGGGAGAGGTGAGGGACAAGGAGATGCCTCTTCAACTGGTAATTCCTGGCAGATGGCACCTGCGTCATGTGTCACAGCATTCCACACACTGAAGTAAAGCAGGGAGCAGACAGAACAGCCACATGGTTCTGCCCTCAGTGAAGTCGGTCTCGAGGAGCTGAGGCACAAGCCACTGTGGAGCCAAGATTTCAGTGAAGCACGCAGAACGCAATGGCGTCAAAGAAGGGAGAGGTCGCTGCCAGGCAAGGGGGTCGGAGAAACTTCACAAGATTTCATCAGGGCTCTGCTGGCTGCAAGTGACAGACCCAGCTCACACAGGCTCAGTGGAAACAAACACTGGCTGATGTGCTGGGGAAGTTCAAGACCAAGCTCCCATCAGAAAGGACCAATTCTGGGTCCTCAGATTGGTCACTGGAAAGCCCTTTCCAATTCTATCTGTAGGCTTTGCTTCATTCCCAGGCTGCTGGCAAGATGGTCTCCAAGAGCCCCGGTACTCACAGCCTCGTGTAACCTCCCCTTGAGTAACGCCCTTACAATCACTATCATACCTGGACATTGAAGGGTTACCACTTCTACGATTAGGTTACAAGAGATCTAACTTGCTGGCTTTGAGGAACCAACCTGCCATGTGGAAGGGGCCCATTGATAAGGAACTGAGGGCAGCCTCCAGCCAACAGCCAGCAAGAGACTGAGGCCTTTGGCCCTAAAGCCCAACAACCAGCTAGGCTTGGAAGGAGACCCTCCCATAGTCAAGCATTCAGATGAAACCCTAGCCCTGGCCAACACCCTGATGGCAGCCTTGTGAGAGATCCTAAGGCAGGTGACACAGCTAAGCCCCGCCCTCAGCCCTGAACCACAGGAACCGAGAGATGATAAATACATGTCATTTTAAGCCAGTAAATTTGTGATGAATTGTTACATACCAATACTAATACACCCAGGCTCAAATCCTACCAGTTTATCAAAAGTAACAAACAGAGAAGGGCCTCTTCCCCAATGCTTTCAACAAACATCCCAAGGCTGACCCTCATTGGCCTAGTTTTGGTCATGTGCCCAACCTTGGTCGAATCCTTGAGGTCAGGGGGTAGGGGATGAGATGTTCTGATTGGTCAGGTACCAGTCATGAGTTCACCCACTGGAGGGATGGGAAGAAGGTTAACAACATACAATCCACATGGCCTCAGTGTAGACACGTGGTCCTTCAAAAGACAATCAGGATGCACACCCATGTTCTTCGCAGCACTATTTACAATAGCCAAAAGATGGAAACAACCTAAGCATCCATCAACTGAGGAATGGATAACCAAACTATGGTACATACACACAATGGAACACTATGCAACCCTAAAAAATAACCTAGGATTGGCAAAACACTACATAATGTGGATGAACTTGGAAGACGTTGTTGTTGTTACGTGCCGTCGAGTCGGACCCAACTCATAGCGACCCCTCCTTGGGTTTCCAAGGTGGTATCACTATGGAAGTAGATTGCCCAACCTTCCTTCCGAGGAGTGGCTGGTGGGTTTGAACCGCCAGCCTTCTGGTTAGTAGTCTAGTGCCTTAGGCACTATGCCACCAGGGCTCCCATGGAGGACATTATGCTTGGAGGACATTATGCTGAGTGAAATGAGTCAATCACAGAAGGACAAATATCGTATTACTCCATTATTGTAAAAGTCAAGGAAAGGTTTATCTATGGAAGGAAATTTTCTTTGTTGGTTACCAGGGGTGGGAGGAGAGGGGAGGGAACACTGTTAGATAGGTAGAGATAAGTATTGATGTGGGTGAAGAGAAGGGCAATGTACCAAATGTGAGTGATCAACACAGTGGCACTGAAGAAGAGGAAGACATAGAGAGGTACATGGGAGGTACAGACAACAAAGATGAACCCTTTTGCACATACAGTACTGCATTGTCAGTGAAGGCAAACATGGGTATATGTGGATAGATGGGTGAACAGGCTGAACTATTAGGTATGTTTATGAAGCAGGGAATACCCAATACCATGTATAGGGTTGGCAGACAATGGTCCTAGAAGTTTATTTGTACGATCTCAATTCCCAGGTGTATAGTAGAGCTGACAAGGGACAAGGTTGTAATCACTTCTTGGTCACAGCCAGCTACCCAGAGGGACCAAGTAGTTGAACCTGTGAGCTCGGGACCATAGTCACAGGGGATATCAAGCTCAATTGGCATAACATACTACACAAAATATTGTTCCACCTCATACTTTGGCAAGGAGCAACTGGGATCTTAAAAGCTTGCAAGCAGCCATCTAGATGCAGCGATGGGTCTCTCCTCATCCAGAGCAAAGAAGAATGAAGAAAACCAAAGATTCATGGAAACAATTGGTCCTAGTGACTGGTACACCATGTGATCAACAGCCTATACGACTATGAGACCAGAACTAGATGGTACCCGGCTACCACTGTCAACCACTCGGGGGGCATCTATGTAGGAGATCCTGGATACAGAGGGAGAAGAATGTGGAACAAAACTCAAAATCATTTGGAAAAAAAAAAAGGGGGGGGGGGGTTAGGACCAGGTTTGCTGGTCTGATAGAGCCTGACAGAACCACTGAGACTATGGCCCCTAGCTGCCCTTCAGGTCTGGAACTGACCCACTCTTGTGGCTTCCAGCCAAACAAAAGACAGGCATATGAGTTGAACATTTACATTAGGTAGATACACTCCTTGGAAAGATGAATCATGGGAGAATAGAAGGGCTGTGTATGCACAGGGAGACAGCTCAGTGAGCAGGAGAGCATGGGAGGGAAGGACACAGGGAAGAGGTAACTATGGGGAGGAAGTGGGAAGAGAGCTGTTGCAATTGTGGGAGATTGAAGTCAATGTCATGGGACAAAGCATATGTGAATTGCTGTATGGAAGATGAATTTTCTCCATAAACTTTAACCCAAATCACAATAAACTTTAAAGAAAAAAAAAAAAACCCACTGGCTGAATAGAAGAGTATGAAAGTGGTTGCTAACATGTATTAAACACCCACCTGAATTCAAGGACTGCGCCAGATCTTCATACAAAATATCTCTCTTAATGCTCACAACGTCCCACGAGCGAGGAGCTACTGTTCTCTCTGTTTTACAGATGATGATGCTGTAGCACAGAGAGGTTAAGTAACTCACCCAAGGTCACAGAGGTAGCCAGTGGGGAAGCTGGGATTCCAACCAGGGCAGTCTGGTACCTGAGTTCATGCCCTTAACCTCAATGACATACTTGAAACAATTAGCAAGAGGAAAGCTTCTGGGGAAAGTAAACACTGCATAATCACTCAGAGAGAGGCTACAAGCTGACAGTAAGGCCACGGGCATTCAAGCCATACTGTAGCACCTGGTAAAACCCTTCTCAGAAAGACAGGGAACAAGAGGAGTGAGGGAGCCTGGAAGGATTGCAGGAGTTGAGAAAGAAATTCCAGCACCCTCCCCACTCCTACTGCCCTCTACATTTAGATGAGAGAGAAGTGGAGTTTAGCCACCCCTCTAATGGCATCCAAATGACAGGCAAACTGATTAAGAGGGAAGACGGGCCACTTCAGAGCTGGTGTGAGTGCAGCCAGTACAAACGGCTGGGCCAGGACCTTCCTCCCCACAAGACCTTTCCTCCTGAAACATGCAGACCCTCTAACAGCTTGCCCCATAAATTTAAGAGATAAACACTTAAACTGAGTTTGAGGGTGGAGGGCAGAGAGAGGAAAAATGTCATACGGAAGAAAAACTCCATCATAAATTCGGGGGCTTCGCAGAGAACCTTCGCCATCAGAAGCAAATGTGTTGTGTTCAGTGCTGAAGAGGCACAGTCTGATCTATGGGGGGGGGGTGCTTCTTTTCTAAGAATGAAGTGCCCAGAATCTGGGTTCATGCCATGCGCAGATGGGCTGGGATTCCAGGTCCTCTGGAAAATGGCCACAGCCGTAACTCCTGGGCACGGGACCTTGAGGAGCAGTGCAGGCTCCTGCCCTCAGGAACTACGTCTCTCTGGCAGGAGACTTGCATCCTCAGAACAAGTCCCCTCATCTCCTTCTCCCCATGTCCCAGCGGCCCCAGACTCCACATCTCTGTACTAACTCGTCTTCCGTAAGTGTCAGTTCTTCCACCAGCTGTCACTCAGTCACACCTGGCTTTCCTCAAACATCTGGAGGTCCTGACTGGATGCTGACCTCTGCGCAGTGTTCCTGGTGGGCCATGGGCCAGATGTGCAAACCTTTCTGAATCCCGTTGCTATGTCTGAGGAATTCCCCACTTTATGAGTAAAGCAAATCACTAAACACATCGTGATACATCCATGCCAGGGAATGCTATGCAGAAAATCAAAAGGGTAAGGCAGTTCTATGTGCACATGAAATGTGAGGGAAATTAACCCTGGGGGAGAGACAATACATATAGGTATAAAAATAAACATAAGACAATGTTATGCCAGGCATTTCCTGTAGGAAAAGATGAAGTACAGGGCTGGCTAAGGTGCTCACCTCCTGAGAGGACATGAAAAGGGACTTTGAACTAATCTACAACATTTTAAAAACCATTTTAAAATTTGTGGCACACTGTTATGCATTCAGTGGATGTTTCTCATCTTCCTCCCAACACCAAGAAAAACTGCATTTCCTAGGTCCCATCTCTGTGCCTCAGTACCTACCTCTTTAAAATGGGAATAACAGGATAAGAATAGCACCCACCACCTCCTGGGGTGGTTGTAAGGATCAAGCTCGTTTTTACACATAAAGTGCTTGGAACAGTAAGTGCTATATAAATGTTAGCTATTCTATACACACAGAGGACATTTTTTTTAATGGCATTGCACAATAAAGAAATAAAAATTACCCTGCAGCTCGCTTTTCTCACTTGGTAATAAGTCATACACATCCCTCCAGGACAAGGGACACAGGTCTAAGCTGTTACCTTTTCACAGTCACATAACAGTCCATAGCACGGACACATCAGCTTAGTCGAGCACTGCCTTACAGACACTTCGGTTGCCTGCCTTTTGCCTCTACCAAAGACGCTGCTAGGAACACCCTTGAATGCACAGCCTCATGATGGCACTCTGATCTCTAAACAATACAGATTGCTCACAAGTGAGATTGCTGGGTCGAAGGTTCCATACCATGTGAACAGATATTGGCAGATTAGATCCCAAATATTCCATGGTTTCAACCAACACAGCACAAATATGTGCAATCACTGGTCTGGGGTTTGCAGAGGTCACAGACTGAAGGAGCTGTGGGCAGCAGCCCAGACGCGCACTTGCTGGGATGGGAGAGGCATTGTCTGGTGTCTTGGGGGAGTCGGGGCTACCTGTCCACACCTGAATGTTTTCCAACCTTGGGGAGCCCTCTCACCTCACTGGTATGTTGCAGCTATAACTGATCTCTTCCCAGCAGAAGCACCCGATCTTCCCTTGAGCAGTCACCCCTGCCCTGTTGTCAACAGGGTTCAGATCCCACTCAGCTTCTCACTTTACCCTGGTCAATCAGTATATACTACTCAGTCCCTACAGCCATGGTTAGTGGGTGAGGAGCCAGTACATGACACAAGTCAGTCCCATAACAGTCAGGCCAGGAGCAACGCATGTACACACACATTCACAACACACAACTATTCACAACAGCCTGGAGATGGAAACAACGCAAGTGTCCATCAACAGATGGACAGGTAAACACAATGTGGTCCCTCCACACAATGGAATATTATTCAGCCATAAAGACAAAGTTCTGCCACATGCATGAACCTCAAGAACACTGTGCTGAGTGAAATAAGTGAGATATAAAAGGACCAATACTGTATGACACTGCTCACACGAAATGCCTAAAACAGGCAAAGTATAAAACCAAACCCAACCCACTGCCATCAAACCAGTTCTGACTCATCGTGACCCTACAGGACAGAGCAGAACTGCCCCACAGGGTTTCCAAGGATGCAGTCTTTATGGAAGCTGCCTGCCACTTCTTTCTCCTGCAGAATGGCTGGTGAGTTCAAACTGCTGACCTTTTGGTTAGCAGCTGAATGTTTAACCACTGTGCCACCAGGGCTCCTGTCAGAACAATCAAAAAAAAAAAA
Source organism: Orycteropus afer afer (assembly GCF_000298275.1). NCBI lineage: Eukaryota > Metazoa > Chordata > Mammalia > Tubulidentata > Orycteropodidae > Orycteropus > Orycteropus afer. Next base: position 628,404 of record NW_006921635.1, read on the forward strand.
AGATACTGGTTTCTGCTGATCAGAGAAAGCCTGGGGCTGACTACAGCAACTCTACCATCAGATAGAGAAAGCCTATCTGAGAATCAAGTCAACACAGAGGAAGAGAGAACTAAGAGGCAAACTGAGAGAACAGAAGCCCTTGTTAGGAAAGTGTTAAGCCCCTGGATCCTGCCATGCCTGAAGCCACTCCAGCCTTGCACTTCCCAGCTCCAGGAGTCAATAAATTTCCGTTTTTGTCCCTCCCTGCCAAGAGAATCCAGACTAATACAATGGCATGTCCTTGCATTTGGCACATCATCTTCAGAGACCACCCAAAATTCCAGACCTAGAAACCTGAAGTATCACTTGGTATCACAGGTGGATGCAGAGAAGGTTGTGTTCACCTTTAAAACAACCCAACACATGACCCAAGGTCATCAGAGATGCACTGACTTGAGCCCTTCTGAGTCCAAAATAACCAGTGGGTTCCTTTAACGCTCATGCCCGGCAAGGGGTCCTCTGATCTTCAGCCCATGGAGCCTTGCCTGCAGAGAAAAAAATATCTTGCACACACATGTGCTACTATTTTTAAAATGTTACATAAATGCTACTATAATTACCTAACCCACTCATTCAAAAGCATTACTGAATTGATGGCAACTTTCGATCAATATGTTTTTCTTTTTCCACCAACAGACACCAAACCCACAATTCCTTTCATTGAGATGAGCTGGATAATTTTGTTGACATTGAAAAGGGATCTTTTTTCCTGATGGGAGGAGCCCTGGTGGCACAGTGGTTAAAGCCCCAGGGTGCTGACCTGAAAGTTGACGGTTTGAACCCACGAGCTCCATCGCAGGACAAAGATGTGGCAGTCTGCCTCTGTAAAGATTACAGCCTTGGAAACCCTGTGGGGCAGTTCTGCTTTGTCCTATGTAGGAATCGACTCCAGGGCAATGCATCCGTTCTTGGCCACAGCCAGGGTGCTGTCCATACATTTATGGAACATTCCCTGCTGGACCATCCAAGGCAAACGTTTTCATGAAAAGCCAGGCAGACAGGAAGTAGTTTTGGCTTTGCAGACCATAATCTCTTTCCACAAATACTCAACTCTGACATTTTTGTGTGAAGCAGCCACAGGCATTGTGTAAACAAATAGACGTGCCTGTATGCCAATAAAACTTTATTTACAAGAGCACATGGAGAGACGGAGGGCCAGGTTTGGTCCAAGGGCCACACTATACCAACCCCTGGTTTAGGGATGCAGAAAACCAAAGCCAACCTGTCAGGAGCTGAAGCCATTTTGGGGTCAGACAGAATTTACACATCTCTAAAACACCTTGGAAGTGGATGGAGGAAATAGAATTTAATTGACACACAACTTGTCACCTACACAACTGCTAAAAAAAGCAGATGTCCCCGTACCACAAAACTACAACAAACTGTGCCGGAATTGCCACATCACTAACATAGGAAGGATGCTTTTTTCCTTTAAATATTAGTGGGTCTACAGGAGAAAAAACAAAAAACAACAACAAACTGAGTTGGATAGGCCAGGGTTCAAATCCTACCTACACAGCTTACAAACTGCCTCTGAGTCCTTCCGTCACCACGTTATTAATAACGCAACATTCTCTGAGTTCACTCTACACACCAGGCACTATGCTAAGTGCTTTACTTCTGTCGTGTCTTAACAGAATGGTGTGTTGTTCTCTGCACCTTACGGACACAGTGACCCAGGCTCAGCAGCCAACCTCCTCTCAGGGCTGTTGGAAAGACAGTGCAAAAGACACAAAGCCCAGGTCACCGATGTAAATTCTGTGTATTGATTTCATCGCTAACAAATATTGCTTTGGCCCTGATTCCAAGCACACGGAAAGGCACACAGTAGGCACCCAACCAATTCGTGCTGAACGCATCCAGTCCTGAGACCCCACCTTCAACACACACCCAACCCTGACCACATCCCCCTCCTCGCCAGTCACCACCTGCCAGGGTGCCACTGTTGTCCCCCTGACCGCTGCAGTGGGCTCGTCAGGGTCTCCCTAGTCTGCTCCCATGACTGGCAACACCCTCCTCTGCTCACACCTGCCAGCGACTCCCATCTCCTTCAGAGTCACAGCAAACTTCCCCACCCCACTTCCTAGGTGACCCCCACCAGGTGCCCCCATAACACCACCATCCCTTCACTCACATGCCCCTACAGTCCCGATTCCTCCACAACCCCCTGTTCCCCAGGTGCCCCATGACCCCTATCCCCAGAAAGCCAGCACCTGCAGTGGCAGATGGCATTACAGAGGGGCAGGTACTGGTCAAAGATGGGAACCCGCCCCAGCAGAGACTCTGGATTCCAAGAGAGAGCAGAGACAGGAGGGCCGGCCCTCCACTCCCCAGCCCTGGAGCCAGAGCCAGGCCCCTTTGGAAAGCCTGCCCCGTGCAGCCACCTGGAAGCACGGCTGTGGCCACAGCAGTGTTTCTGCGTGTCCGTTTGCTCCGAAGCATTCGGAGCCTGGTGGGAGACATTTGGAACAGAAAGCAGACCCTAGTTAACAAGTCCCCCTTCCCAGGCACTGAATCCCAGAGCTCTGCAGTACAACTTCAGTGATTAGGCCCCACGATGGGTTAATCCGGTTAGCACAGCCCAGCGGCTGCTCTGAAGCACAGGCCTGTTCCAGACATGCCTCCACCCTCAGTCATCCACCACAGCAAATCAAACTGGATCCTACTGATCTCTAATGTAACCATTTGGGGAGGTAGCATAAGGAGGCGGTATTGATCAACTAAGGAGTCCGGTGTCAGGGACGGTGTTCCGATGGCCCAGGCAGTGTGGACAAGAGAAGGCTCCAGAAGTCCTCTCCAGAGTCCCTGGATTTCCTTCTCTCCTTCCCTGGCATAGAATGGACACTGGGCACCCAGCTTGCCCTGAGACGGAAGACACGGAATCAGGCACGCAGATGAAGAATAACAACGACAACAAAGGCCCCGCTTACTTCTTCCACGATGCCTCCCCCCATCTGATGTTAAATTCGGTCTGTCTTCCTGCACTGCTCCACCAGAGTGACAGCTGCTTGAGGGCAGGCAATGTGTCTGCTTTGTTTACTGCTGTGTCCCAGTGCTTAACCTGTGCCTGCCTAATGAATGAATAAGTGAATACGCATTCTTAAGTACTGGCTGTGTCCCAGGTACTGCACAAAGGACTTCGTGGGGATTAGCATGCCTCCTACCGGAAGCACCCTTCTCCAGGTTGGCTCCTTCTTGTCATTTATGTCTCACATAACTGCCACCACCTCCGAGAAGTCTCCCAGGATTTGAATATGAGGAGTACAAATTACTGGCTGGTACTTTCCTGTTTGGGTATCTATTGGCTTTTTGTCCATCTCCAACCTGCCCCAGAATGCAAGCACCTGAGATCACAGGCAATGAAGCCTCATGGTGGGGAAAGTGAGGCAAAGCTCCCTGACAAAGCCTGACTGCGGCAGGAGAGACAGGAGCCAGGAGCTGCAGGGACTCACGGGCCGGACCATCTTGAACGGATTCCTAGCTCCCTCTGCACCTCAGTGCTCCCATCCAGGGACACAAAGTACCCCCAACTGCACACAGTTGCCTAAGAATCCAGTGAGACCCTGAAACGAGAACCCACTGGGGAGGTGGATGGGCTTCGTGTCCTTCACTTCAAGACTCTGATGGTGCCAGTGAAGCACCCGGGCAGCCCATCTCTTCCCTCTGCCCTGCCCACGGGACCCTGCGCTGGGCCAGGCAGCCCCGCCCACCATCTACCCTGCTGTGGCTTGCAAACCTTCTTGCGGGAGTCTCCAACCTTGGGGTGAGGTCACTAGGGAAGGGGAGTTCAGAGACCATGTTACAGATGGGGAAACTGAGTCTCGGAGGGTCCAGAAGCTGGGCCAATGCTGGCAGATCCCCCAGTTCCTAGCTCCTCAGCCTGAGGCAGGGACTCAGAAATGACCTCACCCACATTTAAATGAGGGCAACTACCAAGAGAAGTGGGGGGGGGGACCCTGCCTGCCACTGGCGTCCCACATCCGCTCAGTTTCCTAAACGTCAGCTCCCTCCCTGCCAACGCAACCCAGGCTCCTGGCTCAGGAGGCTAAAGTTAAAAGGGACAAAATTTCCCAAAACAGGTTTCTCACAAAAGACCCAACTCAGCCCTCCAGTTGAGATACATCCCTAACTCCCCTGACCCAAATTAATGCTGAAATTCAATCAATTCCCCCGCAAAATCCAGTGCCCACAGCAGAGAACCTAGAGGCTAACAGTGTGCATTTGGACCTGCGCACTGGGAGTTCACACCGAGCTCATCGCTTTGTGTGCACAGGTCACATGCACTCCCTGGGCTTCAGTTTCCTCATCTGTGAAGCAGGGAGAATACACGTCCAAGTCCATTGTGGTGGATGAAGTTTCGCGAGGTTACTGGAGGACTAGTAATTCTAGGGGGCACTGAGTGTCAGTGCCTGGGCACAGACCCAAGAGAAAGGAGGAGAGTGTTTCAGGCCAGTCTTGCCCTGTAACGTAACCATCCACTGAGGGTCAGGACTCTAAGGGGTTCCCGCTTGCCTTGCAGGGCTGACTCCCATCTGGTCACCATGGCTCTAAAGCCTCAGTTGGCATTAATAGAGTTATTTGTGGCACAGAGATAGAGCAGAAGGAAGGTGAAAGCCCAGCAAAGCCTGACATCGAGGGAGCTCAAAAAAGTCTGCCACCGTGTCCAGGAGCCTGTCCGCACCATCCTGTGAGTGGCTGTGGGAAGGAGCCTGGCTGTGTCCAGCAGTGAGGAAGGCTCAAACTAGAGCCTGGGTTAGAATCCTGACCCTGGGTGACCTCAGGCAAGTTTCTTGACATCTCTGAACCTCAGTCACCTCACCTGTACTCATCAGAGTGCCCATCTGCTAGAATGGGAATATTACATAGTGAGCCAAAGGAAGGGATGCCCCCATCATCCCCACCATCGTTATCATGCCTCGCTTCCTGTCTCCTATGCCACGCCAAGCAGCTGTCACGTTCATGACCTTGGACAATGGCCTTGGGTCTCCTCACTTGGAGTGCAGCCCCCCAAAGGAACACACAGCCAGACCCCACCCGGAAAGTGCCTCTGTACTGGGCATGGAGTTTAAAGAGAGAGAGATGTGTCTGGGTGAGCCTTGAGCCCAGATCCAGCACCGATCCACTGTGTGGCCCTGAGCAAGTCACTGTCCACGCCCAAGTCCCCTTTCTCTATCTACAGGGAGAGGATGCGCTAAGTCACAGTCTCCCTCTAGAAAATCAACTTCTGGACTCTGATGAAGGCAGGCACACCACCTTCACCAGGCCGCCACCCATGTACCAGGTGAGGGAAGACCAGGCGCCGAGGGTGCCACCTTCACTCACAATGAGTGAATGCTGCTTGTGGCACCAGGCAATGGCAGTGCCACCCACACCACCACCCATGCACCAAGTGGTGGAAGGCCAGGCCCTGGAGTGCCACCTTCACCACCCTGCTGCCCACGCACCAGGTGAGGGAAGGCCAGGCATATATGGAATCCCAAAGCTCCCAGGGAAATGTGCCCTCTCCATCCGCATTCAACTTCAGATCCGGACAAAAGGAGCCCCCCAGCCATGTGGCGTGAAGGGGTTCATCCAGAAACAAGGCCCTGGAACAGCCTCGCTGGCCCAGAGACCACCCTCCCAGACTCCGCGCCAGCAGCCAAGGGCTCCTCCCCTGGATCATGGCAACCTCGAGCTCATTGTCATCTGAAGCAGGGCAGCTCCTGCCCAAGGCCCAGGCCTCACAGCTCCCTGCATCCGGCAAGGGGTGGGGGATGAAATGATTTACTCTGGGAACCTCCACTGTACCGCCTGGGGGAGGGGGCTGCATTTGCATACTGCTCCCTGGCACTTCCCAACGGCCACCTCTCTGAAGGGCAGCACCACACACAGCAACCCTCTCCCCCAAACAACTATCATAATGAAAAAGAAATATGGCACATGCAAGGCCAGGGTGCGGGGGGGGGATGTTCAGAGGCCCCCCCAACAAAAACCAAAGCCCCTGACTCGAGGGCTCTGCCGTTCACACAGCCTCTCTGTCAGGCGTGCTCCACCCACCCCCGGTTTAATAGACCCAGAGCACAATGGGTCAAAGAGGCAAGGGCCGTCCATCTCCCCAGCAGGGGCTGGAACTGCGTGTCTCATTTGCAAAGCCACAGTGTGCACAAAAGTGCGCTGATAATGGGGGCCCCTCGCTGATAAGCTGGGGAATTTGCGCCGACTCTTCTCGCGCGCATGTCCATATGTTTAAGCGCTTGCAAGGCTGAAACACGAACACCCACCGCACTCTCCCGTGGCAGCTACCCACGCAGGGAGGGGCACCGGAGGCAGTCCCTCTGCAACGGGCGGGGGAGGACCAGCCTGGTGTCTGAACTCCACCAGCCCCTCTCCCGGTGCCTCCCTCCGCCAAATGCACTCAGTCAATAATCCAGAAGTCAAACGGGCTCCAAAGGACGCCCAGGCTAAGGTCGCCTTGGACCTTTTCAGCCAAATGCAGGCAGCTAAGTCTCTTCCAGAAAAGTCAGCCTTGTGTTTTTCCAGTTCTCCTAACTGGTGCTAAATATAGAGTGATCAAACTGTCGTCACTTCACCTTCCTGTGGGGACTAGTGAAAAGATTTACTTGGGCTTCCAAGGACCAGGGATGGCCCCAGGGACTCTGCTCTGAGGGCGTCTGCCCTAAACAAGTGCCCGGCTGCCACTGGGCGAGAGCTGAGCCAGCAGCAAGTTTCAGGAAGGCCTGCCTTCCCCGGGACCCAGGCCCCCAGCGCCAGACACCATCCCCTCGCCGCTAGCTGAGGGTGAGATGCGGAGTGCGGATCACCGTGTTCTCTTACAAAGCATCAGGCAGGCAGCTTCGCAGAGAGACTGCCGATATTCACTTACAAGCACATCCAGCAAAGCGCCAACCCCCACAGAGAGACAAAATAGAGACAAAACTGCAATTTTCAAGTCCGAGGGGCTGTGCATTTTTTGAAACAGGTGCCAGGAAACCGCCTGGACCCCCGCTGCAGCCCCTCGGAAGCACCGCAGAGAAAAGCCGAAGCTGAAGAGCTCCCATGGCTGCTTACCAGCCCAGCAGAGAGGAGCCGTCCACTCTCAGCCTGATGCCACTCGCGACCAGACTGAGCCTGAGCCCACACCGGCACTATCTCCGACAGGAGGTTTTCTCCAAGTTGATGGTTTTATTAAATATTTCAGGTCACTTTAAGGGCATCTCAAAAACAGGCAGTGTTTACTTTTTCCACACAAATCCATCACAGAGCAAGTCGACATACAAGGTTTGCTCCTCACGGCAACCTTACAAAGACAGTGGAAACTGAAAAGTTCAAGTTGTTATTTTTCTACTGCAGGCTGCATGCCTCTATGGTTTGGTTTGTTCAAGGAATGGGAAGGAATTTTCTAAAGTGAAAGCTACCTGCTCCCAAATCATGAGTCCTGGCTTTGAAAGGTTTGGAGCAGCACTGTGTTGTCCAAGTGCACAAATGTTGTTCCTGCCTATTCTGTCTGGTTCAGGATTTGGGGAAAGAGGAGGGTGGCTACTGGCATTTAGGATAAGCCTTCTCTAGAACCAACATGGAGCCACATCAAGAAGGTGGAAAGAGCTCCAAACTCCAGCTGAGACCGAAAATACCTGACTGTTTTTGCCTTCCCCACTCACTGGGTTTTGGCGACAGCTGCGCAAGTCAGGCAGTGGCTGTGGACATCACCACGTTCCAGGCAGCCCTGCGCGCCCAGGCTGCCTGGCCGCTGCTACCTTCTCCCGCCCGCCTTAGGGGTCAGGCGCAGGGGCAGCCCGCGTTTCCTTCCAGGAGGCGAGCCAAGGGCTGCGGAGCTTAGGCCCGGAAGAG
>NW_006921635.1:637415-641775 GCF_000298275.1 Orycteropus afer afer
GGGGCGCCGCCGGGGAGCCGGGCACCAGGCCGCCTCCCAGCCGGCGACGGCGGGACGTGCCACTCCCCGGCGTCCCCGGGGGAGGGCGCCCGGTGGCGGAGGCCTGGGAGACCCGCGGGAGTGGGAGGGAGGGGGCGTTTGCAGGCCTGAGGAACGTTGGGGAGGTGACCTGCTGGGCGGGGTGCGCAGAGGGGGTTCCCAGTTTGATCGGGGTGTCCAAGGGGGCGCAGTGGTGGGCTCCTAAGGTTGGGGAGAAGGGCGCTACCGGCGGGTCCTTGGAATGGGGTGCGAAGTATGGGGAGGGCTGTCTGCGGGGGACAGGGACTTCGGGCTGAGCGCAGACAAGTGGTCCAGGATGAATTTGGCACGGCTTGAGGTGCTTGCGGGGGGAGTCAAGGGCTACACGACAAGTGTCTCCAGGGCCTTAGGAAGAGGATTAGGGGGTGCGAGGGCTAGCGGTCAGGGATTCTGAAAAACACCAAAGGGTCTCAGGATGTACTTGGTGAGAGGCAGGGCCAACCGCAGAAAACCCGTGGCGCGGGAGGGAGGGGGCAGAAGTCGGGAGGGTTACAGGTTCCCTAGAGCAGTGGACGGAGTCTGGGAAAAAGCGAGTATCTGTCATAGTGTCACTGGCTTAGGGGTGGAGGGCCGCCTACAGGGTCCTCCGTTGAAAAGATGGGGCCGGCCTGGAGGCTCTTAATTACCCAAACCAGGGGCTGTGCCTTTCTTTCAGGCCTTGGGAGCCCAAGGAGGCGGTGCGGGCCAGGGGTTCTCTTTGCGAGAAAGGGGAGATCCCTGAGAGGTCCCTGGACGGGTTCCCAGCGCAGGGTCAGGAGTTGAAGGATGGTTTCCTCCCACTGAGGACTGTGGCCTCAGCCAGAGCCCATGGGGGGGGGTCACAGGTGAAATCCAGTACTGATTACCCAGAAACCATTGACCCTCCTGGGTGCCCCACCCCCTCCTCAGGCAAAGAGAGTGCAGCAGAAGGAATGAGTCACACAGGGCACCCTTGGGGGCACCTCCCACAGCCCTCTGATGCCTTGAAAGTTCCCTCTGCTCAGGTGGAAAAAGAGGGGTTGGGGGCGGTGCACCCACCCAGGTTGGGCCCTGCTCCACCCCAACTCCCTTCATGTCAGCCGCCTAGCTCCAGCACCCCAGCTTTCCATGGAAAAGTGGGTCAGACTCTGGAAACTGTCAGTAAGGCGTAGGGTGATTCAAGCTGAGCACCCCAGCTCCACCCCTCCCTAGCTATGCAACCCGGGTCGAGTCTCTCTACCTGCCCAGCCTCAGTTTCCTGAGAAGCTTTCCCTTTCTGGGAAGCAGGAGCCCTTGTGGCATCCACCCGGTGTCCCGCAGGGCGCATGGAGCCCTGCCCTGTAAAGAGAGCTCCTCTCCAGGCCGTCGTCCACATTATCGTCGTCGTTGCCATTGGGCCCATGATTGTTATGGATGCTATTTTCCTCCCTGGGCCCAGAGCTCACATCAGAACAACCCTCCACCTCCGGCTGGCTGGCTAAGGGGGATGGAGGGGCTGGGCACCTGCCTCATTAGTGCAGACAAGCTCATTAACAGAGGCAGCTCTGCTCAGATAAAAGGAGGAAGAGCGAGGGGGGGAGGGGGGCAGGTGGTGAGTGTGAAGCCCAGGTTAATTCTGAGACATAAAGGGATTCTCCCAGTGTGGCTAATGGGACCTTCTCACGGGCCCCATGCCCTAGCCAAGCCCAAAGCCTTGACGACTGGAGAGGCACAGGGCTCGCTGGACAATGGGACTGCTGGTCTTCTTGGGCCTGGGGTGACCTTTCGAGAACCCCATCTGTCCCCTCTCTGTGACGGTGTCCCCAGCTAGGAGAATGACCTGCCAGGCCCTCTGGGGGCCCTCCCTGCCTGACCACCCAGCCCCTCAGCTCTCACTCACTGTATTTGCTGAGCTGAACACCTACTGTGTGCCCGGCCTGCGCAGGGTTGCTGCACCCCCCCCCCAGAAGCCCTCCATCTCACCAGGGAGGAAAGTGGGTTCACATCAGGCAATGACTGCAGGGCATCTACACCAAGGTGACTCACGTGGCTGGTCAGGAAGCAGACCAGTGAGGGTGGGGAGATGGGACCAAAGCTTACAAGTTCTTTAACAGGGATCAGAAAACACTGTCACCTGGTGGGGTGTGGGGGGGGCAGTGGGAGAGGTCCACAAACAACAAAGGGAAGGGATGCAGATGTCGCCAGCCTGACAGTGTCCCCAAGCTGGGGTCTCACAGTCCCAGGTGTGCTGGCAGACCACCTGTCACACATATATATACACACACACAGAGCCCAGCCACCCCACTTCTCTAGGGCAGAGCTGGGCGTGAGGCCACGGGCAGCAGAGTCCTTCCTGCGCACTGGGCTGCCCCACTCTCACCTCCCGCCCATTTCCTCACTCCCCGAGTTTCGGCTGCACCCCCCCCCACCGCGCTGTCCCGCCTCCCCACCTCTGCACGTGCTGTTTCTGCTGCTACACACACTCTTCCCTGGTCTCCCCACAGCTGCCTCTTCCCCTTGGATCTCAGCTCAACTGTCGCCTCTTCAGAGAGGCCCTCCAGGACCACACACACACACACACACACACACACACACACACACACACACTCATCACTCCCCAGCCCTGTGTGAGTACCATTCTGACTGTAAGGGTTGCACAGGGTGAGGATTAACAGGCTCCAGAGAGAACAACGCCCCTAATGGTTGAACAGAGGCTGAAGAGACGGATCTGTTTTTGCGGTGGGCGATAGCGCTCCCCAGCTGTGTGACTCTAGACAAGTCACTCACCCTCTGTGATTGAGAATCCCTGACCCGCCTCAGCAGAACCCCAAGGCTGGGGTGAGCATTTCTGGTAACCAAGCCCCTAAGCGTTTATCTGAATGGGGGATATTTCAGGTGCCATTTCGAGCCGCACAAACGGCTTCCTGGAACCTGAAGGGGTCAGGGAAGGCAGAAGGGGCTGGCCACAGTGACGTCCTAAGAAACGGAGCTCAGCAGACCCTCCCCTACCTCCTACCCTGCCCCCCCAACCCAACCCCGCAACGGCAAACCCAGAGTCTGCCCCCAGCCTGCCGGCCTCTTAGCCTGGAGCAAGAGCGGAAGGCTTCCCCGGCCCCAGCTGTCGCTCTGTACAGAGACCGGGAAACTGAGGCCGGGAACGGCCCAGTGCAGGTTCTGCAGGGTAGGGAGGCTGGTCCGCCTAGGCAAGCTCGGGCCCAGCCCAGGGCTCACTTCTCCGCTCCAGGCTTCCTCCAGCGCCGCCGCCGCCGCCGCCACCCGAGCCCAGCGGCTGCCCTGCGCGCGGGTCCCTCCCGCGCCCTTCCCCGCCCCCAGGCAGCTCCCACGCTGCCCACGCGCCTTCGCGTCCCGGGCGAAGAGTAACAGTGCCATCTCGTGGCTGCCGCCGGCACCACGCGCCTGGTCCAGGCGCAGGGAGAAGCCAGCGGCCTGGGAGGGCGCGCGCATGCGCGCGGGGACGAGGCAGCGCTCGCTCCTCGCCTCCCCCACCTCGTAGGCCCTTTCAAAGACTCTTCGAGCCCTCGCACCGCCAAACTGCCAACACGACCCGGGTCGTGGCCACCACAGTGCGTCTTCTTTGCAGAGACTGGGGCTCTTGGTTTTGCAGTGCGAATCCTGATGTTTCGCTGACGCGCGGCGCGCGGCATCACCCGGGAACGCGGAACTGACTCAGATCACGTTTGCACCACCCGGTAGCCGGAGGGGGAGGGGCGCCTCTCAAAATAGAAGTCACGCTCTCTCATATAGAAAATCAATAATGACACACACCTGGTATCAGGCCCTGTGATGGCAGAACCCGCAGGGAAGGGAGCCCCTTTCTGGTCACCTTCCTGGAGACCCAGGGCCTCAAAGTGGTCCGTATCACTCTCTAACCCACTTTATTCTTCCTCACAGGGTGTGTTACTGCCTGTGCTCACATCGGAGAGAGACTTGAAAATCTGCTCTTGTCTTGTCCACTACATAGACGGTGGCCAGAGCGGGCTCGCTGCGAGGAGAACGCCAGAACACTGGCTCAAGGAATGAACGGATGAATGCTGTGAGTGGGCGTGGGCACGGACGCAGAGCTGAGCCCTGGGCGGTGGCAGAGCCCTGATGACCCTGTGAGAACTGATGAGGAAAGAAGGGGCCTGGGTCCATACCCCAGGTAGCACCCCCATGAAGTGAGACCCCAGGTAAGAAATGGCTGCCTGGGGTTCTGGGCAACAAACACCTTCAACAGCCTCTGTGGCCTGGGGACATCAGAATGTTCCTTCTGGTCCAAGAGTGGCAGCGGGGGGGGGGGGATGAGAAAGCAGCCAGGGTGAAGGGGATGGGCCGAGGGGTCGGA
>NW_006921635.1:642086-643630 GCF_000298275.1 Orycteropus afer afer
CCCCTAGAGGACAGAGTGGAACTGCACCACACGGTGTCCAAGGCTGTCATCTTTACTGAGCCGTCTGCCACATCTTTCTGCCAGAGCGGCTGGGGGGTTCAAACTGTGGACCTTTTGGTTAGCAGCCAAATGCTTTAACCACTGCACCACCAAAGCTCCTGAACAGAGACTAGTAATGAGTCATGACAGACTGTTTAATACAGGCCAGGCACTGTGTGTGTGTGTGTGTGTGTGTGTGTGTGTGGTAAACAATACATAAGATAACATTTACCACTTTAAAGTGCCCAATCCAGTGGCATTTAGTACATCCCACACATACAGCCACCGCCACCATCTACTTCCAGAGCATTCTCATCAGCCCAGAAGGAAGCCTCTACCCATTAAGCAGTCACTCCCCGTCCTCCCTCTCCTCCTCCCAGCCCCCCCGGCACCTACCAGTCTGCTTCCTGTCTCTGGACCTGCCGGCTCTGGTTATTCTGTGGAAGTGGAATCATGTGTGGCCTTCTGCATCTGGCTTCCTTCAGGCAGCATAATATTTCTCTTTACGACTGAGTAATGTTCCATCGTATGTGCTTCATCCATCCATCCACGCAAGGACGTCGGGTTGTGTCCGCCTTTACCTGTTGTGAATAGTGCTGCTGTGAACATTCCTGCCAGGACCTGTTTTTCATTCTGTGGGGTTTCTATGTTTTAATTCACGTCATCTGCACGACCATCCATTCATTCGATGGCATAGGAAGCTGAGGCACAGAGGGGTTAAGCACTGTGCCCCAGGCACACTGCCAGCCCAGGAGACCCTGAACAGGCTTTGTGTGGTTAGCCTCTCACATGGGTGGGTGATGCCCAGTGCCCCATGCCCACCCCTCACTTCAGCACACCCAAGAACTCCAGAAACTAGACCCTTCCCAGAACTCCCAAAGGGTTTGAGTGGCAATGTTGGTGGTGCTGAGAGATGGGGGCAATCTTGATAGGTCTAAGCCACTCCCCATGCAGGGACTGTCCTGGGGCAGCTGCTCCAGTTCTGACCAATGAGATACAAAGTGAAGCTGTGAGGGTGTGGTTCTTGACATGGTGAGAAAGCAAAGGACTCTGACCTGCTCGGTGTCCTATCGGGTGAGGATGTGATACAAAGAATGAGGACAGCATCTTGTGACCATGAGAGACCACACGCCCACTAGCTACAGGCGCAGTGGAAGGACAGAAATCCTGACACCATCCCAGAAGTGCTGCCTCCAGACTCCCTGTTCACTGAGATGGGAAACTCTTGTTTAAGCTCTGCTGTGAGTCAGAACCTAACACCGCCTGGGCCTCCATTGCTTGCAGCTAAAAGCAGCCTCATTGATAAAGCCAGGTTCCAGGAGACTCACATTGTGACATACAATGACCACCCAACAAAGCAGCAGCTCAATGGCAGATAAGCAAAGCACCACTAAGAAGAACAAAGTAGGGGAGGGTGCAGAAGAGTATGAAGGGATGGACACTGGGAGGAGGTAACTATGGGGAGGAAGTGGGAGGGGAGCTGCTGCATTGTAAATTTTGGTCAA
>NW_006921635.1:644130-653190 GCF_000298275.1 Orycteropus afer afer
ATGTGCCATGGAGTCAGCCCCGACTCATAGCGACCCCTCCTTGGGTTTCCGAGGCAGTATCACTACGGAAGTAGGATTGCCCAGCCTTCCTTCCGAGGAGTAGCTGGTGGGTTTGAACCGCCAGCCTTCTGGTTAGCAGTCAAGTGCTTTAGCCACTATGCTACCAGAGCTCCCTAGGGGCCCTAATCTATGGCATAAATAGACTATCATAACTAAAAATGAACAAACAGCAGAAGACCAACTAGATGACTAGGACCTCCTAAAAATCAAACACTTATGTTCATCAAAAAAACTTCGCCAGAAGAGTGAAAAGGGAACCCACAGCCTGGGGAAAATTTTTAGGAAAGACCTATCTGACAAAGGCCTAATCTCTAAAATTTACAGAAAGCTCCAACACCTCAACAGCAAAAAGACAAACAATCCAATTAAAAAATGGGCAAAGCACATGAACAGACACTTCACCCAAGAAGATATTCAGGTGCCCAGCAAATACATGAAGAGATGCTTGTGATAATTAGCCATTAGAGAGATGAAAATCAAAACAACAATGAGATACCATCTCACACCAGCAGTAATAGCAATGATTTAAAAAAAAAAAAAAAAAATGCTGATGAGGTGGGGGAGACTAGAACTCTCATACCCCGCTGGGGAATGTAAAATAGTACAAGCACTGTGGAAAACAGTGTGGGGCTTCCTCAAAAAGCTAGTGATAGAAATATTGTATAATCCAGCAATCCCATTCCAGGTGTGTATCCTACAGAAATAAGAGCAGTGACACAAATAAGACATATGCACACCCATGTTCACTCCAGCACTATTCACAATAGCAAGAAGATGGAAACAGCCTACGTGCCCATCAACAGAGGAATGGATGAACAAATTGTGCTACGTACACACAGTGGAATACTATACAACATTGAAGAGTAACAAGGAATCCATGGAACATCTCCTAACATGGATGAACCTAGAGGACATGATGCTGAGTGAAATTAGTCAATCACAAAAGGACAAATATTGAATGAGACCACTATTAAAAAACGTCAAGAAAAGGTTTACACACAGAAATAAATATTCTTTGATAGTTACCAGGGATGAGAGGGAGTGGGGTGAAAATCACTAACTGGACTGTGGATATGTGCTAATCTGGAAAGGGGAAGACAGTACCCAATATGGGGGGAGTGACCACAATATAACCAAGGCAAAGGGAGACATCGAACGGTAGGTGAGATAAAAGGCAACAGCTATAAATACTGTCACACACACAATCGTGCAACAACTGTAATAATAAACAGTAACACACCGTGGATACATAGGCAGTTGTGTAAGCTGAACAGAGGTGGGAGGATGTATGCGAGGACACCTATGTGCATATATAGGGTTGACAGTCCATAGTCCTACATACGTATCTGTATGTGCTTCACATATAGAGCACGCAGGGGCACAGTCATGAAAATCTCTTACCATAACCTAAGACCTCCCGGGACCAAGAAGGCGAGGGACCACAGTGTTGGGACACATCCAGGCCAACTAGCATAACAAAGTCCAGAAAGACAGTGTTCCACATCCTGCTTTGGTGAGTAGCAACTGGGGTCTTGAAAGTTTGTGAGTAGCCATCTAAGTTACAACTATTGGTTTCATCCCGTCCAGAGCACAAAGAGTGAAGCTAACTGAAGACTCAAGGAAACAATGAGTCCAAAGGACCAATGGCTCACGTGAACTCCAGCCTCCACTAGCCTGAGACCAGAAGAACTACACGGTGCCCAGCTACCACACCTGACCACTCTGACCAAGACCACCATAGAAGGGACCAGGTAGAGTGGGACAAAAAGAACAAAATCCAAATTCATGAAAAAGACCAGATTTACTGGACTGATTGAGACTGGTGGAACCCCCAAGACTATCTATGGCCCTAGACACCCTTCTAACTTAGAACTGAAGCCACTCCCAGAGATCACCTTTCAGCCCCATAAAAGACAGGCCTAGACAGTGAATTCTAACACTAGGAGGAACATGGCCCTCAGAGCAACCAACTCTACTATACCAAGAGGGCAGCATCCACCCAAAAGCAAAGTTAAGAAGGCAGGAAGGGGCAGGAGACCCCAAGGTGGAAATGGGGAGAAAGCTGACACCCTGTGGGGACTGCTGCGAATGTCACAGAACCATCTGAGTATAACTGCTGAACGGGACTCATTCGCTCTGTAAACTTTACCTGAACCACAAAAATATTTTTTTAAAAAAAAGAAGGGAACAGCTCAAAATAAAACTTAACTCGAATGATACAAAAATACAGATTTCTTTTATACTGAGTTGGGGAACATTAAATTATTTTTCAAAATGTGTTCTTGGTAGAAACTCAAGTTCACAAATAATGAAAAAGTGTGACCCCAACCCTCAGAGATGACCACTTCTAATATTTTCTAGTCCCTTTGCTGTGCATACAAATACATAGATACATAGAGAGATGCACGTACATATACACATACAAATATACACACATATAACCTATTAAACACACTCATGGTGCAGGACCAGGCAACAGTGTTGTTGTTATACACAAGGCTGCCAATTTATTAGAAATGGGTTCACCCTTGAGAACATGCCGAGTGAGACTTGTCACAAGAGGACCAGTATCGTATGATCCCAGTTACATGAACTCTGGAACAGGCGAGTGTAGAGACCAAAGCTTACCAGGCATCACCAGGGGTGCTAGGAGGGAGGGGAGAAGGGCCCTGTGCTTACAGGGGCACTGAGCTAAGGGTGATGGTCATGGTTAAACAACACGATGCACAAAAGTAATGTCACATGAACTGAACATGTGAAGACTGTTGAAATGCCACATGTTTGTTCCATACATGTTTACCACAATGGTTATTATCAGGTGCTGCCAAGTTGATTCTGACTCATAACCCCATGTGACACAGTAGAACTGCCCCATACGGTTTTTAGGCCATAACCGTTATGGGCACAGGTCACCAGGTCTTTCTCTTGCAGAGCCACTGGTGGGTTTGAACCCACCACCCTTTCAGTGAGCAGACCAGGGCTCAACCGTTGCATCCCCGGGGCTCCTTATTTACCATGATAAATTTTTTTTTCAAAGAAACTCAAATGACAATAAAAACACCCAACATAAAAAATGGGTTCACACTGAGACTATGGCCCCTAGCTGCCCTTCAGGTCTGGAATTGAACCCACAACTGTGGTTTCCAGCCAAACAAAGTACAGGCATGTGAGTTAAACATTTACCTCAAGCAGACACATGCCCTGGAGAGAACAATCATGGGAGAAGGAAGGGCTGCTTATGCACAGGGAGACAGCTCAGGGGGCAGGAGAGCATGGAGGGATGGACACTGAGAAGAGGTAACTATGGGGAGGAAGTGGGAGGGGAGCTGTTGCATTGTGGTAACCTGTGGTCAATTGTCATGAGACAAAGTATATGTGAACTGCTGTATGGAAAGTGAATTTGCTTTGTAAATCTTCACCCAAATCACAATAAATAATAATAATAAAAAAATGGGTTCACATGACATGTACTGTTTGAACTTACTCTTTTCACTTAATTATATATTATAATCTTCTCTCCATGTCATTTAAATATTTGTCTGTATCACACAGTCCTAATGATGTGTAGAATCCTGTCACTGGAGATGCTGTAATTTGTTCAACCAATTTTTTGTTGCTCAGCATGAAGGTCTCTTATGATATTTCACTATTAAAGAGCCACCGTCTTGTCCTTATACTTCACACTTGAGGATGATGGGTTCTTCACATGGGTTGTCTACATGGATTTTCACATGGAGCACTTACAGAAAAATGAGGCAGAGTCAGTCTCCATGAGCATGTGGGTGTCCTCTCTGCTCACCTTTTTATCCTAACTAGCTGTCACAATGTCTTTAACCCACTCCCCTTTTTTAAAATCTGCACGTGTGCCTGGATGTGAGGGATCATAGTTCAGTCATTACTGAGAAAATGGGTGAACTTCCCATGTGCCCAATAATGGTCCCACCTGGACCACTTACACCTATAAAACTAAAAAATAAACCAAACCCACTGCCATTGAGTCATTCTCACTCATAGGGACCCTAGAGGACAGAGTGGAACTGCCCCACAGGGTCTCCAAGGCTGTCAATCTTTATGGAAGCAAAGCCCAAACCACACCCACTGCTGTGGAAGTCGATCCAACTTAGAGCGCCCCTAGGGGACAGAGTAGAACTGCACCACGGGGGTTTCCTAGGCTGTCAATCTTCACAGAAGCAGACTGCCACATCCCTCTCCAGCAGTGCAACTGGTGGGTTGAAACAGCCAACCTTTTGGTTATCAGCTGAATGCTTTAACCACTGTGCCATCAGAGTTCCTTAATTATGCCTATATATGTGTTTAAATATTTCTTAATTATCTCTCAAATTATATTTATTCTTCTTCCTCTGTTTAGGGAATCATCCTGTGGGAAAATTAGAGAGCATTTTGTACCACAAGGATTAATGTTAATTAGCTTCTCAGAGTTCGCAAAGCATCACAGCTCCAAAGAGGTTCAGAAAGTGATCCCTTCCGTATGCAACTCAAGGAGCAGATTTACAGAAATGTCCGTGGGTGCATGAGAGTAGGGCTGAGTGGATGCAGTGCTATACATTCCTCTCTTGGGACCGAGGTTGGAGCTGGCTGCCTTGACAGACCATTACAATCAGCCTACAGGGCTGAGACTGTTCTCCTCGCCTGGAGACACAGGGTTCAGAACAGTGTTTTATAACACTAAAAACCCAGGGCAGATTGGCTTAAGGAACAGAAGAAATGTATTGGCTCACCTCATCAAAGTGACCACAGCTTCAGGTGTGGCTGGTTCCAGGAACTCAGTCACAGCAGAATGGTAGGAAAGGGGTATCACTAGCCAGAATGAGGTCACATGGGCCAATCCCTGGACCAATCATATGGAATATGCTAATTGGCCAAGCCTTGGTCACATCCCAACCCTGGCGCTCAGGGGAGAGCAGCCCTGTCCAAAACACATGGCCTGAGAATGGGAAGGGGCAGGTCCCCCATAGAGAATGCGGATGCTGCTTTCAGAAGATGGGAACATTAAATGTCAGGGCGTCAAAAGTGGCAGATGTCTACTGTACGCAGACTCCAGGTGAAAAACAGATTAGGAAAGAACTCTGCTCCATCGATGAGGGGATGGCCCCCCGACTCTGCCATTCCCAGTTCACTTAGCAGGCAGACACTGAGCTGAAGGTGGTGTGTCTGCCTTTAAGTTTGTTTTTTACAAACTAATAAATGTGGTTGCATTTCCTGAAGTGTGACTGCACTGAGCAGGGCCTGTGCTTTGAACCCCAGAGCTGGGCTACCCTCGTTTCTCCCAGTCCACACCTCTGAGAAAGGCAGGTGAGAGTGACTGAACACATAAGCAGCATCCTGAAGATAAGCACAAAGCAGAGTGTTGGCAGGGAACTCGCCAGGCGGCTTTTTCTGGTCCAAGTGTCCTCACTGGGCTCCCATGCCTCACAGGAAGAACCAGCCAGCTGCCATCAAGCGAATGCTGGCTCTTGGCACCCCCTGTGTGTCAGAGGACGGCTGCGCCCCATGGGGTGCTCAGTGCCTGATTTTCCGGAAGCAGGTCACCAGGCCTTTCTTCTTGCAGTTTGCAACCAGGCCCGTTGCCCATCTGCACCAGCCAGGGGCTCACGAAGGAGGACGCCAGCACTGGTATAGCAGCCAGTGTGCCAGCTGTGGATGGTCTTCAGCGTCTGATCAACTGAACATGACCTCATCTTTCCGTTCATTGAGGCCTCCCAATGTGACAGCCCACTGAATCACTGCAGCAAAACCGGATGGGGTGTTTTTATCCCCCATTCACAGATGAGAAAACGGAGCTCGGAGGGTTTGATCCATTTAGGCCAAGTCATTCAAATGGCAGAGTCGGGATATGAACCTAGATCTAGCTGCCCCCAAGCCATCCCTCGGCCACCATAGCACTCTTCCTCTATCTCTTCCAAGAGCCCTTCTTGATGTCAAGACCAGAGTTGACCACCAGGACAGAACTCTCTTGCTCTCTAGGTCACACCCACTTCTCAAGAGTTGCCCTCTGAATGACTTGCTGGGCTCAGGACCATAGTCTCAGCGGACACTAAGGTCAACTGGCATAACATAGTTCACAAAGGCAGTGTTCTACATCCTACTTTGGTGAGAAGCTAATGGGGTCTTAAAAAGCTTATGCACAGCCACTGAAGGTGCAACTATTGGTCTCTCCCTGTTCGGAGCAGAGAAGAGTGAAGAAAATCAAAGACACAAGGAAACAATTAGTCCAAAGCACTAATGGACCACGTGAACCCCAGCCTCCATGACCCTGAGACCAGAAGAGCTAAATGGTGCGTAGCTATCACTGCTTGCTGCTCTGAAAGGGATCACAATAGGAAGTCCTGGATAGAATGGGGCAAAAATGTGCAACAAAACTCAGACTCATAAAAAAGACCAGGCTTACTGATCTGAGAACCAGTAAGATGGTTCTTACTGGTGGAACTCTCAGGACTATGGCCTTTGGTCACCCTTCAAGCTAGGAACTGAACTCACCCCCATGGCTCAAGTTTTAGCCAAATGACAGGCCTGTAAGCAGAACAATAACACCAGAGAGGTGTGCATGCCTTAGATCAACCACGTGAGATCAAAGGGAGCTTTGCCCAGAGCTTAGAAGGCAAGAAGGGACAGGAAAAAAGAATGAAGGAAGTGGGAAGAATGCTGTTACATTGTGGAGATTGCAATCAATGTCATGAAACAAAATGTGTATGAATTGGTGAATGGAAAACCAATTTGCTCTGTAAACTTTCACCCAAATCATAATGAAAAGTTAAAACCATAAAAAAAAAAAAAAAAAAAAAAAGAGCTGCCCTCAAACCAGCTCTCTCCCTAGTGTGGACATATAGCTGTTAACTATGGAAAATTTTAACTTCTTCCATTTGCACTTGAACAGGACATAACAACCTGAGCTTTAGGATGGGTGGTGGAACCACAGGCACAGAACCTGACTGGCTGGGAATCAGGGACCTGCTAAACACCCTCAAATCACCGCCATGAAAATGCATGTGCGTTGAAGATGCCAAAGCGCTGAGCTTTGCAGCAGCCGCAGGCATCCCTGACACTTCTTCTGGGCTGGGGTGCCACTGAGCTTATGAAAGGCAGCAATTAAAGTCCCCCTGGGTATAGGATCCCTGGAACCACACCATCTAAATTTCATCGCTATCATCTCCTTGACATTTACAAATTCATAATGTATAATGAACTAACCTGAAAGTGGGAATCTTTTATTAATTGCATAAATCAGAGCGTGTAACTGAAAAATGAATACATAAAACAAACAAGGTTGAGTTTGCAGACCTCAAATAACCTGGCTGTGGCAGAAGCCTTCACACATAAGACTTCTTGGGATTTGAGGACTGGGCCAGAGGTTAATATGGCTCTTAGAGAGGGCAATGGTTTCCCCTCATCATGCATGAGTCACCCAGGAATGATGAGACTTCCAAGACCAGTCAGTCCCTGAGTTGGACATGCCTGTGTGCCCTGAAGCCCCAAGATATATACATCAAGATACTTGGCGACACTCAAAGACATGCAATTTTCCAGGACTCTGGAGGATCTGACATCTTTCAAAAGGCAAATTCCTGCCTCTGTCCATCACCACCACCAGAAGCACCACCACCATATCACCACCATAATCACCAACACGATCACCTCCATTGCCTCCATCACCACCATCATATCACCTCCATCACCATCACCACCACCATTACCTCCATCACCTCCACCACCACCATCATCATCATCCCCAACACCATCACCACCACCATCAGTACATCCATCACCTTCATCACCATCATCATCATTCCCAACACCATCACCTCCATCATCACTGTCTCTGGGTCTCTGGAATGGTCACTATCAGCACATTCCAGGGCTAGACACGAGATCATCTGGTGCCTTCCCCACCCATGTTTTCTCATTTCATACTAATCTCAAAGGAAACAAATCTGAGTCACATGATATACATTCTACCCTTTGTAAATGTGAATCCTGAGAGAATTTAGAGAGGTGGGATGTGACAGAGGTGGAGGAAACTCCAGCCTGAGCCACCCCTGTAGCTAGCAAATTGAAAGGACTGTTTAGTCTAGGCCTTGAATTTGTGGACCTGGGGTAAGGAGGAGAAGACACTCTGGACAGAGCCTCAGGGACAGTCACGGGGAAATGAAGAAACAGTGTATTCTAGTTCTATAAAACAACTGAGGGCCTTTTATTGGTCAGCTATCGTCACAATAATGCTTTTTAACAAACACCTCCAATTCAGTGGCTTGAACAATAATTTATTTTTGCTCATCCATCTGCAGTTTGGCTGAGGATCAGCTGACCAGGCTGGTCTCAGCCAGACTTATCTCCAAGCTGTGGGTTGAGTCCAGGTGTGCTTCATGCCTCTCTTATCCTTCTTGGACCAGCAGATCAGCCATGGCATGGTCATCACAAGGCAATGACAGAGCACAAGAGGGCAAGCCCAACCACACAGGTGTAATTCAAGGTTCTGCTTACGTCGTATCTGTTCATATCCCACTGGCCAAAGCATGTCAGGTAGCCAAGTACAAAGTCAAGAGATGGAGAAGTACACTCTGCCCTTCCCTCCACTTCCACCATCACATTTCCTTCTTCAAACCCTGATCCTCCTGCCTCCCTCTTGTAAGGATCTGTGTAACTATATTAGGTCCACGTGGGTAATCTCCCCATCTCAAGATCCTTCACTTAACCACATCTGCAAAGTCCATTTTGCAGAAGGAGCTGCACCATCACATGGTAAAAGTGTGGATACAGGGAGGGATAAAAAATTTGGAACAATAGCACAATGTACCACAAACATAGAACAGAAAGTAACGAGAAAAGTGGCTTAATTAGCATAACAGAGTACACAAAACATTGTTCCACCTCCTACTTTGGCGACTAGTGACTGGGGTCTTAAAAGCTTGCAAGCTCATATAGTACTGTGTTGTCAATGAAGGCAAACATGGGTATATGGATGGATAGATCGGTGGACATGCT
>NW_006921635.1:653905-662388 GCF_000298275.1 Orycteropus afer afer
TTGAACATTTACCTCAAGTAGATACACTCCTTGGAGAGAACAATCATTGGAGAAAGAAGGGCTGCTTATGCACAGGGAGACAGCTCAGGGGACAGGAGCCCATGGAGGAATGGACACTGGGAAGAGGTAACTGTGGGGAGGAGGTGGGAGGGGAGCTGTTGCATTGTGGTAAACTGTGATCAATGTCATGAGACAAAGTATATATGAACTGCTGTATGGAAAGTGAATTTGCTCTGTAAATCTTCACCCAAATCACAATAAAATAATAATAATAATAATAAAAAGCTTGCAAACTGCCATCTAGATGCAATGATGGGTCTCTCCTCGTCCAGAACAAAGAAGAATGAAGAAAAACAAAAATTCATGGAAACAATTAGTCCCAGTGACTGGTACACCATCTGATCTTCAGCCTATACAACTATGAGACCAGAAGAACTAGATGGTTCCTGGCTACCAATGTCAACTACTTGGAAGGGGATCTACAAAGGAGATCCTGGATAGAGACGGAGAACAATGTGGAACAAAACTCAAAATCATTTGGAGAAAAAAATGGGGGGGGAGGGACCAGGTTTGCTGGTCCGATAGAGCCTGGTGGAACCACTGAGACTATGGCCCCTAGCTTCCCTTCAAGTCTGGAACTGAACCCACTCCTGTGGCTTCCAGCCAAACAAAAGACAGGCATAGGAGTTGAACATTTACCTGAGGTAGACACACTCCTTGGAGAGAACAATGATGGGAGAAAGAAAGGCTGTTTATGCACAGGGAGACAGCTCAGGGGGCAGGAGTGCATGGAGGAATGGACACAGGGAAGAGGTAACTATAGGGAGGAAGTGGGAGGGGAGCTGTTGCATTGTGGGAAATTGTGGTCAATATCATGAGACAAAGTGTACATGAACTACTGTACAGAAATTTAATTTTCTCTGTAAATTTTCACCCAAATCACAATATAAATAAATAAATAAATAAAAGTACAAAAAAAAAAAAAGAAAAAGAAAATCCTATGGATCACAAAAAGAAAAAAGAAATACATTGCAAGGAACTGGACTACGTGACAGTGGCGTCTTGCTCAAAACCCACAAGGCAGGTGATCAAGAAAGCGACCTGCAACTCTGCAGCAAAAGCAGGAGCCACTATCCACAGAAAGAATTTCTTCATCTCCAAGGAAGCCTCAATGTACCTAGAGGCTTTGGGCAAATAATATATATGTTTGATGCTGAACATCTGCTTTCCTTCTGGGAGTCTGAAATTTTTCTACATGCAGGCAGAGGGTGCCAACGTAACCAAGCCCAGTAAAACCTTGGTCACTGAGTAGTCTATAATAAGCTTCCCCAGTAGCCCTTGGACAAGTTCCTGCAAATTGACGTTGAAGGAATTTAATACGTCATGTGTGTTCCAAGATCGGAAATTTGTGCCTGGTTTCAACTTCACCCCAGGTGCTTTTTTCCTTTAATCTTTTTACTTTGTATTCTTTCACTGTAAAAATGATAGTCATGGTAAACCATGTAATCCTCAGCCTATTTGACTATGAGACCAGAAGAACTAGATGGTACCCGGCTACCACTGTCAACCACTCAGAGGGGGATCTGTGGAGGAGATCCTGGATAGAGAGGGAGAACAATGTGGAACAAAACTCAAAATCATTTGGAAATTAAAAAAAGGTGGGGGGGGACCAGGTTTGCTGGTCTGATAGAGCCTGGTGGAACCACTGAGACTATGGCCCCTAGCTGCCCTTCAGGTCTGGAACTGAACCCACACCTGTGGCTTCCAGCCAAACAAAAGACAGGCATATGAGCTGAACATTTACCTGAGGTAGATACACTCCTTGGAGAGAACAATGATGGGAGAAAGAAAGGCTGTTTATGCACAGGGAGACAGCTCAGGGGGCAGGGGTGCATGGAGGGATGGACACAGGGAGGAGATAACTATTGGGAGGAAGTGGGAGGGGAGCTGTTGCATTGGGGTAAATTGTAGTCAATGTCATGACACAACATGTGTGTGAACTGCTATATGGAAAGTGAATTTGTTCTATAAACTTTCACCTAAATCACAGTAATAATAATAATAAAAAGATAGTCATGAAAAAAAAAGTGGCTTACATAAGATCAAACTGATGCTCTCTCTCATATTCAGTAAGTCCAGAAGTGGCAAGTATACAGCTGATATGGTGCTTGATACTGTCAGGAACCCAGACTTTCTATTTGTTCCACTGTACTTGACCTCTATTCCCCTAATCACCTCATAGCCCAAAACGGCTGCTGAGTTCCAGCCATCACATTCAAATGTCAGCCAGCAGGGAAGCAAGCACAAGAGGACATGACCCCACCATTTAAACACAGTTTCTGGAAGTGGCACACAGAGAGTGTCCAGGGGTCTACCACCCAATCACCCTAGGAAGGTATCTCAGGGGTATCGCCTCCTGTGTCTTCAGGAATGAGCAAGTGCCCCTTAAAATCTAATGCAGACCATTCAACCCAGGGTGACGCACCCACATACTCTGAGTAGCAAATGCATCCCTTGGAGCAATTGACCACAGGGCACCAGAGGGGTACCATTCACACGGAGGAAATGCAGGACAAACAGGAGTGCATAACTGTGAGGGGCACAGGGGGAGGGTTACCGGACAGGGAGGGGAGGAGACTGGGTTGGGGTTGAGCATGGTAAATGGAGTGAAACTAAATGTACACGTAATGTTGAATATAAAACAAACTCTTAAAATAAAAAAATTTTAAAAATTAAGTAAGGGAAACAATACTATTTACAATAGCTCTACTAAAAAGATAAACTATCAAGAAATAAACCTTACCAGAGACACAAAAGACCTATACAAAGAAAAAAAAAAAACTAATTGGAATGAAAAAAATTCACATAATTTTGTGAAGTCCCCACTATGTGGAAGGCACCACCCATGAATTACTTCACCGAGTCCTACCTATGCAGTAGGTATGTCTGATCTATCCCCAGTCTGACAATGAGGAAAAGGAGGCCTAGAGAAGTTAAGTAACCATCTTCAAATCACACAGCTAACAAGTATGGAAGAGCCAGGATTCAAAGTCCAGCCCCTCTCTTTCCACTCCCAACTAGGTAGACTGCTCCCATCTCATATGGACAGAGCAAGACATTCCACCCCTAGCTGTGGGTGATTTGAGCAAGTCAACAGCCATGGACTGACTCTGAGTCAGGGATCCATGGCCAAGGCCACCTGCAAGAGTCCCATCATCCCCCAGGGCCACCTTGGATGGTGCCAGGAGCCCTCTCCCTGTTGAAGTGAGGCGTAATTTCCAGGGCTCTTCGAGAGAGTGCATGCCGCTAAAAGGAGAGGCTGTAAACACTAAATATAACCGCTTGAAGTGGTGCTGTCAGCTCCTAGCAGAACGGAGGCCCTGGTTATATAACAAGGCTGCCTAGAGAAGGAAGGCTTGTGCCTGTTCAGGTTTTTCAAAAAAAAAAAAAGGAAAAACAGATACAGAACATTAAAACTGTCCTCCTCTGACCCTATTCACTCATATTCCTTGGGCAGATGTTCAGTGAGCCCCGACTGTGAGCCAGGCGTGTCGCAGTCACCGAGAACCTGACAAAGAATCCAACAGACAAGTTCCCTGCCTGGGTGATGCTGCCATGCTAGTGGGGGAGACAGACCACAACAGAAGTAAACTGTGTAGCAGGCCAGCTTGGGGGTTGGGGTGAGAAACTTCTGCAGACGGACAGCGATGAGGGTCACACGACACGGTGAATATCGTTAATGCTATTGAGTTGTTCACTTAAAAATGTTAAATGGAAAATTTTTTTATTATCTATATATGTTACCATAATAAAGTATATTTGAAAGCTGCAAAAAAAAAATGTATGGAGCAGGTCAGATGAAAATAAGTGCAAAGAAGAGAAGTAAAAGAAGTGCAGAAAGCGGTTTCGTGTGGAAGGGGATGGTTTCTAACAGGAGGGAAGCGGAAAAGCCTGCACTGAAGAGGTGACATCTGAGCAGTGACTTAAGGGGCTTGGGGAATGAGCCCGTCGGGCAGTGGAACAGAAGGTGCAAAGGTCCTGAGGTAGGACTGTGCCAACACTGACAAGGCACACATGGAGACCCAGAGCCGAGATAGAGCCACCAAAGCCACAGAAAGACAGCGTCCCGCAACCACAAAACAAAAGCTGTAGCTACTCACAAACAGATGTATGTGGGTTGGCAGACGTGGGGGGATGGTTTCTGATGGGGGACAAGAGTGAGGGAGGAGACAGTTGAGTATAATCTCTGGGACTGTGTTGTGATGGCTTTCCCTCCTGTGATTGGGTTGTTATGAGGTAGAGTAGACATTAAGGGAGACTCTTGTGTGTGAGCCCTTAAAAGAGATGGAGCTCCCTCTGCAGGGAGACACTGGAGGCACGAAGGACTCCTCACAAGATGCTGGAGTGCTGGCCTTGAGGAGGGGGGCACATGAGAAGGAATCCATGTGGCCTCTAGGAGCTAAGAGTGGCCCTTGGCTGGTAGCCAGAAAGGAAACAGGGATCTCAGTCCTATCACCACAGGAACTGGGTCCTGCCACAAACACAGAAGCTTGAAAGAGGCACTGGGCTCCAGATTGCAGCCTTGTAAGACCCTGAGCCGAGAACCTAACCCCACCATGCTCAGCTCCTGAACTACAAACTGTGAGCAAACAAATGGGTGCTATTTTAATCCTCTGTGTGTGGGGCTATTTGTTACTCAGCAATGGAAAACTAATGCACACTCATTAAATATTGTTGAGCACCTACTATGTGCCAGGCCTGTTAGGTGGAAGAGACACAGCCATGGCCCAGACAGACAAGGTCCCTGACTACATACAGTTGACATATGTAAGAAGACAATGGGCAAGGAGACAAAAATTAACAAGGTCACGGCAGAGACAGAGGTAATGCTGATCCCTCAGAAATAGGGCCCCAGGGGTCAGGACACCAGACTGAGCTGTGACAGCCACTTCTCCAGCCATCGAGGCCCATGCCAGTAAACCACCCCCAATAGGTAGACCTCATTGGGAAGGCCCAATCGCTTTCCAAAGCCCTGTGTGATTTGACCTGGTCCCCCTCCGACCTCATCTCCTACCA
This sequence comes from Orycteropus afer afer, assembly GCF_000298275.1. Lineage (NCBI taxonomy): Eukaryota > Metazoa > Chordata > Mammalia > Tubulidentata > Orycteropodidae > Orycteropus > Orycteropus afer. The sequence goes on from NW_006921635.1 coordinate 658,982, forward strand.
GAGTCTCCCTCACTCCTTGTGCTGCAGCCACTTGGCCTTCCTTCTCTTCCTCAAACATTCCAGGCTTGTTCTCACCACAGGGCCTTTGCACTGCCTGTTCCCTGGGCCTAGAACACCCTTCTCCAGCTCGTCACATGGTAGCTTCTTCTCATCACTCAGGTTTCTCCTGATTTCTCAGCTTAGAGAGACCTTTGCTGACCAGCCATCTAAAGAAGCCCTTTCCACTTGTTCATCCCTTTACCCACCACATGTTAGTCTCTCCATAGCATGCCTCATTTTCATAAACCGTTGGAGGTAATCGTTTCCTTGTTGATGGCTTATCTCCTCCTCTAGAATATAAGCTCCTATACTGCAGAAGCCTGGCACGTGGTGAATACTCAATAAATATCTGTTGACTGAGTGATGGGATGATTCCTCTGATCAGTCAGTGGTTGTTTTTATTTCTTCCAAGGGGAAAAAAAAAAAAGCAGTGAGAAAGGAATAATTCACAGAAAAATGAAAATCCTAAGCAATAGCCAGACAGCCATTTGCATAATGACAAGCATCTGATTTTTAATATAATTCCACCTCCAAAGTGAAATGTTAGTTATTCAAATGCAGCCAGGGCCCATGAAAGGGCTCAAATAAACAGAAGCGACAATCACAAGGCTAGAAATCAACATCCTTCAGTGGCTGTTTCCCTTCCTTGCAGAGCAATCTCCGTTTCTGCCAGTACGAACTTGCCAGTTATTCCGGGCACTCTTCGCTGTCTGTTCCAACACTTATTCCCAACTTCCTTCCCCTGCTGTATCAGGAGGAGGAAAGTGAAACACTCATTTTCCCAGACTTTCTCACAGAGCTACCTCTGGCCAGTAAGATGAAGTGGGGTCTGGGAACGCCTTTGCCTATCTGAAAAAGGAGCAGGCCCTATCCCTTCTTCCTGCTTGCAATGTGGTCGTGATGGCTGGAGTCACAGCAGTCATCTTGTAACCATGAGAAGGCCAAAAGAGTCACAGAGAGTTTGGCCCTTACATCCTTGAGCAGTTTTACCATTGCCCATAGATAACAACCTTTAGAATTACTGATACACAAGAGAAATAAATCCTTATTAAGCCATGACAGTGACGTTTTCTATTGTTTACAAGAAAAAAAAAATAAAATTCTTACTGATATACCAGCTATATGGGTTCAGACAGCTCCACATAAGTAAAACAAAAGTTTGTCTTTTGCCAAAGCAATTTTATACCCATAACTTTACCCCATCATTACAACCCCCCCTGACAGCTTGGATGGGCAGAGCTTCAAGTCCCAATTTGTCACATGGAAAGACTGGGACTCAGCGAGGGGAAATGATTTGCCAACCATCACACAGCTCACTCCTGGACTTCCGGAGTCCCAGCCCAACTCGTAGAAAGACAAGAATCAATGATATAAAACAGGATCCTGGGGAAGCTCAAAGAAACCCAGAAAGAAAAGCTTCACCATCAGTCTCTGCCTCACAGCTTCAGGCCTGGGAAGAACTGTGGAAACCCGTGTAGAATCCCAGGACCCAAGTGGCCTAGTGTCCAAACAGTGTCTGGCCGTGGTAACGCGGTGCGTCAACCGAAAGCTGTCCCAGAATAACTGAAAGCCCTCATCTGCATTTCTGGAACACCCATAAAGGAGATACATGCTCCACAGAAATCTTTCCTAAATTCCCCTTTCTTCCTCATCCACTTCCCGCACACATCACACCTCCTCTGTTGCTCTGAATTCTCCCCCATGTCCCCTCCCAGGCTGCCCTGTCCTTCCTCCTGTTTGAGCGGCCACTTGATAGACAGCTCCACATCCACGCTTGCTTCTCCGCCACGGGCCCTGGAAACACGGCCGCTGTGCCAGTCGGGTAGAGGACGCTGGGCTGACACTGCCCGGCTACAGAGGTAGGAAAACGCTTCCCTCGCGGGTTACAGCTCGCTCCTCTCAGAGCAGAGCCCGGCAGCGCTTACCCAGCAGCACCCTCGCCGTGCTCTCCTCACGCAGACGTGATTTCCAAGATGGCCGCCCACTACCTCAGGCTCCACGGCCACACTACCCGGCAGCCACTACTGCGGTGGCTGCAGCGCCCCCAGGCCTCTCTCCTCTCCCAGCAGGCAGCTTGGGCTGCACATCAGGCCCCCAGCTGGCGGGCAGGTCCTGGGGGGCAGCTCTGTCCCCTCAGCGCCTCTGGCAACGGCGACCAGCAGCGGCCCTCCCCTACCACGAGTGTCTTCAGCACCAGCGGACTGTGCGCTCTTGCAGGTGCTTCTTCTTCTTCAAAAGAGTCTGAATCTCAACCTTGGGGCACAGCAGGGGGCAGGGGCTCACCTAGGTCTGTCCATCACCCTCAGCCAAGAGGTACTGGCTACTCTTTGTACCTGCTGCTTCTGGACCCTTAGAGGCGTCTTTTACCCCGATCAGAGTTGTGGGTGGTGGCAAACCCCAAATGATTCTGGGGACCCAAGGAGAGGCTCCTGTGCCCAGCTGGTTGCACAAGGCTCTGGGAAGGCCTCAGGACCCCGAGAGGAATCTGATGTAAAACTGTCAGGCAGCAGGACCCCAAGGCTGTCTCACAGAGATCCCCAGGCTCCTTTGTGGTAGAAAATCGCTGAGCACCACCGTGCTCCACACGCACGTGGACTGGCCACAGGCAGCCATGGAGTCTCTGGGCATGGAGGGGCCCAGCGAATGGGAGGAAGGCATGCCTCTGTGGGATCCACAAGCCTGGGGACCCAGGACCAGGGGTACCCCAGACATCCTAGTTCTCACTGACTGACAGGTGTCCCCAAAAAATAAAAGTCAACTTGGCTGGGCCATGAGTCTCAGTATTAGGTAATTATCCTCCATTTGTGATCTGATGTAATTATCCTATGTGTTATAAATCCTCACCTCTATGATACTAATGAGGTAGGATAATGAGACCAGATGCAGTCCACAGGATTAAGTTATATCTTGAGTCAGTCTCTTTTTTGTTGTTGTTCTTGTATTTCCTGGAGTTCGCTTGTTTTTGTTTTCCTTTTAAATTTTATTGTGATTTGGGTGAAAGTTTACAGAGCAAATTCATCTTCCATACAGCAGTTTACATATACTTTGTCTTAGGACATTGACTGTAATCCCCCACAAATCAACAGCTCTCCTCCCACTTCCTTCCCATAGCCATCTCTTCCCTGTGTCCTTCCCTCCATGCACTCCTGCCCCCTGACCTGTCTCCTGTGCATACGCAGCCCTTCTATTCTCACATGATTGATCTCTCCAAGGAGTGTATCTACCTAATGTAAACGTTCAGCTTGTATGCCTGTCTATTGTTTGGCTGGAAGCCACAGGAGTGAGTTCAATTCCAGACCTGAAAGTCAGCTAGGGGCCATAGTCTCAAGGGTTCCACCAGGCTCTATCAGACCAGCAAACCTGGTCCC
>NW_006921635.1:664666-670429 GCF_000298275.1 Orycteropus afer afer
CACATATGGTTAGGTAAGTTGCCCAAAGTCACACAGGTAATGTGGCAGAGCCAGGATTCAAACCTAGGCAGGCTTACTCCTGGTACAGGTTGAATTGTGTCCTCTCACCGCCCCCCCCCCCATACTTTGGACATATCATCAGGAGAAGGACAGCATGCTCAGTTAAGTAGAGGGTCAGTGAGAAAAAGGAAGACCTCCATGAGACAGACTGACACAGAGGCTGCAATGATGGGCTCAGGTGTAGCAAGGACTTGGGAGGACAGCACAGGACTGGGCAGTGTTCCGCTCTGTTGTCCATGGGGTCACTGTGAGTTGGAGCCGACTTGATGGCACCTAACAACAACAACAGAAGATGCAATGAAGTTCTAACCCCTGTCCCTGTGATTGACTGTGATCTTGTCTGGGGATAAGGCTTTTCTTTTGTCATCAGTTATGTGAAAGGAGGTCTTACTAGAGGAGGGAGGAGCTCTGGTAGCATAGTGCCTAAGGCACTTGACTGCTAACCAGAAGGCTGGCAGTACAAACCCACCGGGAGCTCTGGTAGCATAGTGGCTAAGACACTTGCCTGCTAACCAGATGGCTGGCGGTGCAAACCCACCAGCCACTCCTCGGAAGAAAGGTTGGGCAATCCTACTTCTGTAGTGATAATGCCTCGGAAACCCAAGGAGGGGTCACTATGAGTCGGGTTTGACTCGATGGCACATAACAACAACAACAACAACAAACCCACCAGCCACTCCTCTCGGAAGGAAGATGGGGCAATCTACTTCCCTAGTGATACTGCCTCACTATGAGTCGGGTCCGACTCGACGGTACATAACAACAACAACTGGAGGAGGGTTGGTCCCAGTCTTAATCCCTTCTGAGTGGTGTTTTATAAAAGGAGAGGACAGACACAGAAGAAAGTCTCCCACGGGGGAACACAGCCTACAAGCCAAGAAACGCCTGGGACCACCAGAAGCTGCAAGAAACAAGGGTCGTCCCCTGGAGCCAACGAGAGAGCACGGCCCTGCTGACGTCCTGAATTCCCACTGCTAGCCGTCAGAGCTGCAAGACAGTACATCTCTGTTCAGGCCAGCTGCTCTGTGGAACTTTGTTATGGCCAGCCTAGGAGCTAGGACACCTGCTTTCCAACAGGGCGTGAGTGTGGGACAGAGCTGGGTCAGTCAGTGAGGCCTCTTGGTTTGGAACTAGGAGCTCCTGGCCCAAAGTTACAGCAACAGGGAGAAGCTACTCTAGTGACAGCAGCTATCCAGGGTTGGGGAGCAGGGCTGTGGGGTATTTGGCTCCGATGACCGCAGGGGTTCAGTGTTGGCAACGACAACCTCATGATTTTGGCTGGGATTCTCTGTCTGGATCTCCTCATTCATTTTTTTCAGTGTATTTTTACAGCTTCTCAGCACCTCTGCAAGCTTCCCCATTTCAGCAAATCCCCTTCAGCTTAAATTAGCTGGAGCCGGTCTTTGTTGCTCCCCTGCAGGTATCCTAACAGGTACAGCTCTGTTCAAGGAGCCCCTGGTGGTGCAGTGGTTTAGAGCTCAGCTGCTAACTGAAAATTTAGCAGTTCGAACCTCCCAGCTGTCCCATGGGAGCAAAGACCTGAGGAGTGGCTCCTGCCTGTAAAGATTACAGCCCAGGAAAACCCATCAGGCAGTTCCACCGCCATAGAGGGTCGCTGTGTGTCAGTCACCTCAACAGCCCACAGCTACATGACCCTGCTCAGGGCACAGCTGAGTGTGCGAGCTGAGCTCTGTGCCCCTGGGCCTAGAGCTGCTCAGAAAGGGATACCAGCCTGAGCTGCACACCTGTCCCACACCCAGGTAAACCCGTGTGCCCAAACTCTGCCTGCTACCAGGAAGGAACAAAGCTGTACGCCTAGGCCGGCTCTTATAGTCATATCTGTCCCCGTGCCAGGACTGTGGGCAGACAGTGTGGCTGTGACCAGATACCTCGGTCCAACCCAGATAAGGTTTGCTCACAGTTCATCATCATTAAGAATCAGCTCTGTCTCATTAGCACGCCAGGCTATCAACTCAAATCCGTCCCACCATCTGGAAGGGGCTCGCACTGACAGCACGGAGTCTGAATGGATGCTAGGAATGGGAACCGGCTGGAGTGAAAGACAGACAAACAGGGTGGAAAGACAGAATGAATGAATGATGAAGAGAGACACAGAAAGAAGGACACAGACAGAGACAGAGTGACAAAGAGAACGAAAAAGAGAAAGACAGAAACATGGAGAGAGGTAGACAGACAATGAAAAAGAGAAACAGATAAGAGACAGAGTAGGAGGGAAAAGGAGAGAGGCAGTGTGTGACAGAAAGAGAGATAGAGGAGAGACAGATAAACGACAGAGACAGACTTTCGAGAGGCAGAGAGTGACAGAGACCAAAAGAAAGGCTACAGAAAGCGAGTGACAGAGGAAAGAGACGCAGAGAGACAGCAGAGCAGGACAGAGTCAGGGAGACCCGAGACACAGGGAGGCAGAGAGATGGAGTGGGAGCACATGCCGGGAAGAACTTCACAGGCCACAGCTGCGTTCCCCTCTCTGAGGAATCGCAGATTCCCCCTTGAAGGGAGAGCCAAGCAGCCGCCTCCCTGGGAGCAGCCATCTTGCCATGTGTGAGGAGAGCTGGCCCATAGTTGATGCCAACACACAGAAAAGCAGCGCCCTCGGCGAGATGGAGAGCAGTAAGGACATTGTGTGAGGTCCTAGATCCATGCTTGAGGTCCATTTTTGGTCTTTCCAACTGCATCACCAATAAAGTCTTATTTCCCTTAAGCCAGGTGAATTAGGTATCACTTACGCCTAAGGCATTTGACTGCTAATCAGAAGACTGGCGGTTCAAACCCACCAGCCACTCCTCAGAAGGAAGGTTGGGCAATCTACTTCTGTAATGATACAGTCTCGGAAACCCAAGGAGGGGTCACTATGAGTTGGATCTGACTTGACAGCAGTCAAGGTTTTTTTTTTTTTTTTTTTGGTTTATACTCCAGAGAAACTAATATACTTAGTCAAGCTAACCTCTTTGGGCTCCATAAATGAATATTTTAGTTGATGAAATCTTGTCAACACAGTGTCATGGACCAAATAGTCTCGGGAGGGGACCTCAGCCTGTCCATAGGGTGTTATGTTATGTGAGGCCTCTTGGTTTGGAACTAGGAGCTCCTGGCCCAAAGTTACAGCGAAAGGGAGAAGCTACTCTAGTGACAGCAGCTATCCAGTGGTGGGGAGCAAGGCTATGGGGTGTTTGGCTCCAATGACCGCAGGGGTTCAATGTTGGCAGTGACAACCTCATGATTTTGGCTGGGATCCATCATGATTAGGCCAATAACGACCACGTAAGAAAGCACTGTGATCTAGTTTCAGGGCAACTTTTAGAAAGCTGCCTTCACATTCCTAGCTCTAAAATACATTCAGGAGTCCCTGGGTGTCCAGACAGTTGAGTGCTTGGCTACTAATCAAAAGGCTGGAGGTTTAAACCTACCCAGAGGCACCTGGGAAGGCCTGTCAGTCTACAGCCACGGAAAACTCAATGGAGCTGTTCTGCTCTGGCACACATAGGGTCACCAGGAGTCAACTGGCCTTTTTAAAGAAACACATTCAGATACTGAACACAGAATTCTATCAAGAGTGATGGACAAATTCAGGAATGGAGATGACTAAACAACAAAATTAAATCGGGACGATGAAACATATTTAATGTCACTGAATTGTACATGTGAAGACTGTTGAACTGGAAATATTGTGTCGTCTATATATTTACCACAATTTAAAAAAATACATTCAGATATTAACAACTAAATGTACAAAAGCAATGTCTTTTTTCTTCATTGATAGCCTCCTGTTGGCTAAAGTGAATGATTATATTTTTTCAAATATATCTTTTCTCTGAGACTGTGATGGTTATGTGTCAACTTGGCTAGGCCATGATTCTCATGGTTTGGCAATTATGATTTAGCCATCCTCATGATGAGATCTGATATCCTGTAATCACCTCCATGATGAGATCTGGTGTGAGCAGCCAATCAGCTGAAAGGGAGTTTCCTCAAGGGTGTGGCCTGCTTCCGAGATGCATGGAATTCTGGGAAAGCTCTCTGGCTTTTGTGCTTCATCTGGATCCTGCACCTGGCTCATCATCATCTGACCTCCAGTTCTCTGCACTTGCACCAGTGGCCTGCTGCAATGTCTGCCCATTTTGGGACTGCTGCCACAGCCTGTGAGCCAGCATCCCGCCATCTTACTGGCCAATCTTGGATTCATCAGCCTCCTCCACCAAAAGCCCGCTATATCACCTGCTGATCTTGAGTTCATCTGCCTCTGCAGCTATGTGAGTCAGGAGAAGCCTCCAGCCTAACATCTGACCCACAGACTGGGGACATGACAGCCTCTACAACTGTGTGAGCCATTTCCTTGAGATAAGTATCACTTTCCCTCTCTCTCTCTCCCACCCTCTCTCTCTCTCTCTCTCTCTATATCTATCTATATAAGCTTCACTAGTTTTACGTCTCTAGAGAACCCAGCCTAAGACAGAGACTCAATAAAGCAATGTGATATAACAGGAGTATGGACTCTGGAGCCAGCTCCCTGGGTCTAAGCCTAGCTCCTTCTCTGTTTAGCTCTGTGACCTTGGGCTAGCCAATGTCTTTATCTGTAAAATAGGGGGAAAGATAGCACCCATCTCAGGGAGTTGACATGAAGATTAAATGAGTTGTGGAAATGTGCCCTAAACTACCACGTATAACTGTTAGATACAGTCGTCATCAACTAAAATATTTTTAGCACAGTCCTTAAACATTTCGATTTTTCCCAGCTTGACCTTGTACAAAAGAAAAGCTTGTCCTCTGTGCCCTGGGTGGAGCCAGGGAGCAAACTGAGGGCCAGACACCACCTCCATTTTGTCTGCCTCCGAGGGAAAAATATGCAAGCAAAGCCAACGTTCTATAGCCCAACTAGAGTGTCTTGCTCCAATTACATAATGCTAATTGCTGGCTTTGTGTTCCATTTGGCAACTTGTTGAAGTAATTGGACAAAATATAACTAATGAACAATTCTAATGAAGTTCATAATTAGGTCCTTGAAACACTTGATATGGAAAATGTTTCAGATGCTTTTAAAAAACTGTACCTCGGTAAGGTTAGGCAGATTCAGAAACTGGAGAAAGCTGAGTGGTTTCTCTCATTCAAAATGAGCAGAGTCCCCTCCAAATCATTATCCAAGTGACAACACTAGCTTCCCAGGGCTGATGAGTTGAGTAGAGTGAGATCCTGGATGTGAAGTGCCTAACTTGACGCTTGGCACAAAGTAGGTGTGCAAGAAGTATTAGTTCTCTTCCCTCCTGCCAGAGTCCCTGGGTGGTGCGAAGGTTAACACGCTCGGCCACTAACTGAAAGACCGGAGGTTCAAGCTGACCTGCAGCACCTCGGCAGAAAGGCCTAGAGATGAAAAACCATCCACTGAGAATCCTACAGAGGGCAGTTCAGCTCTGACACACATGGGTCACTGGGAGTCAGAGCTGACTTACCTCAACAGGTTTGGTTTGGTTGGTCTCTCCCATTGGGCAGGAAGCTCAGTGAGGGCAGGGATGTCATTCATTATTCTCTGCATTCTCTGAGACCTTGCCCAGGGGCCTGGCACACAATGGGGCTTTCAAAAGTGTAGCTACAACTATTTACAATAGCCAAAACATGGAAACAACCTAGATGTCCATCAACTGAGGAATGGATAACCAAACTATGGTACATACACACAATGGAATACTA
>NW_006921635.1:671999-673355 GCF_000298275.1 Orycteropus afer afer
AGCCTTCCCTCTCCACAGTGAACAATGCCAATACCTAAAGAGCAAGTTTGGACTGCTAATAGGAAGGTTGGTAGTTTGAACCCACCCAGTGCTCCATAGGACAAAAGACCTCACAATCTGCTTCCACAAAAATTACAGCCTAGCTCAGGAACCACATGTTCTAATTAATAAAATGAATGACAAAATGTGTTGTTTCACTTAAAAAAAAAAAAAAAGATTACAGCCCCTATGGGTAGGTCTGCTCTGTTCCAGAGGGTTGCTATAAGTCAAAATCATGTCAGTGATTTTTACAGATAGTAATTTTATAGTGGAGAACCCTGCAGACACCATCTTAGCCAGGTGATCAGAGTTAATGCTGCAGGTAATGGGACTAATCAATAGCGGGTGACTCCTGACATGATGCACCAGAAAGGACTCCCATCACCTCCGTGTGGACCTGCCCAAAGGTCGTAACTGAATCTGAAAAAAGGAACCATCACACAAACCCAAAATACAGGGCAGGCTATAAAGGGGCTAGGCTGTCCTCTTCAAAATACCAATGTCATGGAAGACAAAGACAGATTCAGGAAGAGCTCCAGATTAAAGGACACTAAAGAGAAGAGACAACTGAAAGCGTCTGATCTAGGACTTTGTTTAGTTATAAAGGGCTTTATTGGGACATTTGGCAGAAACTGAAAAAGGTTGGTAAATTATATAACAGTTTGTTTCAGCATTAATTTCCAGATTTTGATAGTTGTGTTGTGGTTATGTAAGAGAATGTCCTTGTTTTCAGAAAATACACAATGAAGGATTTAGGGATAAATGGTATCATATCTACAACTGACTCAAATATGAAAAAATATATACACATATGTATGTATGTATGTATATGTATGTAGAGAAAAAAGGATAAAGCAAACATATGATGTTAATATTTGGGTGAAGGATATCTGGGAAGTTTTTGTGCTATTCTTGCAACTTTAAGTTTTAAATTATGTCAAAAGAAAAAAAAAATTTAAACATTCTGGACACGTGCTTCCCAGTCTCCCTTTGCAGCTAGGGGTGACATGAGACAGTTCTGGCCGATGAATGAGAGGGGAAAGCTGCTGAAGATATTTTTGGGAAAAGCACTGCCCCCTGGTAAAATAAGAGAGGACTACAAAGAGAACTTCTTAATGCACTGGTCCACCCCTAACACCACCACCACCACTATTGGCACAGATGTGTGAAGATGTGGGCAGAAACACCCACCTTGTGGCCACAAGGATTAAGGCCAAGACACAAAGATGGTGCCCCTAGGCCTCATGTTGTTGCCCCACTTATGTACTCTTTGTCGTTGTTGTTGTTGTTGTTGTTGTGTTAGGTGTGGTCAAGTTG
>NW_006921635.1:673915-676644 GCF_000298275.1 Orycteropus afer afer
CCCAAGTAAAATTAAATCCTTGACAATTTCAATCTTTTCTCCATTTATCATGATGTTACTTATTGATGCAGCTGTGAGGATTTTTGTTTTCTTTATGTTGAGGTGTACTCCACACTGAAGGCTGTAGGCTTTGATCTTCAGCAGTAAGTGTATCAAGTCCTCTTTGCTTTCAGCAAACAAGGTTGTGTCATTCACACAGTGCAGGTTATCAGTGAGTTGCCCTCCAATCTTGATGCCGTGTTCTTCACACAGTCTAGTTTCTCAGATTATTTGCTCAGCATACAGATTGAAAAAGTATGATGAAAGGATACAACCCTGATGTACACACTTCCTGATTTTAAGCCACACAGTATCTCCTTGTTCTGTCCGAACAACTGCCTCTTGGTCTATGTACAGGTTCTATGTACCTTTTAACTTCCTACAATTTGGTATTGTTACTTATGCCAAAGCATTCCTAATGAGGGGCTCTATGTTCTTGCCACCTACCTAGTCCTCCCCCACTCCCAAAAAGAAAGAAGAAACAAGGCCCCTTTGCTAGATCCAAGAAGGAATCCAGGGCTTTTCTGCCTACAAGGGCTCAGCCCAGGGACCCAGGACCTCTTGCTCAGACCCAGGAATGTCTTCTCTCTCGTGCCTTCTCTCATCCAAGTCTGTGGCTCCCTCTGCTCAAACCAGAGAATCTTCTCGTCTTCCTGGGAGTGCAGACACCTGCTCTTCATCTTGTTTTCCTCAGAGTTATCTGTGCTGTGTTCTTTCAGTTCCCCTGAAGACTAGGCTGTTAAAAGGAAATGCTATGAAACAGCTCCTTTCTCTCTCTCCCTTTTTTTCTGTTCTCATAAATCTTCCCTGCTGCAATGTATACAGAGCAGCCCAGCTGCCTGATAGAGAGGCAGAGCCAAGGAGAGACAGAGAACTAAATAAAGGGAACAATCACTTAATTTAACAAATAATATTACCCAGCACCCAACAATCTTTCATCAAGTATTGAGGTCATTTCCTCTCTAACCAGTGTCACTTGTCCCTCCCTGTCAGAATGACCCTCCCTTCCTACCCAACCAATCTCTCTGCATCTCTCAACACACACTGTGCCCCATTCCATCTCCCACTTTTTGTCTGGTTAGCTTCCAGCACTCCTCTGGTGGTGGGAACCCTATCCATTATTCAAGGTCCATGATAAGAACCTGTATTAGTTAGGTTCTGCTGTGGCCACAAATACGTAACTCCCACTGCATGTCCATTGCAAGTTGGAAGGCAGGGCTCTGTGCAACCTAATCTCTCAGGACCAGGCTCTCAAACAATCCCAAAGGGAAGAAAGATCTCTGGAGGGTCTTATACCAGCACTGAACTGCTCTAGCCTGAAAATGACACATGTCAGTCCACTCACAACTCACTGTCCTCTCTACAGACCCTGCCCTTGATCCTACAATTCTATCTTATTCTTGAGGGCTTCCCATGCCTGGATTGTGTCCCTGTGCCCAGACAATGAATTCTTCATGGCCAGTTTTTTTTTTTTTTTTTTCAAATATCAATGCCCAGGCTTTCTCCACATCATTAGAATTAGAACCTCAGGGTTAGAACCTGAAAATCTGTATTTTATCGTGGAAGTGCAACAGACATACAGTCCAGTGCAAAGATTTTCCATGTTGCTGTTGTTGTTGGGTGCCACTGAGTAGACTTTCAATTCATGGCAGTCCCATGTGTGCAGAGTAGGACTGCCCCAGAGGGTCTTCTTGGCTGTTAATCTTCACCGGAGCACATCACTGGGTCTTTCTCCCACTGAGCCACTGGGTAGGTTCAAACCAATCTTTTGGTTAGCAGCTGAGCACTTAACCGTTGTGCCACCAGCATTCCTTAGTCTTATGTGCTCAGCACAGTTTTTTCAAATGTATATAAAGTCAAGTATCCAACATGTGGATCAAGATCTATGACATTTCCTGCACCCCTAAAGGTTCCCTCATGGGTCCCTCATGACCTTAGATGAAAAGCGTCCCAGGCAAGGGTTGAACCTTTTGTGGTTCCATCTATAAGAAGGCTGACTAACTCCCAACCTAAAAATAAACCTTGGGTCTGAAGATGTAATATTAAAAATCACATTGTCACCTTGACAGAGTGGCTAATAACGTGATGGCAGGCAGGAGCTCATCCATCAGGAGCTGCCGGCCTTCTGTCTGGAGCAGAGGAAGATGCCAGAACGTGAGGGAGGAGTGCAGCACGGGGCACCTCACAGTGGCTGCCCTGCTCTTCCTGGTCACATACAGAAACTCCAGCCTGCACTCCCCTCGGCCTCTCCCCAAACCTGGGCATGACATCTGCAGGCAGGCGGAAGTGCTGACCTCTCCGAATTCAATTTGTAAGGTCAATCATGCAAGAACCCAGACCTAATAGAATTGTCACATCTGTGTCCCGGCCATTTACAACAGTCTTGCCAGCCTGAACATGAAAGCAATTATGTGATACATACTTTGGCAAGAACTTGAAGTTCTCATCAAGGGGGAAAGAGACACTGTGAGTTAGGTTATTTAAAAAAAAAAAGAGAGAGAGAGAAAAAAAATCCACAAAAACACATTCATTATGAAAATTTGAAAATTTCCACTTCCTTAGAAATCACATAGGAAGACTTAAGAGTCGGAATCCTTTTGAAGGCTCCATTGTCTTAAAGAGTATAAATAGCATCTTTAAAAAACCCACGATTTCAATCAAGCTAGAATAATGGGAAGTACCATTCATGG
>NW_006921635.1:677669-678897 GCF_000298275.1 Orycteropus afer afer
CCCAAGGAGGCGTCGCTATGAGTCGGGGCCGACTCGACGGCAAACAACAACATACATACATATGTGTGTGTGTGTGTGTGTGTGTGTGTGTGTGTGTATATATATATATAGGAACCCTGGCGGTTCAAGTATATGACTGCTAACCAAAAGGTCGGCAGTTTCTCCGCTCCGCAGAAGAAACATGGCAGTCTGCTCCCAGAAAGGTTTTCAACCTTGGAAACCCTGTGGGGCAGTACTATTCTGTCCTGTAGGGTCACTAAGAGTCTGAATCAACTCAATCACCCACAGCAATAATAGCAGCTATTATTAGTGACATTGGTTAAGCCCTGAATGAGCAATAGAAGCCACCCATGGCCCATATAATGTGGCTCCAGCCCCTGAAGACAGTGGTCCCAACCCCTGTCAGTTAGAGGACAGCCTGACAGACTACCCAGTGGGAGCCCCAGCCCTCGGCCACCAGGGCAGCCAAGACATATGGAAAACAAGCCTGGCTTCTGCTGTCACCGCACCAAGGGGACCAGGTAGTCATGACCAAAAACTGCAGGACCAATGTCTGTATGATGCAGGTAACAGCCATCAGCTCCTGCAGCCCAACCCAGGTGGGAGATGAGCACCCACCCACCTCCTTCCTACCAGTGACTCTCCTTGCTTCCAGTCCCACCAGTGGCCCTCCAGCATTGCCGTAGCAGGGTGCGGACCCCTGCTCAGCCCACTTGGGGCTTCCTTCCTATCTGTGGCCACAGGGGAACCGCATTCCTGCTCTCCAGTAAATTCAGCTAGGAAAGGGGCCATTGGTGAGAGAAAACAGCATTGCATTCTGCTCAGGAACCTGTATGCAGACTGCCTGGAGCCCAGTCTCAAGTCTATGCCCGTCAGCTGGATGACCTCAGGCACATTAACCTTTCTGCCCCTAAGTTTCTGTCAAAGCAGAGGTAACAGAAGCCTCCTTGATCTAGCATGGTTGACTCCTCTAAGGAGTGGGTACCTCCCTGGTGTAACTGTGTGCCCAGAAATAGGGCTCCAAAGGCAGGAACAGATAGGAAAAGAAGGACGAATGGTAACGGTAAACACAGGGAGGAAGTAGGAAGAGTGATGGGACACTGTGGGGACTGCATTCAAGGCCACAAAACATTGTATGAATTGTTGAAGGGAAAACCAATTTGCTCTGTCAACTTTCACCCAAATCACAGTAAATAAATAAGTGCAAGTTAAAAAAAAAAAAAAAAAA